>NC_138382.1:75479747-75580925 GCF_054177405.1 Leptonychotes weddellii | reverse complement strand
TCGCGCCGCGCCCCGACGCCCTACCCGGCTCCCCCGGCCCCCCGAGCCCCCTCCCCGCGGCGGCAGTGGGGCCCCCGCGTGGTCCGCAGCGACCAGTGGCCTCCCGCGGCGGCTCGCCCCCTCCCCCCCGGGCTCCTCCTGCCTCCCCGCGCCCGGCCCCTCCCGCCGCTCCCCTCCTCCGCTTGCCGCCGCCGCCCCACGCTCCCCCGCCCGCGTCGCTCGCCTTCCCCCGCGCGCGCTCTCCTCTTTCGCCTGCGCTCCGGCCCCCTCGCCGGCGATCTCACACCCTCTCGGCTTCCTCCTCCCATTTCTCTCCCGTGCAGAGTCTCAGTCTTTCGAGTCCCAGTCCCGCGGTGGCCCAGGGAAATTGCTTCCTCTCGTGGGGCCCGCGTGTCCCCCGGCCCCGTTCCCGCGGGACGGTTCAGGGCTCCAGGGCGCCCCCGCCGGCACCTACTAAGGCCCGACGGGCTGCCGAGGTGGGGTGGCTGCGCGGGCCGCAGAGACGACAATTTCATTAGACGTGACTCGGGCTGGGCCTGCCCGGGGCTGCCACGCGGAGTGGCGGTCACAGCGCCTTGAAGAAGGACGGCGCCCCCCCCCCAATCTAATTAGCCTCCCCGGCCCCTGAGAGACAAAGGCGCGCCCCTGGGCCCAGGTGACTGGCACGCGAGTCTCGCTGGGCGCAGAGGGCGGGGACCGCCCCCCTTTCCGGCAACTCCCGGGCGCCACCCAACGCCCATGCCCGGGCCCCCAGCCCCGCGGGTGCCAGCGCCCAAGTCCGAGTGATAAGCGATCGGTGTAGCGGGACCGAGGGGAGGGACAGTCGGGGTGAGAAGCTAGAAATCCAGGAGAGGCGGGGCCGCGGGAGATGGACACATGCTTATGGGGGCAGTGAGGGGCCGAGATGGAGGGAGACTGAGGCAAGGAGAGGCTGAGATGGAAGGACCCAGATGAAAGTTAAAATCTGGTATGTGGAGAACACAGGGATATGTAGAGATGAGAGGAGGCATTCTAAAAATGCGTGAGGCTTTCGGGAGACTTTTGAGAGCTAGAGAGGTGGCCTGGAAGAGGGAAGAGGGAGGACAGGGGCTCTTGGGACAGAGACTGGGGGCGGGGGTAGTGTCTGGGGGAAGCAGGCAGGCAGGATGAAGAGAGCAGGAGGCTGGCTGGGGAAGGTGGGAGAAAGGCATGCCCCTCATTGCCTGTCTGTCTCCAGGCCCTCTGCCATAGCCCCTCAACTCTCCCCAGTTTCCTGCCCCTGGGAGTCCTGGGATAGCCAGAAGGAATGCCCAGACCCCTCACACCCCCTTCCTTCCCCAGCGGCCCTGCCCACCCGGCACCCAGCCCGCCCGACCTTCCTCCACTCCTCTGCTGCCTGCCTCCCAGTCCTTGCACCTGCTAGCCCTCCGCATGGGATGCCCCCAGAGCAGAGAGGGCTGGGGCAGAGAGTTATGCCCCCATGCTGCTGCCCCTCATGCCCTACCGGCTGCCATCCACACCATATCTGGCCTCATGGAGATCCCAAAGGCTCCGGTCATTCCTTTGTCCGGCAATTTATTTGAGGCCCTGGGGCATCCAGGTGACCAAGGCAGACCCTGTCCTTGCTTTCTCAGACCAGCGTCTAGGGTTGGTGGTGGTGGGGTGCACCCTGGTTAGAGGTGGTGACAGCCTGTTTTGGGCCCATCTGGTACCTCTGACACCTCTGTGCAAGTAGATCTCATTTGTAAAATGGAACAATAACCCTGCCTTGTCTCACAAAGCCTGATGTGCCCCATGAGTGAGCTCACACTTAAGAGGTGCCTGTGGTTGTCATTCCTCCTATTGCTGCTCCCTCTCCAAAGACGCTCAACCTGATGTGGATCCTCTGGGCCCATTAGGAGATGCTCCAGGCCCTGGAGACCTGAGGGTGTGAGTCCAACCCTGGCTCTGGTAGGTACTGGCCAGGAGCCAAGGCACCCATTTCCCCTCCTAGAACCTCAGTTTCTTCATCTGCAAAATGGGGATAGACTGGGAGGGCTGCCCTGTGGAAGAAAATACATAGTGGATGAAAAGCTCATAGGATAGGAGATGTGCTTCATATATGGAAAATATTAGCAACTTCATTACATTTAAAAAGTCACGTAGGGCCATGCTTGAAAACTTAGGAAATATGAAAAGTACTAGGTGGGTACCAAATATGGCCAGTGGGACATTGAAAAACGAAACCAGATGCATTTATCTACTCCTACCTCTACACCTGCCACCTCTTCTATTCCCACCTTTACCCACTCCCGCCTCTCCCTTCTTCTCTGTCCAGAGTCTGACTTTGGGCAAATTAGGGAGGATAAACTTATTTGGAGACCAGTTAAGTAAGTTGTAGTTACAATGAAGGGGAAATTTACTGTTTCCAATGTCCAGTAAGTCACAAACTATTTATTCTGGAGGCTTCTGGACACTCCAGACTCTCAGATCATCATGTATCTATTTTAATTATGCAGATAATTATGCAAATGTTTAACACACTGACAATGTGCCAGGCTGGACCTGGAGTTCGGGGCGTTGAACAAGGCGGGTTGTGCCTTGAAACATCAGCCCAGCCCTGGCAGCCGCTGGTCCCTGGAGACTTTAGTTAAAGGTGAATTAGTTCAACAAGCATCTACTGAGAACTCGCACTGAGCTAGCCCTGTCTGAGCCCTGTCTGAGCACTGAGAGGCCAAAGAGGACCCATCTGGTCTCTATCCTCGAGATGCTGATGTTTTCCTGAGTGAGCGGGCACCTCCACAGATCCCAGGCCACACTGCAAGATGTTGGCCTGGATCGTGGAATTCAAGGCTCAAATCCTTGCTCTCCAGCTGGTTGGAATGTCCTCTTGCTCCCACTTCTGTGCCCGCTCCATGCCTCCCGCCATGGAGTGCGTGACTCAGTCTTACACACGCAGATGAGGGGCTTCAAATCTTCAAATGTGTGTCGAGTAGTGAAATGCTTTCTCCAGATGAACTCTTATGAAGAAATCTAATTTATTTATTTGTTTATTTATTTATTTGACAGAGAGAGAGAGAACACAAGCAGGGGGAGCAGCAGGGAGAGGGAGAAGCAGGCTTCCCGCGGAGCAGGGAGCCCAATGTGGGGCTCCATCCCAGGACCCAGGGATCATGACCTGAGCTGAAGGCGGACGTTTAACTGACTGAGTCACCCAGGCACCCCTGAAGAAATCTAATTTAGAAAACAGATATAGGACTTCCAGTTCCAGCCCCAACATGTTGAGAACTTGGAAATCATCACTCTGGTCCTTACAACAAGAAAAAGCTGGACGCTCTGAAAATCAGCAATTTTCCTAGGACCCATCAGAGAACTGAGGTTGTAAGGCATACCATCATCTTGCAGTCTGGGGAGACAGGAGGATCTGGAGGACCCCAGGGAGGACCTGTGTACCTGGAGCGGGATCGCTGAGGCCACAAACCTGTAGGAACACTTCATGGCAATTTTGACAAATCGCTGGAGACTGCGTGTGGAATAGTATCACAGTGAGAAACTCCTGGAGTCTCCAGTCTTGGGGAGAGGCACACTTTCATGGCTTTTTACTTCCAGCAACCCCACTGGGTTCTCCAGGAGAAGATCTGAGAAGACTGGCTAGTGTCCCTGGCACGCATGGGGAGAGACAGCCTGGTGAAATTCACCCAGAGCTTTATCCCAGATTGGGGAAGGGAACTCTCCTCTCCCTCCAGCCCCTTCCAGACTTCCTGTCTCACCTAAGGGAAAAACAAATGAACAAAGTCAGCAGGATATAGGGCTTCCAAGAATTTGCTTGAAATTGCTGCAGCCAGAGAAGGCTGTAATGGGCAGTTGGGGGACAAGCTCTTCCGCTGGAGAAACAGCCCTAAGAGCCAGACCCACTAAGAGACTGACCTACAATTGAGCGACTATAGCATGCTCCCCATTTCCAGCCCCTCCCCGCCACGCCAGCAGGGCTCCAGAATATGGTGGTGGATCCCAGCTGAAAGGGTTGCAAGATTCTATCTGCGGAGGTGTACACAGGGAAGCCCCAAGTCCAGAGAGGAGGTGAGAAAAGACAAGAAAATTTGAAGCCATGCACGCTCACAACTACAGCAAACATCACACAGCCTCACTCCTGGGGGGACTCACATAGCCTCTCACACTAAGAGCCTATTTATTTACCCCAGTTCCTATTTTCTGATACAGCACGTTTGGCTTTCAACAAAAAATTACAAGGCATACCAAAAGGCAAGAAACAACAAAATCTGGAGAGACAAAACGATGATCAGATCCAGACTCAAATATGACGCCAATACCAGAAGGATCAGACAAGGAATTTAAAATAACTATGATTAATATGTTGAGGGCTCTAACAGAAAAAGTGGACAACTGGGGGTGCCTGGGTGACTCCATCAGTTAAGTGTCTGCCTTCGGCTCAGGTCATGATCCCCGGGATCCTGGGATCGAGCCCCGCATCGGGCTCCCTGCTCCGTGGGGAGTCTGCTTTTCCCTCTCCCTCTGCCCCTCGCCTCCGCCCGTGCTCTCTCTCTCTCTCCTTCTCTCTCTTGTCAAATAAATAAATAAAATATTTTTTAAAAGCATCCAAAAAGGGGCGCCTGGGTGGCTCAGTCGTTAAGCGTCTGCTTTGGGCTCGGGTCATGATCCCAGGGTCCTGGGATCGAGCCCCGCATCGGGCTCCCTGCTTCTCCCTCTCCCACTCCCCCTGCTTGTGTTCCCTCTCTCACTGCCTCTCTCTCTCTCTGTCAAATAAGTAAATAAAAATCTTAAAAAAAAAAGCACCCCAAATAACGCAAACAAAAAGAAACAAAACCAATAACAAAAACCCAATACACAGAAAATACCACACTCCAGCGTAACATACGCAAACTGACGAAAACCAAAGGAAACAGGTACAGGTGGCATTTAGGTAGCAACAGATTGATAAGTTCACATTTACAGTCTGTACTTGCTAGGTGGTCAATCAACGGCAGCAGGGAGGCTGATGAGGGATTCAAAAGGAGTTAGGGGATGATGGTTTCACCTGAGTCTCAATGTCCGTGTTATTTGTGGACTGGTTGCACAGTATGAGTGTGATTCTGATTCAGACAAATAAGTGGTTGTTAACGACTACAGTTATTTGAACGGCTTACCTTGTCATCTTAGATATTCTTCCCTTTTTTCTTTTTTTTAAGATTTTATTTATTTATTTGACAGAGAGAGACACAGCGAGAGAGGGAACACAAGCAGGGGGAGCGGGAGAGGGAGAAGCAGGCTCCCCACGGAGCAGGGAGCCCGATGCGGGGCTCGATCCCAGGACCCTGGGATCATGACCTGAGCCACCCAGGCGACCTGATACTCTTTCCTAAAACTGATTCCGAAGATTCAAAGACAAGGCGGAGGATGAACTTTGTTTCCAAGTTGAGTTGTTGAGTAACCACAGGCATAAACAAGCCCTCCCCTGGATGGCAAGCTCCATGAGGGGAGAAGCAGCTTTGCCTTAATTCCCCCAGTGTGGAGCACAGCGAGGTGTTCCAGGAGTGTTACTGCCCAATGACCACTGGCCACAGTGAGATGATCTGCTTGCTGGAGCCTTGCCTGGCATCTGACTGAGCTTGGAACTCAGTAATGAGCCTTTTGGCACAATTTTGCTGGAGACCTGAACCCAAAGACCCATCCAGAGTTAGAACATTCTTCATCAGGAATATGACCAATAACGGCATACCCAGATGGAACTGAGTATAAGCTAATAGCACAAGTCAACATGTTTCAGGTGTTTTTAAAATTTAAAAAATTATGATTTTTTAAAAATGATACTGTTCTCATGAATATACATGCAAAAATTCTAAACAAAACTATGAGCAATTCAATCAAATGATATATAAGAAGAATTGATAATATATTATGACCAAGTGAGGTTTATTCTAGGAATGCAAGGCTGTTTTAAAATTTGACAATCAAATTAACTCACTATGTTAAAATTAAAAAGGAGATCAATCATATGACGATTTCTAGAGATGCAGAAAAAGCATTTGAAAAATTCAGCACCCAGTCATGATAAAACTTTTGGCTAATGAGAAACAGAAGGGAACTTCCTTATCTGATAAAAAGTATATATAACAAATGTGCCACAAACATAATTAATGGTGAATTATTAAAAGTGTTCCCTCTGAGACTATGGATGAGACCAGCGAGGATGCTCACTGTCACTACTTTCAGAAAACAATGCACCGGAGGCCTTGGACAGGGCCGTAAAGCAATCAATTAAAAAAAAATGGGGGGCGCCTGGGTGGCTCAGTTGGTTAAGTGACTGCCTTCAGCTCAGGTCATGATCCCAGGATCCTGGGATCGGGCCCCATATCGGGCTCCCTGCTCTGCGGGGAGCCTGCTTCTCCCTCTCCCACTTCCCCTGCTTGTGTTCCCTCTCTCGCTGTGTCTCTCTCTGTCAAATAAATAAATAAAATCTTAAAAAAAAAAAAATGGCATAAGGATTAGAAAGGAAAAAATAACACCATTGTTATTCATAAATGACATGATTTGGAACAGAAAATCCAAATGAATCTACAAGCTGTTAGAATTGATAAGGAATTCAAGTAAAGTCATTGGAATCCAGGTTAATATATTTAAAAATTATATTTCTAAAACCAGTGACAAAGAAATGAAAAATGAAATTTAAAAAGTACATTTTCAATAACAGCAAAACATCAAAAACCCAGGAATAAAGGGAAGGAAAGGTGTACAAGACCCCTCCACTGAAAGCTCCTACAATTCTAGAGAAAAATCAAAGAATTAAAACAAAAGAAGGGATATACCATGTTCATGAAGCGGAAGGCTGACTATTGTTGGGTTTTGGTACTTCCCAGATTGATGCATAGATTCAGGGCACTTCCAATCAAAATCCTGGCAGCTTTGAACACATTGTTTGTGGGGCATAGGGGAAGGATAAATGGATCCTAAAATTTACATAGAGGGGCGCCTCGGTGGCTCAGTCCGTTAAGCGTCTGCCTTCAGCTCAGGTCATGATCCCGGGGTCCTGGGATGGAGCCCTGCATTGGGCTCTCTGCTTAGTGGGGAGCCTGCTTCTCCCTCTCCCTCTGCCTCTCCCCCTGCTTGTGCTCTCTTTCTGTCAAAATGAATAAATAAAATCTTTAAAAAAATAAATAAAATTTACATGGGAAAGCAAAGGGCTGAGGACAGCTACCGCAAGCTTGAAGAACAGAGCTGAAGGACTCACTGAAAGGCACAGTAACTAAGATAGCGTTGTACTGGCATGAAGACAGACACACAGATTGAAAAAAAATGGGAATGCAGTTGTAACATATTCGAATGCACAGTGTGTTTAAAAAATTATAGTCAAAAAATTTTAAATACATTTAATATATTTTATTGGAATTTGAATCCAACAACAGTGGAACCCTTGACCCCAGCCTCACACAATTTGGAAACCACTGGTGTGGTCTAATTCCAATGGAAGGGACACTGAGGGATGTGACCTGCTCCAGTGACAGAGGAAGTCAGCCATCCAAGTAGAGGAAAAAGCCAGGCCTCTGGACTCTCCATCTGGCTGTTTGCTCCTCTTGACTGAAGAAAAGGCAGACTTGGGGAAGAACTTGTTGATACAGACACTCAGAAGGGGTGACCTAGTGGAATGTTATCAATCCCTAGAATGAAACCATTAATCCCAGGCCAGTCACCACCCGATCTTTATTGTCATCCTTCTCTTAAACACAGCTAAGAGCACCCGACTACACCCCAGAGAATTGAAAGTACATGGATTTCTGGAGTGTCGTGTGGACTCTGAGCAAATGCAGCTGGGACAGTTGGGGGCCCAGGTCCCTGCGCAGGGGTCGAGGCTTCCTGGGAAGTCCAGATTAGAGAGTCTGCTGCGAGAGGGGGAGACACAAGGGATCAGAATCCTTTTCAGTGTGCTTGAAATAGGATTGCCTTAAACATCATCTTGCAGGCCAGAATTGGGCAGCCTTGATCCACTCAAGCGCTGGCCAAAGTCTTCTCCCGCACAGCTGTGGCTCATAGCAATGTGCGTGTGTGTGTGTTGGGGGTGTCCTGGCTTCTCCCGGAGTCACCCCACCTGCCCTTGGGGGCCGTTCTTTCCTAATGGCCTAGCTGCCGTGGCTTCAGGGGACCAGCGAGCTAGACCTGGGGTCACAGAATCCTGGGGAGACCAGGAGAGCCCAGAAGAAGCTAGAGGGTCAGTGGTGAGGCTGATACATTTTTCAGATTACACACTCAGCCCCTTGCATTCCTCGTGGGATAGAAAAAGCCACGGGAGCAGGCAGAAGCCCTGGGCTCAATTATTACTAGGAAATGCCATGATTTGTGTGCTCATTATGAGGCAGGTGTCAAGTGCTTTACGTATTTGTCATTGAATCTTAGCTCAGCCCATGACCAGGTAGACAGTTCTTATCCCCATACCGCAGATGAAGAAACTGAGGCATAGAATGTTAAATAATTTGCCATTGGTCATAGGTTTTGAGTAGTGGGGACACTGCTCAAACCCAAGCTTGAGGGGCGCCTGGGTGGCTCAGTCGGTTAAGCATCCGACTCTTGATTTTGGCTCAGGTCTTGATCTCAGGGTCGTGAAATGGAGCCCCATATCGGGCTCCACGCTGAGAATGGAGCCTGCTTGAGAGTCTCTCCCTCTCCCTCTGCTCCTCCCCCTGTTTGCAGCACGCTGTCTCTCTCTCTCTCTCAAATAAATAAAGTCAAAACAAAACGAAACCAACAAAAACCCCAAGCTTGAGTGTCCACACATTTATCCCCTATACTCTGCTGCCCCAGGTGGGCTGAACCCACTAGGTCCCTCTAGAACCATGTTAGGTGGACTTCGCACACGTGCCATTTCTGTCCACGAAAGGGGCCATGTGGGCAGGTTTCGCAGTCAGACTGAGGTCTGAGCCCGGGCTCTGCCACCTCGTGTCCATGGTATGATTCTGACAAGAACCCCTTCAAACCTGTTTGCTCATCTCTAACATGAGCCCCAGGAGTAGCGGGGCCCTCGGCGGAAACTAAGAGATAGTTGATTCTCCTTGTCTGCCGTAGTCACATTCTACAAAATCTCCGAGAACCTGGATTGGCGAATACAGGACCATCGCTCCCAGGGGGGTGGGGAAATGCAGGGTTAGGGTCCTGCCAGCCTCTGGTCTCAACATTTCATCAATCAGTGCATTAACGTGTTTTAGGAGTGTTTCTGTTTCAAGGCACCTTACTTAATATATACTGTCGATTCCTGAAGATCAAACTCAGAGCCAACCGCTGTGGGACGTGCGAGTACCAGACTCCCAGCCCTATGCTTGGGTGCCATTTTCAGCAGCAAAATCACAGAGAGAAAAGCACAGACTTTGCAAAACCGTGGCACTGGATAGACTGCAAGACGGACGCCTGCTTACGGCCCGAGAGCCGCGACACGCAGGCGGCGGGGGTTGTCCTTGTTTTCCTGGCTAGAAACGTCCGCATCGGGCAACTCAGAGTCTTTGCTGAGAATGACTGCGGGAGCGCAGGGGGTATGCATTTTAAGATTGTAAATAAATTTTAGCGAGTAGGTGAATTTGTAAATACGGAACCAAAGACGGTGATTGCCTGTGACGCACTTAGAGGGCCCAGCCCAGGGTTGGCGCTCAACACTCACTTTTAGGGTGGTTTCCCCCGCCCTATGGACCGCCTCACTTGGGGGTGACAGCAGTGTCCCCCAACGTGACCTGGAGCTCCCTGGAGCAGCCATTATGCTCCCAAGCCCAGCACAGAACTTGGCACAGAAACTGCCCCTACACTTGTGTGAACAAGAGCAGGTCGCTTGGCTTCTGACTCTGAGCCCTCGTCTGTGAAAGCGGAACAGTCCTGCGGACCGTCCAGGGTGTGCAGACCCTCAGCAAGGGAGATGCCCGCCAAGGACCAGAAGCCCCCCGCTAGGTGCTACCAGAAGGCCCTCAGGACAGAGGCCAGCAAGGCTCCCCATTGTTTCAGCGGTTCATTGATGAGGGCTGTCTTTACTTCCCCTTCTACCCCACGCGAGCAAGGCACGGACCCCGGGCCAGCACCCCCTTCGGAACTGAGTGTCAGGCCACTTTCTGGCCATTAATCTCTAAGAGTCTGTCAGGACCATTTGCATTAGCCTGTCTGAGGAAACCCCAGCGGGCCAGAAGAGGGCCTTGGGAAACCGAGCCACTGCAACCGGCTAGGAGCCGAGGCTCCGAGGTGTCCAAACGCCCTCTCGGACCCGCTCCTGCCTCATGCCGTCTGTGCCCCAGCCACGCCTACGGGGGGGGGGGCTGTAGGACATCACGGGGTGGCCACCCCTTAGAGGGGACACGGAAAAGGCAGCACCTCCTACCTGACGAGAGGGCATGGATGTTGATGGAGCACGCGGGCTGGAGCACTCCCCACCCCCACGCGCAAACTCTTGGGTCGGATGGGAACAGCCCAGCCGGATCCTCGAATCCGGAACGCGGAAGCGGGGCAGTGGGCAGAGACGGAGTGCGCATGTGTGGTGGTGGGTGGGAGCCCGCGGCAGAGCGCGGAAGACAGACTGGGCCCCCGCCCCGCCCCCACCTCCCCAAACACAGACTTGTCCTTTCAGTGATGACCACGCAGCTTTTCTTAATGGAACACAATCGCTGAACCTGGTACATTTCAAGCACTTTAGGCTTCCAGGACACCAGACTGCTGATGAAAACCATCTTATGTGGGCGCCATGTTAATGAGAGGCCAAATTTCATATGCTTGCAAACTTTCCCCCCTGCCTCCTGCTGTACTGTACCCCGCCTTCCCCCGCCTCAATAAAAGGTTGCATCAGAGAGAGAGAGAGAGAGAGAGATTTCCATAATTTATAGTATGGGCATTTCACTGGGGACAAGTGCTAATCTGTACTTACCGATACATTTAAGAAAATGCATCCTCCCGCAAGCCTGCACCATTTATGACTCTTGGCACAAACCGCAATGCTCAGTCTTCAATTAAGGGACACCTTAGGGTTCATTATCACACAATCGCTCCCTGTGAACCATGCCAAATGCTGTTTTGGCACGGAGCTTGGAAGATGAATTAGAAGGAAGTCTTCTCTGTAATGCCCTCTCCCCAACTCCCATTACCATCATCAGCGTTTATGCCCTCCTGCTCGCCCCTCCTTTCCAAGTGGCTTTTACTATTCAATTTCTCAACGTCAAACTCGATTCTCTAGAGGTGTAGTTAAAGATGCCACAGCCCCCTTTTGTCTTCCGGCTCTCAACAGGCCTCAGAATGGCTGCAGATGGGCTGCTCTCCACACCCCTTTTCGGCCTCAAGGAGCCACAGATGCTTTTTTCCCCTCCTCTTAGAGCTTGGGGTAGAGAAAAGAAATGGGACCTGAACTGGAAACACACACACACACAAGCGCACACACACACACGTGAGCCATAAGGAGGGCTCTACGCAGGATCCTCACAGCACCGGGCGTCTCAATGAGGAGATGACTCACACGTAAAGCTAGCAGCAAAGGCAGGGCTGTTTCAAATATGAAAGTCGGGAGCTGTGTTCAGAGCCAGTTGCTTCAATGGACCAGAAAGGAAGGAGGGAAAAAGAGGAGTCGAAGGCTCTTCCTCTCTTCTTTGATATCCTCTAGTGGAGGGCCTACACTGCCCCGCTGTGTCCTGAATCCGCAGGACCCTCTGATTTAAACCTCTGGGTAAGGAGGACACTCCTTTTGTTCCCTTAATGGAAACACCAAAAGCAAATGAGCACATTTGCTGGCGCTTTCCAGCCCTCCCAGCAACCCGGTGCCCCACAGCGGGCCGGGGGCCGAGAGTAAATGCTGCCCAGCCCGCCGCACACCACGCGGCTGCAGGCTGAATGCTGGGGCCTGGGGACGAGGAGGGAGCGGCCCAGGCAGCCGCAGCCAGAGAAGAAGACTGTGGAAGGACGCTGCAGCAGCCCAGGGCGCCAAGACCGGCCCTACCTTCTGGGGCGACCGCGTGCCAGGGAGAGGGAGTGGGGAAGCGGGCGGAGGGAGGGGCGTGCTGACTCAGTTAGGGGAAGCGTGCTGATCCGGCTGCCGCAGAGCTGGTCACCACCTCCCGTAAATGAATCTTCCAGCTCTCCTTCCCCTGACAGCGCCTCTGCGCGCTAGGAAAACTCGTTATTGACTTCTTGGTGTCACACCCACGTCAAGAGCTACTTAGATGTGACAGGTAAGAGGGGCTGATGGTAATCAAGGCTCTCGAGTCAGACTGTCAAATTATACGAAGCCATTAAAATAAAATTAGCTTAACGAAGTAGCTAGAAATCTAGGTCGTGCACCAAGTCGGGCTGGTGTAGTGCAAGGCTGCGAACGGCAAGAGTCTTCGCTCGATTTTATTCTGGGGGCAGGGGGCAGAGGGAGGGACGGCAGAAAGGAAAGCAAACAGACTAAAAATACTTGGCCCACAAGACGGCTTGTGGAAATTTTATTATATAGAGTGTAAAATGAATTGTCAGTCAAATAAAAAGAACACTTTTTTTTTTTAAAACAACATGCATAACATTTTCCAATTGCCTTTTTTTAATAGTTAGACATTTCAAGCATTATAAGGAAAATAAGGAGAAAAACCCAGAAACTGTAACTTCGGTACATTTCAAACGGAATGTCCCTCGGGTCAATTAAAAATGCAAGAAAAAATAGCTTCGACTCCGTTTTTCTTTCCTTTAAAAATACATGTTATCTGTACAAGACGCACTACAGTAAACACTGGAAATCATATTATCCCTTTTATTAAATCAAAATTATTTAATTCATATGGTGGTTAATACTAGATTTATTTATTCACCTAGTTAATTTGACAAATATTAAGAAAATATTTAAAAGAAAAAAGGAAGAAACATCTTGGAATTAAACAACAGTTACTCCATTTTCACGCGGTTTAACGTTCCACAGTGTTTGTTAAAAGTTATATCGAATTTCTTTTTAATATTAAAAATAACAGTATTTATATTTCTGAGAGAAGAGAGAAAGGTTTTTTGTTTTGTTTTTAAAACAAGCTTGGAGGTCTTAGATACACAATTGCAACTGGTAATGGAGACACTAAAAAATGTATGCTAAACACACGGACACGTTTTTATATTACCCCTTTAGCACTCTAGAAATTATACAAACCCTATAAAATGCCCCCTCCCAACCCCTGTTGGACAGCAATACAATTATCTGTCTCAATTCAGAATTCACATAATTAATTACAATACATAATAGTTCAGTTTTTTAAAAAATGCAATATAACCAGACAGCCAAGATAACATGAAATTAGAAGTAAAACATTTAATGAATTTACACATTTAAGAATATTTAAATACTGTTTAAAAATTTTTAAAAGAATTTGTTACATACCACCTAAGACTTCCAAGCCACTTTCTGTTGCAACAGAAAAAACTGTAAATAAAAAGACACGCAACAAAACGGAACAAAACAAAACAAACACACCGTGTTGAAATGTCACTGCTCTGAGGCACGCGCTGGCGCCTGAATTTTGCAGGTCTCGCTCCAGGGAGAATCCCAGAGCTTACACATTTGAAATAACAAACAAAAATAATGAAACAAATTATCAGCAATTTTTAGTAACTAATTTTCCCGATTTTTAGAAAAATCCTGTTAATCTAAATATAGTGTTTCACAGAACAAAACAAAGGTTCTTCATCAAAAGGTTTGCAAATCTAAAAACCTCTGTTACAAATAGGTTTTTGCTCACAATGATTTCGGGGAGGAAAGAGCTGCAGGTCGTTGTCCTACTGCTCCTGCGGAAGGAAGGGGACAGCAGTTAGTATGTGAGGCCAGCTCTCGCGTCCTCGTCTCGGTCTGGGGCTCCGGAGGATCGGAGGGGACAGGTTACCCTCTCCCTTCTGGCTCCTCAACGGGCACGGATACACGGCCCGTGTCCCTGCGTCCCGGGATCCGGTGCAGACAAACCCTCTCCCGCACAGGAGGTCCTGGCCGGCCCTTCGAGCAGGGGTGCTGGGGGCGGGGCAGGGGAGCTCATGCTTCCCCTCGGCCACCCACCAGCCCTGACACCTGTCTCCACTGGGCCCAGGCACAGAGGGACCATTTTGGCAGTGAGATGACCAACGAGCTTTGCGTCCGGGGCCTGTGGTAGCTGGCACGCTGTCTGGGGGGACCTGGCCGCCATCAGGTCCCCTGAAAAGCGCACCTAAAAAATGCCCTGGGGCGGCCTCTGGCCACCTTCCCTATGTTAATAAGAACTCTGTTTTTGGCTTCCGACTGGACCGAGCGCTCCAGGTTTCCGTGCAGGACGACGATCTGGCCCTCTGCCCTGCCCGGCCTTCAGAGGGTGTGCGCTTGTCCTCCTCCTGCCACCCCTCACCGCTGCCTGGGGGCCGGGGTACAGTCTGGCCACACCACCCTCTTTAGGAACAGCAGTGGGTGTGATTCCCATGGTCCCTACTGTAGTGCCGAGCCCGCCCCGACTCCTAAAGCTCGGCACTCGCACTGACAGCTGGGGAAACTGAGGCCTGAGAAGCTGAGTGCCACCTGGCACTGCAGTCTCAGGGCCCGGCCGTGAGGGAGGATCAGGCACTTCCTTACTGTGCCACCAATTCCTCGCGCCTCCCCCCACCCTGTTCTCTCCGGGGAAGGAGCGGGGCCAGGCGCGCATGCGCACAGACTCGGGAGAAAGGGGCTTCGCGCTGGTCTGGGAAGTGCCCGCGGCGCTGCTGCTCGACTACACACCTGGCTGTGGGCCTGCGCTTGCCCTAACGTCTGCCCGTAGAAAGCGACCTGCTGTCTGTAATATTCCGCCCAGGCCATTGTGTAGTCCGGCGGGGAGCTGGCCTGAGGAGCGGCGCTGGCAGCGTGACCTGAGTGACGAGGGAAAGCACAGGGGTTAGCGGGGCCAGGGACAACCCTGGGGGACGTAAAGGACGTGGTCAGCTTGGAGGGGTCCCTTCCCAAAGACCGGGGCAGCTGGAACAAGGGCCGACGCTGTCTCCCTCTGGACGCTGGCCAGGCTGGCGCTGGGGGAGCCACGGGACGGGGACGCCCTGCGGGGGCCCGCTGTCCAGGGGCCTGCGGCAGGAAGTGCTCTGAGCTGCTTGCTGCCCGTCCCCGCCCCGCCCCTACAGGTCTCACGTCTGTCACCATCTCTGCCTCTGTCCACCTGCCCCATCGGCTGCCAGAGACAGAGAGACAGAGAGACACACACACACACACACAGAAAAACAGACACAGACAGACAGATGGCGGGGCGGGGGGAGACGAGGAGGGAGGGAGGAAGAGCGAAAGGAGTGCGGGTCCCCGGCTTGGGCGTGGGGTGCCCCTGTGCAGAGTGTCCAATCCCAGGAGGGCTGGAAATACAGGTCCACGCATGTCCCACGAGTCTGGATTTGGGAGGTCTGGGGAAGACTGGGCATCAGGCCTCTTAGCAGGGGCTCTAGGTGACGATGACCTGCCTGACCCCCACCGAAGGTCCCCCGGCCATCAACCCGGTGATGATTCCAAACACCAGGACAACCACTTCTTTGACAGTCCATGGCCTGATTTTTGCCAACCAGCAGGTAACATCCTCCACAGTCAAGTCGTGGGAGCGAGACCTCCAACCACACTCCAGAACACGTACAGCGGATTTAGGACTACTTTTAAAGGATTCACTTGGGGGCTCTTTTGGTTGCTGTTACTAGATCTTTTTCTTCTCTTGTTAAAAAGACAGCTTTAGTTTCTGGCACAGCGAAGAGAACGAACCTACTCGAGAAACCAGCACCCTGGCACCCACTACAACTTTAGGCTCCCTTCCCGGAGTTCAGTCCTCCTCCTCTTCCCTGCCCTGAGATGGGACCAAAAGGAGCCAGGCGCTGGACGACAGCCAGGGAACAGGACGCCTGATGGTCCGAGTCCTGGCCCAGCGGTTCCGGGACAGCTGGCCCTGAGCTGTCCTCAGGCCCTTTGGCGTCCAGAAGGGGGGCAGCAGACGACTCCACACGTCTCCTCTGACGGACACACAGGGGACACAGGAAGACAAAGGCAGGGACTGAGACCGAGTCACATAGGGAAAGTGCTGAAGAGAACAAAGGTGACAGGGAACCACTGACGACGAGGTCGACAGGCATGGGGGCGCTGGGCCTAGGGACCTGCTTGTTCAGAAGGCTGCTCACTCACTCTGTTTTTTGTAATAGTCTTCCCAGGCCTTGCTGTAGTCGGGCTGGCTGCTCGGCGGCTGGCTCTGCTGGCCTGTGCGGAGAACACGAAAGCAGTCAGGCCCCCGCGCCGGCTCCGGGCCCTGCTCTGCACTCACTCGCCCACGCCACAGCCCGCTCCAGGCCCTGCAGCCCCAGGCAGGCAGCGGCAGGCTGGCTGTGGGGAAACACAAGGACGCCCCACAGGGCCTCCACCCAGGCCGATGGGGTGTGACTAAGATCCCTGTGAGGAGGGGACTGGGCAGGACGGCTGCCCCCCAGGAGCAACGGGTCAGACGGCCTCGACCCTTCAGGTGGAGATTAGAGCTCGGGGAGCCCCGGAGCCAGAGTGACTGCGTCAGAGGCTCCCTGAATCGGCCTTCAAACGGGACAAAGAATCCAAGTGGTGCTGACCACACTTGTCACCGGGCCCTTCTGTGCACGGACTGATGGCTTCCGCTCTGGACACAAGCACAAGTGCAGGAAAGGCACGTGGGAAAACGGCCCGGAGACCGCTGGTGATGACAGAAATACGAGGTACACACCGCCGAGGGGCCGAGCGCCACAACCCGCACCTGGTCCCAATTTAGCCTCATGCCTTTCTGGGGGAGGAGCAGACGGGGACAGGAGGTGCGCAGGCTTGTTCCCCATGCCCAAGCTGGGGTGCCTGCTCTGTGTGGCGCCGGCAGCAAAGAGCTGGGGAGCGGAGCGGCAGCGGCCTGCCCCGGGCATGAAGGGGTCAGAAGCCCCGACCAGAGCGACAAGACGGGACCTTTTCCTCTGCTGAGGTCAGGACTGGCTTGCGTGCCCACCTGCTAGGACCCCCTTCAGCGCCCTGTCTTCTGTTAGAACCGCAGTGGGAGGCAGGCGGGCAGGACGCGCTGGTGACCACGGTCACGGCAGAGTGTCTCCCTCGCTAGTTAATTTACTGCAGTCTGAGGAGGGGCGTGGGGTGACGGGCGTCTGCGTGTGGGGCTGGGAAAGGAAGTGAGGTGGGGGGCCCCACAGGGAAAAGACCCCCCCGTCCTCATCCTCCCAGTAGGACAGGAAGGGACTCCGGACGATGCAGGGAACAGAACGAGGCGGTTGTGGAGGGTGTGGGCAAACAGGACATTTCTTCCAAACAAGATTTCACTGACAGAAACCAGTTCTCACCGCCCCCTACAGACAAACACAGCTCAACACCACAAGACAAGGATGGGAACAGCGGCAAGAACCCAGGCACTGACTGTGTTTTCTCTCACTCGCCCCATAGGCCTTTGCCTGCGGCGGGCAGCGGGCCTGGGCCTCTGTGGAACCGTGGCCCCAGGGTCACTTCCCCTGAGGAAGGAGGACATGTCCCCTACCTACTTCCTCCCAGTTTAGGGCTTTCTCACACAGTCTCTGTCCCGCACAATGGGGCAAATGTGAACTCAGCCTGGGCTGCCTCTTGTCCCAAGGGCCCTTTCCGATCAGAACAGAAGGAAACGTGACGGGCTCTGGGAGCAAGTGAGTGTGGTGAGACTGGCCTGGCGGACTCCAGGTGGGGTGCAGGTGTTCATGGCAAAATTCTTCCTAATATTCTGCACGTTTGAGACATTTCATTGAAACAAATATTGGGGGGAATAAAGGAAAAAGAAGGCAACTATACAATTTCAGAGCTCATGGGTTACTCTGGAAATCAAACCTAAACCTTTCATTTCTTAGACCACAAAACTGGAGGCCAGAGGAGGGGAAGGTGCGTGAGGCACACACGGCATCGGCCTCTGGACTCCAGACCCCACAGGGCACTGCTTGTCCAGCTGTGACCTTGAGCAGGACCTCCCCCCTGCCCCCCCCACTCTGCCCAAGGAGGGGGGGGCAGCAGGAGCCCAGAAGGCGGCCTCAGTCCCTCGTGAGCGAAGCTGCCACAAAGCAGTGTGGCGCCGCGAGGCTCATGGGCAGACGCGCCGAAGGACGCCCTCCGAACACAGACAGGCTGCCGCCTCAGGGGGACAGAAAAACTGAAGGTAAGGTTTCGGTTTTGTTTTGGTTTGGGTTCTGAAGGCTGTGCAAGATGGGCTCTACCAGTGATCAAACTGCAGAGGGACTCCTGAAGCTCGTGTGGGGGCCGGAGGGCAGGCCACGTGGGCTGGATGCCAACAGGGACCTTCTCTAACTATCAGCTGTCTTGCCGAGGCGTCACTCAGCACAGCTAATTCTCCAGCTGTGTGCTTTCTGAAAAGTTCAGGAGACAGAAAGGACATCCTTTCTAAGGGAGTGCTGGAGAGAAGAGGAGGAGACGGTCACCAGGAGGCCAGAGCCGGGGAGGGGGCGCTGTTTGGGAGCGAAGTGAGGGGAGGAGCTGTGGGCTGGGCCAGGTCCAACCCATCTGTGGGAACAAAGCTGACAAGAGCCCCTAGCTCTGAGAAGAACAAAGGAGACGGGAAAGAAAGGTCTGAGAGGTGGGCCAGGAGAGAGCCAGCCGCCACCCTTGCTCAGCTGGAGGCCCACAGGGGGCTTCTCCCTACCCCGGGGGGCTCCCGGCATCTCTGGGGAGGGACATGTTGGGCCTATTGGTCAAGAGATGCAACTAAAGCATTTCAGACACACCAGCCCCCTCGGCCCTCCCGTGGGGCACGCGCAGTCCCCCCTCCTCCCGGGTCACTTACTTGGGACCTGCTGTGTGGGCTGCTGCCACGTCTGGTAGGTGCTGCCCCATCCCTGGGTCAGAAAGGCCGGAGGACCGCTATGGAGGACAAAAGAGTCACTCGTTCCGGAGCAGGCCACATCCCCGCCTCCTCAACTGGGTCCACCTCCCGCCATGCCATCCGTGGTCTGGCTCTTCACTGCTCCCCCCGCTCCCCACTGGCAGTGGCCACGTGGCGGCCCCGGTCCTGCCCGTCCCGTCCCGAGAGAACCGCACGGATGGAGTGAGAAGTCGCCTACCTCACAGGGGTGCTGTGGGGGTTTCCGTTCACTTTAGCAGCAAGGCTCGGGAAGCAGCCTGAGCTCCTTGGAGGAAATGTGCTAAAAAAAAGTGAAGAACAGATGAACACAAAGGGCCGAGGACCGCTGGGTGGGGAGGGCCGCTCGGGGACGCCCGCGCCCACCTCAAGGCCCTCCGCCCTCTGGGAAGGCCCTCGCCCCCAGGACTGGCCGGTGGGCTATGAACAGGCTAGAGGGGCCAGCCGAGAGAGGCAGAGGGATGAACCCTGCCCACATCCAGGCTTTTGGCTGGCATTCCCTAGAAGAAGCTGGAAAGAGGACTTCTTGAGATGGAGTGAAGTCTTCCCGCCGAGACCGACGCGAGAGACTCACTTTTGATGAGGGGCGGCAGGTGGCTGGCTGAAGGGGCTCTGTCCGAAGGCTCCGGGTGCTCCGAGACCGGTCCCCTGTCATGGGCACAGAGGGGGCTCTCACTTCCCGTCGCCTGCGGCTCTGCCCGCTGCCCAGGCCCACCCCAAGGCCGACTACAGCTTTCGGGGAGACAGACTCAGGTGACGTAAGATACCCTACGATGCTCGCTAGCCTTGCTTCCCCACAGTGGCCTCGCCTTGCAGAAATGGCGTCTGCCCCGTCGAGCGACCGAAACCACCACACGGCCGATACGGGCACCACCACGGTTGCCCTAGCATGTCACCCTGGGGGTGGGGACCAACCTGCTTGACTCTCCCGTCAATTTAGGCTGGCCCATGGCTCTTTCTGCCATTCTACGTCCCCTTTGAGGTGAGCAGTGGCCAATCTGTCCTCCATCAACACTCCCTTTCTTTATCTGCTTTGAGGTGCCTGAAACTAAAGCCAGAGTCAATGAAAGCCGCCTGCAGGGCTGGCCGCAGGGGCCACGCCCGTGGGAGTCCGGGGCCGGTGCTGGGGGAAGGCTGCCGCCCCAGCTGCTCGTCTAAGCCTGCAGGGGACCCGGCTCTGGGCCTGAGCTGCTGCGCTGCGGGGGCCTCGGGGAGTTCTGCCACACGGCTTCCTTCAGCGCGCCTGGGCCTGGCCCTGGCATCCCTGGGCCCGGGCCTTCCCCCCTTGGCAACGTGGCAGGGGTCGCCCTCACGTGACATGAGGACCAAAAGGCACAGGCAGTACAAGGTTCTGGGGAAGAGCAGGTACCTTGGACATCCAAAAGAAAACCCAGCTACCATTAAGCCAGGCAGAGGAAGGACCTTGTACGTACGCCAACTTTCTCATCTATGAGATGTCTGGCCACCTCGATCTGTTGAGGAATGCCCCTGATGGTGAATATTCGCAGGTTGGGGTCAGTGTTGGGAGGGGGGTTCCGCTGGAGCTCCACGTGCGCTCCTGACTGCTGATTTATGCTTTTGATGTTCTCACCCCCTGCAGGCAGGCGGACACAAGACAGAAGGGTAAGTGGCAGCAGCGGCTGACCCACAGGCTTGGCAGTCCCCTCCTGTGAAGAGGAGGAAAGGGTGTCATCCGCACCCCAGCCCTCACCCGAGAGCGGACAAGTACCTTCGATTTACTCAGAAACCGTTCTGACAAACACCAGGGCTCTCTCGTTTGCAAAACCAGACTGGGGAGCGAAGAAGCTGGTCCTCTCCGAGCCGGGCTGAGGCCAGACACCCCGCGGCCCCTGCGCCGAGGCCTGGAGCCCACGGGTGTGCACGGTGGAGCTGGGCTCTTGGAGGCTCACTGCAAGCCCGTCTCCGCCGGGAGAGCACAGTCCATTCTCAGCCCCGTGGGCCACGGCCTCCAACAATGCCTGGAGCCCACTCGGGCCTTCCACGCCTATCCCGTCACTTCTCAAGTCCCTGCCTGCTCCGTGCGGGGCGGGGGGGGGGCAGGTCTAGACAGCGAGGCAGCAGAGGATGGGGGTCACAGAGGCCTGGGTGGAGCGGGGTAATGAAAATTTAGTGGGACCCTTTGAAAAACCTGTGAGAGTTCCAGTCTCTTAATGAGATTTGCGTAACAAAAGCTCCAGCAGGGTCACAATGGTTTGATTCTTCTGAAATTTCACAGAGTTTACAGATCGGTTCTGCTCAACTGGGGTGGGGGGGCGGAATATAAGGAAAACCCGGGAGCACAGAGTTTTGCAACATCAGAAAAAGACAGTCTGGAAAATCTGGTGCGGGCGACCAGAGAGCCCAAATGATCAAAAGCAAAGACTAAAGGCCAGTCTCTGTGTCACTGTACCCTGCCCAGAGTCAAAACGAACCTCAAATGACATTTGTCATTTCACGGTAACATGTCCGCAATCCTTCCAGCCCGCTGCTGGAGCGCCTATCAAGCAAGCAGACAAGGAGGGGATCCCAAGAGCAGGCCCAGCCTGTGTTGTGTCTTATCTCATCCTCTATGGGATGCTACGGGCTCAGGAAGCAAGACCAGAGCCGGGGTCCTGCCGGCCTTCCGGAAGGCAGACGCCACAGGGAGGAAACCAGGAGGCTGCCGGCCTTCGGGGAAAGCTTTGTTCAAATCAGCTCGGGCCACGTGTCAGTTTCGTGGAGAGTGGGTTTCAATTTAAAAGCAAATTAAAAACAACAGTACAGCAGACCACCGTGTTGTGCACGTGATTCTCTTCGAGTTCTGTGGCAGTTTAAGACAAGCGTCCCTGCATTTTCCACCTCCAGCACACAGCACTGGCCAATGCAGAAAGTCTCAGAAAAGCCTTCAGCAGCTCGGCAGGGCCGGCCTCAGGGTAGGAGTGAGCCCCACCCCCGCCCCCAAGGCCTACAACTACCACCCTCTGCTCCTGCACTGTGAATTCATCCTCTTTGCACCATGGAAAGTGAGCAGCTTTGCTCCTGGACAAAGTGCTTCTGGGGCTTAAAGAACGGCAAGAAGAAGGAACTGGAAGCCCTCCTACCGCACACCCAGTGCCTGAGGGAATCCTCCAGTGTTCCCCAGGCGCCGCTGGGTTCCAGAGGCAAGAGCACAAAAGGGCACGCGTGTCTGAGGCTGAGAGGCCTGCAGCCCGGATAAGCCCTCCTCCGGCGGGCACTCAGACCGACAGCCCCGCAGGCCCGCCCCCCGGGGCCCGGGCAGCATGCTAATCAGGTGAAGAGGCAGCACAAAACTGTGCGGGCCGGAAGGAGTTCATTTAAGTTCATCTTCCTTCTAAATGAGGTCACCAGCTTGGCACATGGTGGCTGTCTACAGGCTCATTCAGCAGCCTGTCCATTCTTCCACCTGATGGGGGGCAGAAGAGACCCACCAGTGGCCCCCCGGCTGGACGTGAAATCGTAAAGCAATTAATCAACCTGCTAAAAGGCCCGGCTGACAAGAGCAGGGCTGGCCGCACTATCTGTCACTGCTGCTGTATTTATCATGGAAATCCAGCAGGGGCCCCGGGAAGGCGCAGCGTCTGTCCAAGGACTGGGGCTGGGGAGGGGGGGGAGCGCAGCCTGCCTGCTTGTGGCTCCCTCTCCTGTCTCCCTCACTCACGCGCCTTCCCTAAGAGGGTGCACCCCCTCATGTCCAGCCTGTGTGTATGTGTGTGTGTGGCAGGTGAGGGGGGCGGTGGTGGAGAAAGACCCCGGCTGACAAAACTTTGGGCCTCTGAGGCTGCAGTCGGAACCGCAGGTCACACACAGATCAGTCACTGCTCCATGCTGTCGTCCCTTTCCTGTGGGAGTCGCTCAGGATGACTTTGTCGAGGATAAACCACAGGGGAGGTTCTGCCCACACCCAGATTTCACCGACTAGCAGGAACGGTTGCACTGAAGACAGGGAGGCTGCGCCAGGCTAGAGGGGATGCCCGGTCATCGAGTTAACCCTCCTTGATAAAACGGTCCTCCAGAGGCACAGAAACCTAGCTCTGCTTCTCAACCTACAGGCACCAACTGGTCTGAATCTCACAGTAGCCAAGCTGATGGTCTGGATAGCGGATCTGACTTACCACAGCATCTGGGCAGCTGACAACACCCACTAAACCCTGATCAGCATGTACGCCCTGCCAGGAAATGCACCAATCCCACATTGTTCCTACCATCTTTGAGAGATTGACCATCTAGAAGACAACACAAAGGAGAAGAACGTTTCAAAGGAGCATACCACACACACACCGTCCACGACAGGGCCAGATGCAGACTCCAGAAGGTGACCGAGAGAGGCAGGAGGGACTGCCCCCCTGGGCCGGCACGAGAGAGCACGCTAAGGCAGCCTCAGCTCTCCGTCAAAGACGCTCCCAAATCACAGTCTGAGGAACGTTAGCTCTCTCCCAGAGGTCAGAGAGGTCTGCTGGTGGCAGAAATGGGAGAAACTCTCGGGGGAAGCCTGTACTGACTTCCTCCCCATGTGGTCAGACAAGTATGAAGGCAGATACAAAGGCCACAGCCAAACGCGTGTGTGCTGCCCGTGGGGAGGCTCCCCCAGAGCCCACAGGGAGGCTAGCCCGCTGCAGAGAAGGCTGCCTGGCGGCCCAGAAAGCTGCCTGCCCTTCCCCTGCTCACAGTGAAGGATGGCTAGGGGCCACATCAGCCGCTAACAAGGGGCTCTGACCTAATGTTCCCTACAAAGCCTACAAACAACGAACCAGTCAATTTTTATTTCCCTCCACAGGGTATCCGTTACTCACGGTAAATGTGCTCAAAGCTTCAACACCGTTTTCACATGTGTCAGTAAGGACCAAATACCCAAATCCAGTCAGGACAAAAAGTGACACACTTGTCAGAGAGCGACCTTCACTTGCGGAATTATCTTAACTGTTCCTCTGAGCTCCCAGGAGGCAAATTAATCACTACTCGGTTGGTGGACAAAGATCCAGAGGCCCCTCAGGCTGGGCAGGGGGCCTTTGGGACAACCTGCGCAGCTTCACCAGGCAGTGGGTCTCACTTCTGGTCTGTTCGTACGGGATAACCGACAGCCCACTCTGCGCGTGCCCGTGAGAAGCCCCGACCCAGCCGGGTCCCTACGGGAGGCAGCTGATGTCACAGCCCGGGCACCTGCAGTCAAGCGCAGCCAACAGCCCTGGACTTCATGCTCTGGAGGTACCGTAGGGGCCCCGTCTGCGGTCGGGTAGGACAGATAGGAGGGGGACCACGAAACCCCATCAGCGGCTCCTCACCTTTGCCTATGACGAGGCCGCACTTATCTGCCGGCACTGGGTAGGTTATCTCCTGGACGCCACCAGGGGCTCCCACAGTCCAGTCGCCACGGCCACGGCCTCGACCTCTGGCCACCGCGAGGCCTCCGAAGCCATCTCTCTCCTGGGAAGGAAGCAAAGCTCCAGTGACGATTTCTGCCACTGCCACCGGGACCACTTTTCAGCCCCAGGGAGGAGGTGAAGTGACAGGATATAATCAGTGCCACACGCTAGAACCTCAGCACCTTTCCACATTTCAGCTTCTGAAGTGCTCTTTCAAAGCCAGAATTAACACAAATCACAGGCGCAGTCAAAGAGGACGTGTGCAGACGAACGCGTGTGGTTACCCAAACAGCCCCACTGTACCCAACTGAAACAGGCAGTCAGGTATAAACTCCTGTGTCTGAAGCCCAGTGCCCTGCTGCAGCGAGTCTTAATGACTGGGCCCTAACGTCCAGGTATCGGGGGTCGGTTTTCTCCTCCACACCGAGGCTGCCCTTTCCCGTGGCTAACACACGCTGGGCCTACCAGAAGCCAGGCGTCAGATGCGAAAGAGCTGCGGGCATCTCGAAGTGGTACCTGAGTGGCAAGCAGGCCTCCAACCCTCCCGTCCGCAGACACTGAGGGTAGTCGGGGCACCTCGCAATCCAACTAGCAGAAAGGATAAAAGGCTCTTAAAGAAAGCCGGGTTGTCCCAGTCTCCCCAAAAGGAGGGAAAAAACCAGGTGCGTGGGCTCGTGGTTTGGGGCCGGAGCAGCCTCCAACATCGTCACGCCGGGCCCCCAGCAGAGAGAGCACAACCCATGGCCAACACCTAACAGAAGAAGGTTCCTTTCATTCAGGGGCAGCCAATCTCGTTGGAGGTCTTTGTCCTCTGACTCACTCTGGTACTGCAGCATATACATTCTTTTTTTATATGTTGAGGGCAAACGTGGTCAAGCCGAGAGCCCCTCCATGGAAGGCAGAAGCTGAGCCGATGCTCAAGACAGCGGACAAATGTCTGGCAAAACCTGCCTATGCTGATTCAGGGTACACTGAGCTCTTACCCAGAATCTAAACCAGCAGAAAGCAGAGGTGGTTGGAGTGCTCTTTTTCCTGCATTTGGCTTTTAGGAGAAACAAATGATGAGTAAACAAGGCAATTTTAGGGATTTATGTTAAAACGCCTGCACGCGCGCGTGTGTGCGCACACACAGCCCACTTCCTGGCCTGCACCAGACTCGCGGAGGTGAGGCTGTCTCCCCGCCGCCCTGCGCCTCCGTAGCTCTGGGTCTGTCGACTCCTCCTGCTACAAATGATGCTGGGCTCACTTAGGGACTCTTCTGAACTGGTCTCATCCTAAGAATTGCTCTGGACTCTGGCAGAAGCCCAAGCCCCCTCTCTGGGATCTGCTGATTCGGGAAGTCTGCAGTGGGGGCCATCATCCTGTAACTTCAACACGACGCTCAGCGACTTGGGGGACCGTGTGGGCGGCTTGCCTGGTACATCCCCCCCAACCCCCCCCCCCCCGCAGCTGAGGGCTCGCCCCGGGGAGGTTCAGAGGCTCATCCCAGCTCACACGGCTCACGGCAGAGCAGGGGCTACGGTTTCCGATCGCGTGCTTCTCCTCAGCTCCACGTGTTTTTAAACTTTCCCTCCGTTTGGCACACCTGAGACATGCTGACCTAGCGTCAGTCACGGGGGTTCCAGGAACACTTCACAGCAGGGGCAGGCGGAGATGCTAACAGCCTCACACAAGCTTGCTCGCATCCCCAGACAGAGATGTGTGCGGAATCCAGTGCGTGAAGACAGCTCTAAGACTCTGGAGGAGCCTGAAGTGTTTTCTGAGGCTAAGATTAGAGTTTATTTATTTTTTAAGTAGACTCCATGCCCAGCATGGAGCCCAATGCGGGGCTTGAACTCGTGACCCTGAGATCAAGACCTGAGCTGAGATCAAGAGTCGGACGCTGAACCAACTGAGCCACCCAGGCGCCCTGGAGTTGACTTAATACAGTTCCACGCAAGGTGCACCCGAAGGCTTGACACGTGGTGACCTGCGCTGTACTTCTCCCAATAGTTTATAGAGTCAGGAACTTACTGTGTCAAGAAAACCTAGACCCTGGGATAACAAAGGCAGGAGAGCAAGAAGCTAGTAACAAAATACATGAAGGCAGGAAACAGGCAGGTATAGAAAAGCCACTGGCCGTGTACCCGGAAGTGGGTAACTGACAAGAGTGCTGTGTTCCAGAAGTGTGACCCAAGAGGGCGTGGCTGCTCTACGGTGCTGCCCCGAGACCCCGTGTGGCACTTTCTGCTTTTGCAGGTGACGCATGGGAACCCCAGAGCGCTGGACCCACCTGGGCTGTAAGAATAAGCTCGTTGATGATGTGTGCCGCGTGCTGACACCGATCTGGGGGTCCCATGACTTGTGCAGCTCTCTCTGGACTAATACCATCGTCTGCAGAACAATGTGAGAGGCGGGGTCAGGAAAAGCCCAACTTCAGTTGGAAACAAAGGTCAGTCTGACTTGCAATCAATGCATAGAGAAGCATGTATGGTTCCATCTTTTTGCATGGTCCATGTCAACACTCGCTTCTCATGCAATTACAGGCATTTAAAAAAGCTATCGTTACAGAAACACAAAACAATAAGCAAAAGAAAGCAGAGTTGAGCTACGGCAATGTTGGCAAAAATGAACCTATCACAATGTTCTCCCATCTTCAGAGAAATGAGGAAAATTAAGACAATGTAAACAATTTTGCTCATGAAGGTAAATCTACAAAATTTAAAGAACTGTCCTTTATTCTAAGATGTTAGTCCTTTTTTAAAATGGTTTATCTTTAAATAATGAAGTCAAAATAACAGTTTTTTTTTTTTTGTAAGTCTTTACTTAACAAAATTAAAAGCTGGAAATGCTATGAGGGCCCAGAGGAGAAAGCTAGATTGATAATTTGGTAATAGTATGGGGGAGGAGGGGGAGGAAGAGAAGGAGAGAGGGAGGGAACACACAATGAGCCAATTACAGATTCCTTGTCTTGTTAAGTGCTTTGTAAGTCTTCATAGCACTAAGGATTTTTGAGGGTCATCAAAACCAACCTGGCTTGAACTGAATCCTCACCCCGGCATCATTCTGAATCTTTTTGATCATTTCCCCATTTCTTCCTATTACAATCCCAACAGCAAACCTTGGCACAGACACCTGAGCACAGGGAAACAAAAGCTGATCAGAGCCGTCCGCAAATCCGTTATTTCTTAAAGGATACATTAAAAAAAAACCCCCACACACAAAACCCAAAAAACAAACAACTTGATTTTGATTGCAGTGAATTCCTGGAAATATGATCTAGCATATTTTTCCCTCTTAGGAAAAATACCGTGATTGATGATTGTATTCCTGCCTATTAAGTGTATCTAATGCATCTGAGATTTTATCACAATAGTTATAAAAATGAAGGAAAGCATAATAAACCTTATACATAAAAGGTTAAAAATGGCAACCTTATCTTCCCAGTTCCATGGAATCAGCATAAATATACCAGGTATGCTGATTATACTGCTGGTCGGTCCTTGAAAATGTTTTTTTATCGCCCCTTCATTCTTTTATTGTGATAAAATATACAGAACATAATCTATCATTTTAACCATCTGTAAGTATATAGTTCAGTGGCAATTGTTGTGTAACCATCACCGGTCTCTACACCCCCACTCCAAAACCTTTTCATCAACCCCCCCCAAAAATTCTGTATCCACTAAACAGAGACTCTTTCCATCAGCCCTGGTCACCTCTGCTCTACATTCTGTCTCGATGAACTTGCCCATCCTGGGCACCTCGTGGAAGTGGAATCCCACAGTATTTGTCCCTCTGCATCTGGCTTATTTTACTAAGCGTGATGTTCGCAAGCTCTCTCCATGGTGCAGCGTATTGCAAGACTTCATTGTAAAGGAAAGCTTTCTGGGGCACCTGGGTGGCACAGCTGGTTAGGCGCCCAACTCTTGGCTTTGGCTCAGGTCATGATCTCAGGGTTGTGAGATCGAGCCCTGCGTTGGGCTCTGCACTCAGCGGGGAGCCTGCTTGAGATTCTCTCCCTCTGCCCCTCCCTGCCCCTGCACATGCTCGCTCTCTCTCATAAATAAATCATTAAAAATTTTTTAAAAAAGTAAAGGAAAGCTTTTCATCCCATTCCACCTCATCAGTAAGTTGGGCTTCCAAGTCTGATACGATCACAAAGCAGAACACCTAGAAAACCTGGCCTCTGGTCTTCACCTGAGCAGCAGGAAAAGCCTTGAGGCAAAACCTCATAAGCAGGAGGATGGCCCCATTCCCCGAAATGTGTGCAGCTGGCTCCCCTCCCCACCGCCGACTATTTCGGTCCTTCCTCACAGCCACCCTGGCTTCGAAGATGAGATCAAAGCTCGCTCACTGCCTCAAGCTAACCAAAGTGCAGCCTACAATCGGAAAGCGCAGCCCGTCTGCCTGGGAACTGACCTGCGGGGCAAGCATACCTCTATGCTGCCTCCTCCCACGCGGGCACCAAAGTCACCTCGGACACCTCGGAAGTCAGCTTGGTCTTTCTCTCGGATGATCTCTAATACCATTTCTCTTGCTTGCTGTGTAAACACAGAGAAAAGGCATTATGGAAACCAAAATCCCAAGAAAAGACATGACACCAGGTGACATTTCAAGATCAGACCCTGTTACGTCGGGCTTAAAGACTCAGAAGGCGCTTAGCTGTGCGACAGGTCACTTCCTGGGTTACAATACAGGACATGAGTAGGCTGCTGGGGAGGGTTACATATATCAAATCTTAGGTGATGTGTTCTTTATACTGCCCAAGACATCCACACAGACAAGGGCCCTCCCGCCTTTAAACCACAGTCGGATCAGCACATTTGTGCTGGGTCAGAGCTTGATTACTATGGCCTGAGGCATTTTGGCACACTGTTTCTTCCTGAGAGCTCTGTGGGCAGATTCCACGGAAAAGACATTACAAGGCATTCCATCGCAGAGGATCTCTGGGGAGGTGAAGGGAAAAAGCCAGCCCAGGGGGCCTGAAAATATCTTCCAGCACCCAGAGATCAAATACCCCAATTACCAATTGGCAAGACTACCTCCCGGGCCTGACGCTCTCAGAGGCACACTCAGCGTCCTCTGCCCCCAAATGCACTTAATTCAGTCCATCGTCCCCACACCGATCCCAGCCCCATAGGAATCTGCACAAACATCAGGCGTACATAACAGCTCAAGGTCATGGGAACCCAAACTGCATCCTGGTTCTGGAAAAACCAAACCAAGCCAAAAAACCCCAAAACAGCAATTAAAGTCTTCAGACATTTGGAGAAATTGGAGTATGGGACTGACTATAAGACGATGTTAGGAGACTTGCTATCATTTTCTTTGGCCTGGTTATAGAAATTAGTTCTTATTCTTAGGAGACGTATGCAGGATCTAGGGGCAGACGGTCATGACGCCTGCCATTTACTCACTTAGAAATGGTATGGTAAAGCACAAATAAGTAAATAAAGTAGACACACGTTAGCGTGGCAAAATGACAGGCCGGATGAGGCTACACACGTACATGTTCACCGTTCTATCTTTTCAACTTGTCTGTATGTTTGAAGTTTTTCATAATAAAAAGTTGGGGAGAAAAAAACAAATGACCAACAACTTACCCTAAACACAGCAAACAGCTTCTCCCAAATAAAAAATGTGGAATACACAGTTTTAAAATTAAAAAAAAAAAACAAAACTAAAAACCTTTGGTTGTCATGATTTTCCTGCAAATTCAGGGAACGTCAAGGAAATAAGCTCTTTGCTCCAGTGTTCTTTTCATAAAAGAACCAAAGGTTCCACCAGCGACGGCAAGCAGGGAGCCCACCTGGACACGTTTAGGGAAGTTAGAAGCTCTGGGGGGCAAGGCACCTGGGGGACCCTGGCCTGCTTGAGGGGAGTGAAAGGCCACACCACTGACTGGAGCCCAAGGAAAGAGGCTGTTTTCATCACTGGCCCTCAATCCTGTTTTAAAACCAGGATTTTACATATGTAATATGTACTTGGACCAGAAAAACTACCAGTGACACCAACTTGAGTTAAGCCAAGCAACAGCATTAAGCACTGGGGGAAATAAATAGGTGAAGGGGATTAAGAGGTACAAACTTGCATTTACACAAGAAATAAGTCACAGAGTTGAGAAGTACAGCACGGGGATACGGTCACTAATACTTTAGTATCTCTGCACAGTGACGGAGGGTAAGCACATGGTGAGCCACTTCGTAATGGACAGAATTTCCCAATGTGTTGAGTCACTATGTTGTGCCCCTGAAACGGACACATTATCATGTGTCGATTACAGTAAAAACACATCCATATGTCAATAAAGTATCACGGGAGGGGAAGAATAGGGGGAAATATTTTGCCAGAGACTGGTAGCCTCTGCTGGCTCAAAGCCCCAGAACTCCCGCGGAGAAACAGCTGCTGCTGACAGACCAGCTCACCAAGGTGCGTCACCCCGGCGCTCCTCTAAAAGCAGCAAAGGCGCAGCACGCTGCAGCGGGCAGGGAAAGAACATTCGGAGTTCACAGGAACAGACACATTCCCACAGCCAGCCCACTCACGTTCCTGCTGACAGCGGGAGTCGGAGGGTGGATCTGCCCCAGATGGTCTAAGACTAAGCCCCCTACTGCTTTCCGAAATGGGCTGTCCTCTGTGGCTGGGAGCTCAGGGCACAGGCCGCTTGCTCCAAGGGCACACATATGCCTGTGGGCCGCTCACCTCCCACCTGAGCTGGAGGTCTTGCAAATACGGGCCAAGAGAGAACAAGCAAGTAAGAGCCAAACAGAGCCTGCACCTGAGGTGCCCGCGGGCCAACAGATGGGAGACTGCATCTGATCAGTGCAACAAAACCGTCTTCATTTGTGGGAATATTGCGTACATGCAGTGTCCATGACCATCGCCGCCATCCTCATGTGGCTCTTAGGCTCTCAAAATATGGCCGGTGTAAACGAGGAAATCCGTCCTCATTTACTCTGAATTAATCTAAATGGCCACCTGTGGCTCGTGGCTCTGGTGGAAGCAAGACAGCCCTGCAGCCCTTCCATCATCAGACTTGGTTTGGGACAACAGGTCACCTTAAAGGAACATCCAGTTTTACAACTTCTTGAGTGACACGCAAGCTCCACACATTCCTCCCGAGTGCTACCCCCATGCCCAGGACCCACCCGATCCGTGGTTTCTCCCCTACCTGTACTTTGAACGGGTCTCCTGTGATGCGGAGAGGCTTATCTGCTCCCGTAGGCAACGGGCCATCCTGGATCATGACCATTTTCACACCTGTCCGCTCCTGTGGGGGTAGCACACCAGGACAGGCCTCATTGCCGTGAAGAAGAACGTGCACGTACTGCAAGCACAGGGCTGGGCCCTGTCTACCATCAGGCACGTCCCACCGACCACGAGGTGCTGCCCTCTGAGGATGCCAGCACGCAGGCCATGGTAGACAGCTGCCAAGTGCAATATGGAAAACCGTTTCCCAAAACCCTCCTCCTTTCCTGGTCCCCAGACTATCTCAACCTGATGAACTCTTTTTCGGAGCGGCCAGGCACTAACGTCATCTAGTTAGGGCCCGTGCACAGCTCTGAGACGGAAGGGTTCCCGTTGCCCTATTTCACTGATGGGGCGGGCCCTGAGAGCAAGCTGCCCAAGGTCCCAGAGCTGAGGTGGGGCGGGGAGGCAGCAAAAGGTGGATTCTGGCTTCCAGGACCCTAGAGCCCACACCACAGTGCCCACCAGGCCGAGGGCTGGGCCGTGAGCACGCACCCCTGACCTGCAACTTCAAAAGCTCAGTTGTGTGGAGATAAAAGTTTGAGCATAGGGCGCCTGGGTGGCTCAGTTGGTTAAGCGACTGCCTTCGGCTCAGGTCATGGTCCCGGGGTCCTGGGATCGAGTCCCGCATCGGGCTCCCTGCTCTGTGGGGAGCCTGCTTCTCCCTCTCCCACTCCCCCTGCTTGTGTTCCCTCTCTCGCTGTGTCTCTCTCTGTCAAATAAATAAATAAAATCTTTAAAAAAAAAAAAGTTTGAGCATAACTCATTTGGCAGCAAAACTAACGTGAACTCTCGGGAGTGTGTCTATAGCCCGACTCTCACTGAGTGTGACTGTCATTGCATTTGACTAGGCCAACAGGCATCTGATTACGGGGTGCGCCCCGGAACTTGCCAGGGGTGTTCAATTCTGAAACACGTCTAGCTCCCCGTGTCTCACACGAGGGATTGTGGAACAATAGCAGCTAATGTCTGGGGAGCATTTACTCAGTAACGGGCTCTGTGCGAAGGATCTTAGGTAAAGATAAAATCAAGAGTATCATTTCAGCCTCATGACAGCAGTGAGGCCGACAGGGCTCCGAGCCCTCGAGAAATACTCAAACGTATTTAAGATCCCACAGCTAGCGTGGGGGCGTACGGCTGGCTAAGAGCCCCAGCTCTGGACACGGTACTTTCATCTGAGATGTTGTCACCTGGTGGTAAAAGCAACCCTCACAGAGCATCACTGCCTCAGCGGGCCGCGGGACTTGGCATCATACCTGCCGCGGTACCTGTTCATAAAGCATCTGTCCAACAGAGGATCTGTGGCACCAGAGGGTGCTGGGAAGCTCTGCACCAAGGGGTGTACAGCCAGCCCAGCGGGGGGAATCCGAGTTAGGACCAGCCCTCCCCCCCCAATCCCAGAAGGCCCGTTGAAGCGCCACTCTGCTAAGGGCTCACATACCTGCAACTGCTTGATTGTTTCCCCTCCTTTGCCGATGACCAGACCCACTTTAGACGCAGGGATAAGAATTTCCTGGATCGTGCTATTGCCGTCTATGTCGTTATGAAAGCCAGGTCCGTTCCGACAGCGGTCCACGATCTGCCCCAGGAGCCGTTTGGCTTGTCTTTGGGAGGGAAAAGAATCACAAGAGAAGGAACATTAAATGAACGTGCTGGGCGCCCATGGGAGGGAAACAGCACCGGGGGAGGACCACGAAGGAGTCAAGGCAGCCCTCCATCCAGCTCCAGCTCCTGCCCCCACAACCCGGGAGGTCTCTGCCATCCGCCACGCTACCGGGCTGGAATTTAAAAGCAACACACACCGCACGCCAACATTCCAACACAGCCCTGTCCGGCCTGCCCTCTGCTCCTGAGGATGTCTGGCGTTCCCATCACCAACGTGTCTTGTCTCCTATCACAACCGTCAGCCGCTACGGTGGCGGAGACCACCTCTGATCCCTCTGCACCTTTCCCTGGTCCCCAGTCCGCCATAATGCTTCCCACAGAGGAGACACTCAAGAGACACTCGTTAAATACGGGCAGGAGAGAGCAACGAGAGAGGTGGGAAGAAAGAAAGCGAGGGTTAGTAGTCACCATCTGAATTCCCAGACTCCAAATCTCTTCTCCCTAGCCAACCTGCTCTCCGGCTTTTGAGCTCAGGCAATGGATCGCCAGTGTGGTCTCCAGGGGTGGGAAGAGGAGGCAGGGGCCTGGGGCAGCTGCAGAGCCACAGACGCCGGCTCCATGCCTGTCCGCTCGGATCTCCAGGCCCCCCGCTTCCCCTGTGATGCTGTCTGGTGCCGGGGGACTCGGAGGCTGGGGAGGGACACTGCCTTGTCGACATAGCACGCCCAGCCCAGCCCCCCAGGCCACCTGTTGGGGCAATTGCGTTTTCAGCACCAGAAGCTCCCCTGGCTGGTCTGGTTTGCGGTATTTGTTCTTTAAATCACCATGTATGGTCTGTTTTTTGGCTCCTCGGATAGGGAAGAATTCTGCTACTATGCAGCACCCGAAGAAGAAAATGAAACTGTTTCCTCCTAAAGTTACAATCCCGTTGCCCGACTGCCCGGGTAGAAGAGGAAGCAGGAATGGTTAGAAGAGCAGAGGAAAGAAGAGAGAAAGGGAGGAAACAGATGTTGCCTTTCATCGTCTTGAGCCTCTCTGGGTACAGAATCGGCCTGGCCAGTCTTCTCAGCGACACCAGCTTTTTAATATTTTGCTTGTGTACTAAATTACCCTGTGTTGGAAGAAAAATGCCTCGACTCTAGCAAACCCACCCCCCTTGGCCTATAACGCACCCCTGCCAGTGATACTTATTCTGGTTCACTGCTTGCAATGTTGCGGCAGAACAAGAAAATTTAAACTCATCTGGACTCCCGGAGAAATGGAAACAGTAAAACAGCCCTATCTACTGAGCCAGAGAGAATCTTAGCACCCCTGTCCCCAAATACAACGCTACTCAGTCGACTGAAAAGGGAGAGCGAGCAGACTCTAAGTTAGTACATCCCTGTTCCCCAGGAGGTTCGTGGATCGACAAGGCCTGCCTCTGGTGGTTCAAGGCTCTGGGCACGGGTGTCCCACGGTCAGAAAGCAATGCCAGCCATAAGGTGGTTGCAAGGGCCCCCCACAGTCAGGACACCCTCTGACCGGTCCATACAGCCCTCCGAGAGGAGCAATGGCCACGAAGAGTCAATTCATTTGGTTCATGGATGTCAAAAGGGCAATGGGATCAGCCCCAGGCAAAAGACCTGGTACCAGGATTCTCAATGGTTCACCAAGTGACAGGCTCACGAAGGCAGACCTGCTCAGGGAAAGGAAGTGTCACCAAGGAAGAAGTAAAAGCTGATGAGAGCCTTCAGGCAGGGCGAACGCAAGCTCTTTAAAGAACCTGGTGTATGAAGTGGATGTTATGACGGCTGCCAGAAATTCTGTAGGGTTTGGGAAAAAAAAAAAGGTGATACCTCATGTGTTTTAAGTAACAGCAAACTCCCCTGGCGTGGCCACCTCCCAGATCCTTCTCCACAGAAGCATCTGCTTTCGTGGCCAGGCTGCGGCAGAGATCCACAGTGTTCAGTGACAGTTTTGCCCTTCCATGTCTCCCCATGTGGGGAAGGAGGAAGAAGAGTGACAGGAAAAAGTAAATAAAATAAACTTACTCAATACTTTCTGGGGTTCCGGTAAGTACACAGGGCCTCTCTGGAATCCCAGAACTCTCTATAAGAAGAATCAAGAAGATGAGGTGTGTTGGTGGGCGTCAGGCTACCGTGCACCCATGTCTCTCTGGGCCGCTCCTACAGCGGCCCCACAGAAGCCCAGGCCCCGGGAAAGACAGTTTGCTTCCCCTTGTGGAGAGAACAGGAGGCTGGTAGCTCCACCCTAAACGCTCAAAGTAGAAACAAGTTCTGCAGGGGGGGCGGGCAGGACGCTGCGGAGCCCTCAGAGTGGGTCCTGATTGGGAGTCTCAGCTTCATTTCTGACCCATTTGTGTGCTAAGAAGTGCCTGAGTCGCGTCACCCGCTCTTCCTCAGTTTCTCCGCCTGCAGAGTGGGGTAAGGTCACCTGCTTGCACACCAGTGAGCAATTTAATGGTAGATGCACATCAGGCCTATTACCGGGTAGTGCATGAATCTCCCAAGAGAGCAGTGATATCTATGTGGAAATAGTTCCGGGCGATTTGACAAGAGAGGAGAAGCTTGCTTTCCAACACCACACGACGCTTTACTTTGTTCCTAAAAAACTTGCCCCTTAAAATTCTTTAACTCCAAAAAAAAAAAGACAAATAACTGACAGCAGTTACTGCCTTCGAGACATTGTAACGTGTATCTTTTAAACAGACAAATGCCTCTCTGGTCAACGGTCCTCCACGCCCCCTCCCGCACTATGGAAAGAGACCAAACTCAAACGAGTTGTTCGAACTCTTCGTAAGAATGCTTCTTTTCCTCAACCTCTCTCCATAATTCATGGTCAAAACGGACCCAGCTGGGAAAGGTCCTGAACTGTGTTTTACGGGTGCTCATTTAGCCAGAACCCCCTAGCTGGCCTTGGCCTCTTTCCACAACGAGGGGTAGGGAGAGGTGGTCTAATCCTGGGGAGCCAGTGAGCAGTCCCCAGGAATGACCCCAAAGCCACAGCACTCCTCTAGGCCCCACTGTCTGGCATAACACCCTGGTACAGAAAACGGAGTTCCCAGAGCAACAGGTATCTGGCAGGGGTCACGCGGAGCCACAGAACTACAGAGGGCCTCCTCCAGAGGCCAGACGGGCGGCCTCATCTCCGGGCCCGCTTTTGCCCTGGTTTTTCTGGTTCTCATCTGAGTCCAGCTCTAAAAGCACAAGGAAAACAGCAATCGCACATACTTACCCAGGCCCCTAAACTTCTAAGCAACGAGCAAAGGTAATGAATCTGGAAAACTGGACAAAACACTGATTTCTACCAAACGGAGATCTAGGAAAAAAGAAGCCTTACCTGAAGCAATCTGAATTTTGCAACCAGATTCTGCTTGAATCCGTGAAATCTGCTCACCTCCCCTGCCGATAACTGAAACAAATGGAACAGGGTCAGAACATTACTCCGTTCCATATTTGACCATGCATGAATGGCTTAATTAATTCAGCAAACATTTACACTTGGCTCGCGGCACTGCAAAGCAGGGTGGCCTCAGCGAGCCACGGAAATCACATGTGAAACACAGCGGACAGGTACAGGGTACTCCAGCTGAAGTGAGGAGAGAGGTGGGGTGGGGAGAGAGATTGGGGGAGGCAGACGCGTGGGTCTCTATCTCTCAGCCTGGAGAGAGCCCTGCAGCCCTTTGGGGCTCTGGGGGACACAGTGTGCAAAGCATTCTACCACAGCGACAGTTACACTGAGAGATTCATCAGGGGAAAGTAGATAATGTGGATACTTACTAAATCCAACCATTTTATCAGGCACTTTGAATTCTTCTGTTATTACTGCCCTAAAAACAAAGAACATTTTGGAAAAACATAAAAAGAATTTCACGGCCATGTCAGGTTCCCCAAATTTCCCATGTTGGCAATGCTGGAAGACAGAGACTTAAAATGAATCATGCCAGTTCGGCCAACAAGTCCCCAGCCCTCAAGAAAGAGAGTCATCTAACGGGCCCTTTGGTCAATCCCTTCTCGAAAAGATCCAAGCCTCCTCTCTCGCTGTGTCAGAGGAAGAAACCTCTGATTTTTCATTAAACCATCAACTCTACTAACAAATGCCTTTTCTTCTTGGTATTGCTTAACACTTAAAAGACTCTCCGAGGCTTGTGAAGTTAGTTTAGACTCCTCTTCCGGTCTCGTTGCTAGATACAGACAGCAATGTTGAATTTCTCTTCAGCATTCCTCATTTCCCCATCTTTTTATTGCTTTCTGGCCTCCCTCTAATTTATCTGTTGTTTCGGGTGAGATGCTCCAAATGGAACCAGTATCCAGCAGAGGCCTAATCAGTGTTGACCAGGACAGGGATAATCACCTCACTTACTCTGCAAGGTACTTTCGTTAAATGCTATCCCATCCATTACGTGTTGGGTGGGTTTTTTTTGTTTTTTTTTTTAAATGACTACTGCACTGGTTCTTTCAAACAAACCTTCAGATTTGCCACAGAGTATACTGTGGACAATATCTAATTTGCCCAACGCCCCAGAAAGCAATTAAATCTAAACATTTACCTTAGGAGGAAGCTCAATGCAAGTAGTTTAAAAAGAAAAAAAGGTAAGCATTTTTAAACATCTCTCACACAGCTGGATTTTTACCCATCATGGAGAAGATCGAATCAAGTGCACGTTTTTAGGGACAGCGGGGCACACAGGAGAAAGACGGCATCATCAACAGCATTCGCCACTCCATCAGTCTGAGGAGAGCAGACCGTCTTCTGCCCGAGTTTACCTCCCCCGCTTTATACATGTGCAGAGATCCTCCCTACGTCTTGGGATATTTGAGTTCGCCCCCAAATGAGGCAATTCCAACGTCCTAAATCAGGAACGCTGCGGGCCCGACACATCCGGACAGGGCGCGGGGTCCCTGTAGGGAGTGTTTCCCGGCCGTGGCGAAGGGTCACGGTGCTCCCGTGCGTGCAGCCACAGGACTGCGGCTCCCGTGTGTAGCACCGTCTGTTCTCAGCAAGTGTTACTGGGGAATTTACTAGAAGCCGCTCAAAACGATCACAATACAAACTGCCACACAACTCAGGCAGTTCCTCAGCCCTCAGGAACGGCAGGAGCAGACTCTCTTTGAGGAAGGAATGTATGAAGATGAGCTGCTCTGGGCCCCCTGGAAGACAAAACTCCATTCTGATTGCGAGGCTGAAACTTGTCGAATGAACAAAGTATGAACATTCTTGGGAAAGTAAAATCTTAATTACGGCTTTATAGAAAAATTATGTTTGATACTAACAGCAACATCATTTAAATTATTCTAATTCATTAAAAAACAAAGCAAACCAATAACACAACAAAACCCAGGTTAAATCTTTTGGTTAACTGAGGCCTCATGATTTCTAGAAACTCCCAAACATCTGTGTAGAACACAAGAGCATATAATTGTATCATTGCTGGTGAAGATTAAGGATAATATGTTATAGTACCGGATGCACACCATAGAATGTCATCCATGAGGGAAGAGAAACTGTGGCAGTTTCCTGCATATTTTATTCTTTTTGAAGGATAACATTGTGACCACAAATATCCTATCTTACAGACTGGTCTTTTTAAAGCCCAGACGTCTCTGTATCTAAATCCTCAATATTTAAGGGAAGGCTATGAGGGTAAACTGAGGCAGGGAAACAACTAGGCCTTTCTCCAAGGTTCTCTGGCAAGTCCCTCCTCAAGGGCATGAGCTGGAGCCCGGGCTTCTGGCCGCCTAGGCCCACGACTCCTTGAGAATCACAAACTTTATCTTGTGAAAGCCCAACGATGCACACTTCTTGGGGACGACTTTGCTCAAATGAAGGCATTAAGGATTCATAAAACACTGGGGAAGCCATCAACTCAGGATGGAAAATTTCTCTCTTTAGATTAGATGTATGTGGAGAGAAAAGAGCAGCTCCCACACTCCAGAGATCTGTTAAGTTTACATACGATAATGGCTGATTTTTAATACCTCCTGTTCGTTTATCCTTTGAGCTTTCTCTGTCTTGGGAAGGACTACAAAAAACTTGAGTCTTAAAGAAATCTAGCCCCTGGTTTTCCCATTCTCAACCTCTGACTTTCTAACACTCTAGTACAGATGGTGAATCAATAAACAATTAGAAATGATCAATAAATAATAAAACATAACCCACTGCTTACCTTTGATGTACCAAGGCCCCTAACTGGTTACCTACTGTGGCAAAGAGAAAGAGAAAAGAAAAATCAAAGCATTAGCTCGGATAAACTAACTCTATCCTTACACGAGTTCTTACCATTTCGGGGAGGGTGGGGGGAAGAAAGGCAGAAAGAAAGCAAACAGTAATTTAGGCTCAGTGGCTGCAATGAATGCGTTACATGATATGAAACAGGAGGGGACGTCTTGATCAACACAGTCTCTAACCCAGTGTCCAGCTGAACGCAGGGTAAGAAATTGATCTGCGTGTCCGCATGCTGAGAGGCCTGGGAGAAAATCCTGCCTGCCTAAATCCCTCTCCCTTCCCACCTCCCTCCTGCTCTGAATCCAGACTCAATGTAAAGATAGTGAGGGTTCCCTCTTTCTCAAACAAATGAGAAGGTTTAACCTCCTAGCCTGGGAGCATTGTTAAGGACAGCTCCGTGGCAGCTGTGGTCACTAAGAACATGCACATATGTTCCTGCCGGCCACGGGGCAACACCCCCCCCCCCCCAATTCTCCCTTCCCTCCCAAGAACATAAACATCTCAAGGAGAGGATCTGGCATCTTCCTTCCTTGGGCCTCTTCGCTGACCCATCACAGCAGCCCATATGCAGTGGACGCTAGGAATGAGCAAGTGCCTTTCAAGCCCATTTCACAGAGACAACAGTGCCAAACAGCCTCTTACTATGAAAACCAACTCTGTAATCACATTCCCACAAAACCACTTTAGCTACGCTTTTTGTTCCAGTTTCTCCTCTTTCAGCTATTGATGAGCGTCTCCCTCACCAGCCATCAGCAAAAAGGATTCTGTGCTGTTTCTCTTTTGGAAAATGCAGCCCAGGAAACAGTCAGCAGACAATGAAAAAGTATAAATCCTAAACATATTCCGAGGAACTGAATGGACCTTGCAATGTGCTAACCAGAGCATTCAAAAATATGTCTCTGGGGAAAGTCAGAAGGAGGACAGACAGGAGATCAGTGGGGAAGGGTCAAGCACATCAGCTTCCAAACAAAGAGTGGAATGGTCTGACATCTGAAATCTACGACTCCCAACCGCTCTTCTTTCTGCCTGAACTTAACCCTGTCCTTCTGACTGGACAGGAACTGGTCCTAAGACGACAAAGGAAAAGAAACCAGATCATGGTATTTTAAAAGAAGAAGAAAGAGTATAAAGAAACAATGCTAGCAAAAAGTAAACGAGGCTACGGAGTCAGTACCATATTTCTTCCGGATCAATAGCAAGATAATGGTTTGCAGCCAAAATATCGACATTATATACTATTAATCTGCTTATCTCAGGGATAAGAGAATTGTTTTTTATTGAATCTTCAAATTTTCTTTTTGCCTTTCCAGTTAGAATGTGACAAATGCTCACTTGGGATAGGTGGTGCTCAGGATTCCCATCCCACGTGAAGACTGTTCAATTACAACCTTGGGCAAGGAGTCCTCGTCACATACTCAGTCCCTGGATGGTGCGCACATGAGAGGACTCTTCACCATCTAAGGCAGTGGGTATGAAAAATACAGGCTGAAGAAGGATGTCTACAAGAGTGCCCTTGAGTTTGGTTAGCTGTCCCTACTCAAGGGCCCAGCTCAGTCTCCCTGCTCACTTTCAGAATGCCTCTCGGGGGGGTCAAGAATACACTGAAGATGGAGAGACTAAAGACTGAAATGCCTTGACATGCCAAGAACACAGAGGTATCTGGTCCCCAAACAGGGCAACACGGCCAGATCTTGGCTCCTGGCCCACTGTGCTGTTTGGTAAGAGATGTCAAAAGGCTGATGATCTTCAGATATTTTGGCCAGAAAAGCTACAGAAATAGGGTAAAGGGCAACGCTATTGTAAAGAACTTCATGAGATTCAGGAGAACATTCAAAAGGCTCTTGGTCGAAAGCCACTTGAAATTTTGTGCTTGTCACACAAAAAAGGGCAATTCCTTTTTGTTGGTAAGGTACGTGTCACAGGTGCCCACTGCCTCGCTGGTAAGGGGAGGGGCTTGAAAAGAGCAAAAGTCGAAGCGCACACACCAGCATCCCGCCGAGAGACGGACTGCTGAGAGCCACGACACCGAAAGACATCAAATTCCAACCCAGACTCAACTCGGAGTTGGTGGACTCTTAGGAAGCACTCTTGCACTCTTCCTCTGTGCAAATGCTGAAGCTGCAGGCTGAAACGTGTGATTTATTAAAGTTTCAGTCCCTGCGGAAAAGGCCCCATTTGATGCCTACAAGTGAAAACCAACAGTTATATCGGGCACTCACACGGGGGATGGGTAACGTCCACTCCACTAACAGGGAGCCTCCCCTCAGTCTTCACAATGAAGAGGGGTCCGACAAGGGAGGCATATGGGGACCTATCAAGTTCAATTCCATGGTAACTACAGTCATTTTACTGTAAAAAAGGCAAAATGCTGCATACAATCAGTCCTATTTCCCGTTAATGGTGCATGCTGGCCCACAATGCTTCATTTCCCCTCAGAAGTTCACCCCAGCTCCATTCCTGCACACACATGCGCGAGCGCACATACACACAGACACACAGACACACAGACACACACACACACAGGTGTGGTTCTCGTTTACCTGGCACACCACATAATGGGAAGCCGTCTGGGCTAGGGGAAAATGAGCTTCCCATAGAAAAGACTCATGCTACAATATGAGAAATTTTTTCTAAAGAGTAATACTCTGCCAATTTCAATAATGATCTTCAAAAAAAAAAAAAAAATAAGGCACTGGACACATTCTTCCCCACTAGCGAGGAGAAAAATGTCTTCCTCTTTCTTCCCCTAAAGAAATGCTACAAAATATCACCAAGGAACATACCCAACTTTATAACATGCATCAATTTTAAATTTTTTTTAAGATTTTATTTATTTATTTGACAGAGAGAGTGAGAGAGCACAAGCAGGGGGAGCAGAAGGAGAGGGAGAAGCAGGCTCCCTGCTGAGCAGGGAGCCCAATGCGGGACTCGATCCCAGGACCCTGAGATCATGACCTGAGCCGAAGGCAGACGCCTAACCATCTGAGCCACCCAGGTGCCCTAACATGCAGCAATTTTAAGAGTTAACCCCCACGCCCCCCCTCACAAAAGCCCCCGTCCTCCTTGTAGGAGCACAGACAGCACGCGTGGGCATGGTGCACAGAGCAGCAGACCAGAGGCAGGTGAGTGGGTCAGCCAGGGCAGAAAACATCAGCACTTTTTATGTAACTGACCAAACGAGTGAATAAACCAAAGCTTCCTCTACAGATTTTGGGAACAATCCTGCCCCCGTCCCTGGCCCCCGGCTCCTCTGACTCTGATCAATGCCTTTCCATGCCCTGGTTACGGTCAGGAATACCTACAGTCGGCGGCAGGGATTTCTGCCTTTTTCTTTTCTTTTTTTTTAAGATTTTATTTATTTTTTTTGACAGAGAGAGACACAGCGAGAGAGGGAACACAAGCAGGGGGAGTGGGAGAGGGAGAATAGGCTTCCCGCGGAGCAGGGAGCCCGATGCAGGGCTCGATCCCAGAACCCTGGGATCATTACCTGAGCCGAGGCAGACGCATAATGACTGAACCACCCAGGTACCCCTTCTGCCGTTTTCTAAGCACTTTTATAAAGCTTTCTTCCCAAGGACAGGACAGAGGCTTCCTGTGTTCTAAGGCAGCAACTCTCCACCCAGGGCCACAAAACACTGACCTGCTGAGTTCAGCTCAAAGTCCTTAGGCAAGTAATCCGTCACTAATTTTGCAAATTGTCATTTTTAAAAAATCAAGAGTGAACTGAAGCTATTCTCCACAATGGCACCCTCACTTGCAGGCTCACGGGCCTTGGCGAGCGGTCTTCTAGGCACCTCACCGCTGAGCCCACTCAGGCCTACCAGAGTCTCGGGAGGCAGACGCTTTATCACCAGGCCCGCTCTACCAACCAGGAAGCTGGAGGGCCCAGGACAGCACCTGTGCCCCTGCGAAGGCACGCTGGTCACACCGCTCTGGTCTGGGCACTGTGCCAGTCTGGAGGCAACACCCTCAAGAAGCACAGAGTCTAGCAGGGCCAGGAGGAAGCTCTGGATGAGCAGTGACCTGACCTAGTCTCCAAGGCTGTGGGGGCATTAGGAACCCCCACCTGCAGCCCTTCCCGGTCTGAGTGCCTGCCCACAGCCTGACCTGAGGAGCACTGGAGTGACATTAAGAGGAAAAACAGGTCTATGATACATGTTTGTAGCACTGGGCCTTATTTTCCTTTAGGCCAGAGGTCATGAAATCAGTTTTGGGGATCACAACCAGCTTTATTAAAAACTGAAATCAGAAATGGAGTATATCATATATAGTAAGGGTATATATTCCATTAAGCTTTTATTTCAGCTACACATGTGTTTTAGTGTGTGTGTACTAACTAGTTCTGATGGAAATATTGAGTGGTGTTTCACTCACAAATAACTTGTTATAATCCTTAGGATAACCTCATGAGGTCAGTATTAACTCCATTTTACAGGTGAGGAAACAGAGGCTCAGAGACGTTAAGCAACCTGCCCAAAGTCACATAGTTAACAAATTGCAGAGCTGGGATTCAAACCCTACTCTACCACTTTGGAGCCCACATTTTCTTTCTTTCTTTTTTTTTAAGATTTATTTATTTTTAGAGAGAAAGTGTGAGTTCACCTGCATGTACACAGGGAGGGGGAAAGGGAGAGAGAATCTCAAGTAGACTCCGCACTGAACATGGAGCCCAACAAAGGGCTCGATCTCATGACCCTGAGATCACAACCTGAGCCGAAACCAAGAGTTGGACGCTTAACTGACTAAGCCACCCAGGTGCCCCGGAGCCCACGTTTCCCAGCATGCACTATCATGGCACGAGAGACAGTGACTTGGGTTCAAGTCTTCCCTCTGCCACTTCTCAGACATCAGCCCTTGGTCAAACCACTTCTCCAGACATCAGTTTCCTTATCCACATGAAAAGGAATTCAGGCTTCTGGGTTCCTTCCAGTGATCTTTTCTTATTATACAGGGGCCTCCCCCACCCAGCTCCATCTCTACATCCTGGCAATCACTAATCTATTCTCCATTCTAAAAATGTTATATAAATGGGATCACATAGTATGTAACCTTTTGTGATTGGCTTTTTCCACCCAGCTGAATTACCTGCAGATTCATCGAGATTGTTGCGTGTATGAATAGTTCATTCCTTTTGTTGCTGAGTAGTGTTCTACCGTACGGATGTACCATTTTGTTAGCCATTCACCTGCTGAAGGACATCTGGGCTGTATCCAGTTTGGAGTCATTACGAATAAAGCTGTTATAAAGATCTGTGGACAGATTTTTGTTTCTAGAATAAACAGGTCTAACTGTGGGCTGAATGGCAAGCACATGCTTAATTTTGTAAGTTTTCTAGAGAGGCTGTACCACAAGATGTGTTTTTTTTTGTTGTTGTTTTTTTTAAAAAGATTTATTTGACAGAGAGAGACACAGCAAGAGAGGGAACACAAGCAGGGGGAGTGGGAGAGGGAGAAGCAGACTTCCCGCCGAGCAGGGAGCCCGATGCGGGGCTCGATCCCAGGACACTGGGATCATGACCTGAGCCGAAGGCAGACGCTTAACGACTGAGCCACCCAGGCGCCCCAACACAAGATGTGTTTTTAAAAGCTCCTTGGGTGGGCCTCACAGCCAGCCAGGGTAGAGAGCCACTTAGGATCATACATTTCCTAAAAGGGTTTTGAAAAACTGTAAATCCACTTTTAATGTGACATCTAAAAGTAATCCCTACGTTAACAGGTACACAGAACACAGCAGGTATTGTACAGAAGCTTCGGTTGTATCTCTGTTGTAACACTGATGCGACAGAGTATTAGCTCATTCATTTCTGTGGATAATCTCTATCTACTGTATGTGATATCTAGTTGGCTAAGCCAACTGTCAAACCTGTCAGATCATACTTCGCCAGGGGGAAAAAAATTTCACTTCCTTTTTCCAACTTACACATACGTGTTAATATGCACCCATATGACTACCACTCACTTCTAAATTTTAATCCTAAAATGGATGGATGGATGGATGGGGAGGAAGGGACTACCTAAGTCCCTGGGATGACCTGCTACCTGAATAAAAATAAAAATCAGATCCTGTCCCTTTCAATATTTCTTACCAAGACTCATGCTTTGTTGCTGGGGTATGCCCCACTCAGAATTCTGGACTCACGCCTCTTGAGGCATCTGAGGATGGTGATGTGCCACCATAAACCAAGGGGAAATATGGCAGGGGACACGGAGATGAGAAGGGCACAGTGTCTCCACCACAGACCCAATTCTCAGAGAGATCCGTTTTAGGGAAGAGGGGGCACACAAATGGAAGAGCTGGGACAGGGCTCTTGGAAACCCCTCTCCCCCACCTCAGGGGTCTTCACTCCCCCTGCTTGAAGACTACTGCTGGACAACACTCCTGATCCCCCCCTCTCCATCCCTGCCCCATCCTGTCCCCCCCAGGCCTCAGGGACTAAGGTTGAGTCTTGACTCCTCATCCCTGCAACCCCCATCATTCTCCTCCTTCAGGGGGTATGAGCATGTGTTGGATTCAGTTTCTCTCTTTTCAGAGCAGAGACTCCTGCCAGGGGTGGCGCGGGCCGTAGGTAGTGGTCCACACACCCCTGCCGCCCAGCAGCAAGAACCCTGGCCCTCCCCACTATCTAACACCCACACCTCTCATCCCTCTTCTCTCTTGAAAAGTGTGGATTTTAAAAATATCTTCCCTCCTCATTCTTGTTTCCTCCTTCTCTTTGTCCTGGGTCACACGTGCTGAAACAAAACTCGGCCGGGGCCACAGCGATACTCTGTCCCGATCTTCCTGTAAGTGGTTCATGCGAGAGCACACTCAAGAACTCTGCCTTCGCTCACCAAGCACGCCACCTAGATAACGTTAGAAAGGGCGGTACTATCTAAACAGTAGTACATAAACCTCAAAGACTGAGGGCCTGTGGGCCAGCTGCACAGCCATGCTCCTGTGCTTCCTCATTGTCTCCGGCTGCTTTCAAGTTGACAGCAGAGCTGAGTCGGTGGGACAGAGCCCATATGGCCTGAAAGTCTAAAAAAATTTACCGTATCATCCTTTAAGAAAAGTTATGCCAACCCCTGATTCAGATTAAATTAAGCTAATACCAGTCTCTTCGACTTGGATCTTACTTTTCACGAAATTTTCTAAATGCTAATCGTAGGACACGAAGAGAAAGAACGTAAGCATCAAGCGTTTATCCACCTACCACATAAAGGAGGTAGAGAAAGAAAGAGCCCATCTCCAGGATCACAGCCTGTAGAATCTAGTAGGAGAAGCACATGATATACCCTGGTATCTGCAGAATAAAGTAGATATGTGCCCTGGGAAGGGGACAAATGAACAGCTTTCGAGGTTCAGAGCAGAATGTGATGTTTACTCTCCGGTCAGGTGGGTGCTTGAAAAGGGGGAAGAGGAGGGAGGAAGAACGGGGGCAAGAGAAGAGGCTAGGTGGCATCTGGCAAGGCACTGAAGAAAGTCAAAAGATGAGGATGAGGCCAGGTTCTCGGGAGGATGTCCCATCAATTCTGAGACCTAAGGACCAAGCAGGACTTAGCCAGGTAAAGAGCTGGGAGGGGGGATGGGTTTCGGGAAAAGCAAAGAGAAGAAACAGATGACCAGGCTGCTGCAGAGCGCAGAACAACAGGGAGGGGGGGAGCCAGAGTAGAAGGGCGGGTTAGGAAGGGCTGGATCCCCCTGGTTACCGGAAGCTGCCACAGGTCTTAGAACAGAGGAATGGAACTGGTCAGACTGGCTTCAGCGAAAGGCCTCAGCTGTAGCAGGAAGAAAGTACCAGATGGAAAAGCTGTCTGCCACACTGAGGCTAGCAGGAAGATTCCCGAATTGGCAGGGTGCACCTCAAAGACTGTGATGAAGTGTGGGTGCCAAGACCGAAGATGTTAATACTTACAAGGACCTGACCCAAAGCAGAGAGCAGTGGACCGACTGCTCGGCCCAGGTCAGGGCACTGAGGCAGGCAAGGAAGGCCACGCTCTGACCCCTTCTGGCTGGGCTCCGAGCGGGCTCAGGAGCCGGCACTGTGACGCTTCAAAGCTGCCCAGGACACAACTAACCGGTCCCTTCCTACAACAAGAACAAATCCTTTCCCCTATTTTACTTGTTTTCGTCCTCCTATTCGTGTACTTGTTCGCAAATCTCAATGTCCTGCAGAAACCCTGAGGCTTCTGAGGGTTCTCTGTGGCTGACTTACGAGTTGAAGCACTTTTAGACAGACCCAAGCAACACCTCCAGAAACTTCTAGGGGACTGAGCTTCAACCCTTGAGAGGTTAAAGAATCCCGCTTCTGAGGAAAATCAGAAAGTTCATGTTGCTAAAGAAGTGATCTGCTGAACCTCTGTCAAAAAAACCTGAGCCTTGGGTGCCTGGGTGGCTCAGTCGGTTGGGCATCTGCCTTCGGCTCAGGTCATGATCCCGGGGTCCTGGGATCGAGTCCCGCATCGGGCTCCCTGCTCCGTGGGGAGCCTGCCTCTCTCTCTCTCTCTCTTTCTCTCTCTCTCTGTCTCTCTGTGTCTCATGAATAAATAAATAAAATCTTTAAAAAAAAAACAAACAAAAAAACCCGAGCCAAACCAAACAAATGAAGAACCGCAAAGCTTTGGAAATCTTTATTGCTCAGAAAAAAGTGCAGGAATTCCTGCTTGTTGTTCATCTCTGCTCTTCTAAACTCTCCTCTCACAAACAGCATGACTGTGACCCCTAGGAAGCTGTCGGGTAACCATGAACATCACTGTCCTTGACAGGACCTGTTTATTCACATATTTATTTATCCAAGAGAAGAGGAATGGCCCAGTGACCTTATTATCCCTGTCAGAAGACAACTGTGGCCTGCCCTGAACCTGTTCCAAATGCCCAGAGTTCTCTCTGAACTCGACGGCACATCTCCGATGCCACAGGTGGAGACCGACTTGGAGGAAAACAATTTACATAATTCTGTTGTTGGAAAGGTGCTCAACTGAAGAGGATTAACTGTCAAGCTGTCATGTCCAGTGTAAAAAGCCTGAGGGAAGTTTCTCGTTCTTCACACAGTCTGTTGTGTAAGATGGAGAGCTGGCCCAGACATGAAGGTTCGTTCTCAGTTCTTCCCTACTGTAACTGGGCTTCATATTTAGAAGGAAGAAAAAGAGAAACCGTTTGTTTTCTGATTCCAAGGACTCAGTCCCCAAAGGCAGACATGGAAAAAATTATGGTTCTCAAAACAGAGGTGAAAATACACTACAGAATAATGAACTGGAGTTCCAAGTGAGATTCTAGAATTTCCCGTGACTCCCTAGCTACATCTGCCTGCTCCGAGGTCTCTTTCTTGATAAACTCAGAGCCTTTTACAAATTTCCCTCAAATGGGTGTACAGAGGATTAACGGGAGAAGAAAGTCGGCCCAGCGCCCGTGGTTTCATTTGCAAATATCTAGGTGCTCTTTATGCAAAGGACACAGTGATCGCCTGTGCTGGGCAGACACAGGTTTTACACTTCCCGCCACACGAGGGGTGCAAGCAAGGCGGGGAGTTGTGAAAGATATTGATCATGATTTCTGGAAACAGTGGGCCAGAGGGACTGTCCATTACCAGGGCATGTGCTCAGAGCCAGACAACTTAGTTTTATTTTTATATCGATGTCCCATAAGAGAAACTGAAGCATGACTGCCCTGAAAAGGTAAAAAGGTCACTTTGCATTACAGTTTTTCATGTCGGCAAAAATGCAGATAATGCAGTAAGTCATATTTCTTCTAAGAAATCACTAACACCAGTCAAATATAAAAAGACCACAGGGTACCATTTTGGAGTAGCAGTTTAAATGGTCACCTTAGCTCCAATGGCCCTGGGGTAGATTTTGTGTGTGTGCGCTCATAAACAGTTCCCTTAAATAGACAAGAACTTTTACACCCAGATGAGCGCAGCCCCCTTAAAATCTTCACGCTGTGACCCTATGCAATTATTCCAAAAAGGTTAGCACATTTAAAAACAATGGCAATCTCCCCTTTAGGATTCCCTAAGAGACGTGAGAAACCAGTCACACCACATGACATTTTTTTCTACATACATCAAAACACACACTTTTTTTGGAAAAGGAAATTACACCATATCTACTGTTGTACACCTTGATTTCTTTCCATTTAATAATACATCGTAGAGATATGTGCATACACACGTGGTTGGGCGCACATGCAGACAGGCAGCAGGACAGAAGACATGCTGCGTGCATATTCATGTACAAACTAGTACATCAGATTCCCTTTTATAATAAGTCATACTTTGCAAGACACAAAATGCGATCCAGGAAGTCCGAGTTCCCTGTACACACACAATCTGACAGATGCTCTTTGCCAAGTTGCTGGTGACAGGCACTTCTAAGTGGGCTGAAGTAAGTATAGACAGAAACCAACAAAGTAACACATGAATGAAGGAAAGACGGGCGCTTGTGGGGAGAGCCTGTCATAAACAGGAGTGCTGAAAAACTCAGCAGACTGCAAAGAGGTCACCACCCCCTTGCCCTTTATCTTTAAGGTCAGGATGTAGCCACAGCTTCCTCTGGGCCATGCACCAAATCTTAGCTTTTCTTTGGAGAAAAGTGGGAACTTCAATTTCCACGTGTGTCTTTGAAGAACGGAGGGCTAAATCAAACAGAATTCTCGAATCAGTCAAATTACTTCCGAGCTGATGCGCAAAGGCCAAGTGAGTCTTTTACCTTAGAGCCCAGCTGAAAACATTCCCGTATTATCAAGGCAAGTAAGAACTCAAATGCCGGAGAATTGTGCAGAACAATCATCCCCAATATGTCCCCTCCACTGTTCCTCTTCAGAAAGACGCTGGAGAGCTGTTAAGGAAATGGCTGACACCAACTCCAACTTAACTGGCAGGTTCGCTACCATCTGAAAGGCAACAACATTTACTGCAACTTACCTCCGTCATCCAAGGGCCGTTTCTGTACTCCGTATCCATACACTGAGGGGTCCACTAGAGGTGTAGAATTATTCAAGTGAGGAACTGAATCAATTTTAGCAGCAATCTACAGAGAGAATCAGATTTAAATACTCAGTAACAAATCCTGGCTCCATGTGAGGGAGAAAGAGGAGAGTCCTCTTAAAAGGCCTGTTATCCCATTTCTCCCCCTGACCTAGATTAATGCAAGGCATTGTCACCAAGGGGACAAACACTTTTCAGCGCTAACTGAATTCTCTTTTGGCCTTAACAACAATGCCTTTAGAAATAAAATACTTCCAAACATTTGTGTTCTACAAATTAGTATTTTTAAGCTATCACTTAAAATACAGGTATACTGCATTCTAAGAAGAAAAGAAAGGAGACCAACAATATGAAGAACTTTGTTCAAAAGCTTTTATCACAGGATTCCCTTAGGAAACAAGCTCCCCAATACTATTTAAAAGGCTGTGTTTGCTCAAACATGACAACTCGTTAGGAAAACAGCCATCCCATAACTTCAACACCTATAAAGTGATGATGTCATCTATGGAGATCTAAAATAGTAAGCTACTCCTCACTGAAGTGTCCAAACATAGGGAGATGACCGTCTGTCCAGACTACTTCAGAAGGATTCCTGCACTGGACAAAGTGAGATAACCTCTGAGAGCTATTTCAATTTTTAATATTTATTATCAGTTAAAAAAATGATCACATAGCTATTAAAGCGTTTCCCCCCCAGAAACAAATGCTATGTGGGATTTACCTACTTTGTTCTTATTGGAAAATTAAATGTGATCTTCATGATAAATCAACTCTTTCATTTAATCAGAAGAATATTTACAGCCACTGCTCTTGATGTTAGTCCGTAAGTTAAACTTAATAAATAGGTGTGGATTAAGGGGTAGAAGGGGCGCCTGGGTGGCTCAGTCGTTAAGCGCCTGCCTTCGGCTCAGGTCATGATCCCAGGGTCCTGGGATCGAGCCCCACATCAGGCTCCCTGCTCAGCGGGAAGCCTGCTTCTCCCTCTCCCACTCCCCCTGCTTGTGTTCCTGCTCTCACTACCTCTGTCAAATAAAATCTTTAAAAAAAAAGGGGGGGGGGGAGCAGATAGAAGCGCTGTCCCACAGAGCAAGTCTTCAGTGGTAGTTCTCCTGAGCTTGTCCAAATGTGCCCAGAAGTCTGAGACCTTCTGGGACCAACATAAATGACCTTAAACAAATAAACAACCCAAGATAATCATGACACTGAAACCCCAAGGCAGGACTTAAATGTCAGGGATCCAGGGTCAGGTCTCTCCCTCCAGTTTACTAGTTCTGTGGTGTTGGACAAGCCCCTCTCCCCTCTGCATGAGATCCTCTGGGTGTACCACCACCTGCCGCAGAGTTTGGGGAAAGCTAACAACATACTCTCAACACAAAGGAGCTTTGTATACTAGAAAGCGCTTCACAAATAGCACGGCTGTTAAAATAAGGCAACTCATCCAACCAATGTCGAGTGCCTACTACGTGCTGGGCTCTGTTCCAGGCACTGGGGTTCCTGTGGTGAACAAGAATAACCAGGCCCCAGGGGGCACCTGTGTGGTTCAGTCGGTTAAGTGTCTGACTCGACTTTAGCTCAGGTCATGATCTTATGAGCTTGAGCACCTCATCAGGCTTTGCGCTGGCGGGGAGCCTGCTTAAGATTCTCTCTCTCCACCTGCCCCTCCCCAATTCTATTTCTCCCTCTCTTAAAAAAAAAAAAAAAAAAAAAAAAGGAATAACCAGGCCCCTACTCTGAATCAGCAGTCAGTGGGGAGTAACAGGTACACAAGCTAACCAATAACTGATCATTTCAGCTGGTAATTAGCATTATGCTAATACGAGAAGATAATGACATAGCACACTTTGGAGAGCTACCTGAAACAGGGTGATCAGGGAAGGCCACTGTGATCACGCTAGGTCGTGTGATCTAAGACCTAACGGATAAGGAAGGGCTGGCTATCGAAAAATCTGAGGAAGAGCATTCCAGGCAGAGGGAACAGCCTGGATAAACGCCCTGAGGCAGGAGCCAGCCTAGTATGAGCCCAGAAGAGAGAAATCAACGTCACAAGAGTAGAGGGAACTAGATGTGTTCCAAGACACAGGCAAGGGTTGGTTCCCTAGGGCTCTAGGTCACAGTAAGTGTTTGGATTTTATAGGAAGGGTGACAGGAAGCAACTGCTAGGCGTACTAGGGGAAGAAACATGTTTTCAAAAGGTCCCCTTGACAAGGAAAATAGATCCTAAGGAGACACGAGTAGGAAAGACCATTTAGGAGATATTCTAGGTCAGGAGTTAGTAAACTATGGCTGGTGAACCACTTGCTTTTGTAAATAAAGTTTTTATTAGAAGCCAGCCACACACTTTTTTCGGTTGAGGAATTGCACTGAGACCATATGGTATACGGTGCCTACACAGGTCATTTATTATACAGACCTTTAAAGTCTGCCGGTCCCGGTCTAGGCTAGAGATGATGGTACCTGGATAGGTGCTTGTTTAAAAATATTAGTAGTAGTAAATAATTAAAATACTAAGACTGCTGATAGAAACCCAACCTCCTATATCCAAGAGGCCATTTGCTCTAAAACAAAATACTGTACAGGTCTTGCCTAACAGCATTCTACCACTGACTTTAATCTTACTTTCCATACTTGTTTTGGATAAGTTTATGGAGGTTGGCTACTTACCTAAGACGCAAAAGTTAACTTTAAGGACCCAGCTGGTAAAGCAGGTAGATTAAAAGGTGAGAACACTGCCTTGGCTTGTGCCCCACGGAGACTCTTTCATCTGCTACAATAAACTGAGCGGTAAATGATTGATGTGGGGTTTTTCAGGATTATTGGCCCAGCTGCTTTTAAAGACAGCCCAAAATGTTCCCAGCAGATAGTGAAGATGACCCCAAAGCACAAAGAAAGGGGTACAAGGGCTCATGATTATCAGTGGAGTCCCCCAACAGCATGCATGCCAAACCACTGCCAGACACAGACCCCCAAAACATCAACTCGACACATTAGGCACACTCCCTGCTTTCTGATGATACTTCTTTGCTTCCAGATCTTTTTCCTTCCTTCCAAAGTAGTTAGAAATGTTATTCCTGAGTCTTTAGCCTTCCTTATAATTTATACAGTATGTTTTGCATGTTGTTGGAATGTCATTTTTTCCCACAGCTGATAGCTAAAAATGCTACAATAGTTTCCTGTTCCTGAATTTGATTAAAGGCTGAGGCTTTCAGATTTGTTCTTAAGTCACGTTTACTTCAGTTATCTGTAATTTGGGAAATTTCCACTAAGAGAAAAGCCATACACACGACTGCTTAAGAGGTGTAACTCTGACTCTGAAGCCAACAGGCTGCATCTGAACCCGGCTAACGGCTACACGACTGTTAAACAGGAGTTTAACAAGACAAAGTACAATTGCATTATAACTTACACCGGTAGTACATTGTACATATAATATTCTGTAAAGAAACAATGTGTTCTTCCATTCATTCAAATGCAACCTTATTTTATTTTTTAAGTAGGCTCCACAGTGTGGAGCCCAATGCAGGGCTTGAACTCAAAACTGTGAGACTGAGACCTGAACTGAGATCAAGAATCACACGCTTAACTGACTGAGCCACCCAAGTGCCCCCAACTTTGTTTTAAAGAAATGATTTTAAATATCCACTAAAATAATGAGTTAAAATTTAGTGAGTGTTAACTGCGTGCTGGGCACTCTGTGAAGAGCATTTTATTTATTTTTTAAATAGTTAGGACTTTTTTTTTTTTTTAAGATTTTATTTATCTGAGGGCGCCTGGGTGGCTCAGTCCTTAAGCGTCTGCCTTCGGCTCAGGTCATGATCCCAGGGTCCTGGGATCGAGCCCTGCATTGGGCTCCCTGCTCAGCAGGAAGCCTGCTTCTCCCTCTCCCACTCCCCCTGCTTGTGTTCCTGCTCTCGCTATCTCTCTGTCAAATAAATAAATAAAATCTTAAAAAAAAAAAGATTTTATTTATTTGAGAAAGAGAGAGCACAAGCAGGGCGAGCAGCAGGCAGAGGGAGAAGCAGGTTCTCTGCTGAGCAGGGAGCTGGATGAGGGGCTCGATCCCAGGACCCTGGGATGATGACCAGAGCTGAAGGCAGATGCCCAACCGACTGAGCCACTCAGGTGCCCTGGGAGGAGCATTTTAAGTATTCTATCTCATTTATTCCTCACAATGATTCTCCAGGAGGTTGGTATTATTTCCATTTTAGGAAAAGTGAGGCTCAGAGTAGCTGAGTGCCCTGTGCACAGTCACACACCTCCCAAAGTGGCAGGAGCCCTATTTAAGCCCAGCCTGCCCAGCTCTAACCTATGCTGTAACCCACAGCACTAGGCACCTCCCTTCTTTCACCTAATACTCTATTAAACATATTTCATTTCCCAGGGACTCAAAACCGAATGATTTCCAGGGCACAGAGCTCAAGCAATTCCTCACTTTGTAACTGATCGCTCTGAAGGGTACCTGCTTAAGGGAAGTGAGGTACATTCTCAGCTAATAATGGTGTGGGACAGAAAACAAGAGAGTCACTGAAGCCAGGATAGTCCAATAAAACCAAGGCCACTCCCGTCCTTGCCCTGAGGGGACTCTGCTGCTTTTTTAACCATTGGATTTCCTTACCCCCCTTTTTTGGGGGTGAGGCCAGGAGGAAAATCTGCTATCTCACTACCTGTGCTATTTTATTTTATTTATTTATTTATTTATTTTTTTGAAAGAGAGAGAATGAGAGAGAGAGAGCACATGAGAGGGGGGAGGGTCAGAGGGAGAAGCAGACTCCCCGCCGAGCAGGGAGCCCGATGCAGGACTCGATCCCGGGACTCCAGGATCATGACCTGAGCCGAAGGCAGTCGCTTAACCGACTGAGCCACCCAGGCACCCTACCTGTGCTATTTTAGGCATCATAATAGATGAACTATAAATCAACAACCCAGACATGTGACCTCAATTCTGAACAGTTAGTGGAAACAAGGAGGAGGGGAGCACTGAACCAGGAGTCAGTCAAGGGTCCTGGTTTTCCAGCCAGCTCTTCCAGTGTGTGACCTTAGGCGAGACCTTCAAAGGCCTTGTTCCTTGGGGTACTCACCTGTAAAATGCAGGGATGGACTAAACCAGTGTTTTCCAGAGACGTATGTAGGCATTTTGGGGAGGTGCACCGATAAATGTTTTAAACTTCTGTGTGTGTGTGTGTACACACACATATATATATTTTACAGTTATTTAAACTTATATGTGTGTGTATATATATATATATAGTTTCTTACACTTACCTTCTATGCATGGCAAAGTTTTTCACTTACAATAGTGATTTAGTTTCCTTTTAAAAAAATATTTTAAATAAATCCAAATTTTAAAAAGATTTAAAAATATTAAGTAAACAAACACTGAGGGTTCAATGATATGGCAAAAATCATAAAGGTGGTACACAAATCATTAAACTTAGGGAACATAGCAATTAATTATTCCCAGTGCACATTTTTGCAACTAAAATTCTCCAACAAGTTTCATAATCGAAGTAGTTCACCTTGTAAATCTGAAGCAGCAGCTCTGTGTATCTCCACAGCTTTACATTTATTAAAACATTACACTCAACAGAAACTGGCAAAGCCATCAGAATGCCACGTCATCCACATCCCGTGTCCATACTATTAAATATAGCTACTGTCGATTCTCACGGATCCAGCAAACAGATGTGAAAGCTCACATGACCTCCTAGGGAGCAGGAACCCAACTTGCTTCCTGGGAACCTCTGCTCCACAGTCACCTGAGTGACCCTGCCTAGGCCCCGGAGAATACATGGGCTGGACAGAAAGTCTCTGTTGCCCACGGCAGGAAGACACAGTATGTCACCTGCGCAGTCAAGCCCAGTGGCTGAGATCAAGTCGCAGATGGCAGGTTCTGGAGTCCTGGTGCACAGGAGCAAGTCCCAGTTCTGCTTCCCACTACCTAAGAGGTCACACTGAGGGCAGCAGTGTATCAGACTTACTGCACGCTTGCTAAGTGCCTGATGGTGTCCTCAGTTCATCTCCATGGTGACCTTATAAAGTAGCTACTCTTCTCCCCCTTCCCCAAAAAAGTAGCTACGCTTCTCGTTATTGGGGGATTGGGAGCCCATCTGCCTGGAATTATATCCATGGGGATAAGGAGACAACAATGTAAAGCACCCAGAACAATGCTGGGCGCATGGTAAGAAATAAGAAATGTTTGCTATTTTAATCTTTTATTGAAAAATAATAAAAACACAGAAAAGTACACAGATCATAAGTTTATAGGTCGCTGAATGTCCCCACACTAAAATACCTGTATAACCAGCATCCAGATCAGGACACAGAACATTACTGGGGCCCCAAAATCTGCCTCACGCCCCCTTCAGTCACTACCTGCCCCCACCTCCCAAGGGGAACCTAACTTCTAATATTAGCTATTAAAAAAAAATTATTACAACCACCAATGACCTCCATTTTCCAGATGAAGAAACAAGGCTTAAAGAAGTTAAAGAACTTGCCCAGTCGCTAAGCTAGTAAGTGGCAGAACCAGAACTTGGAACTCACGTGGGCTGAATCCAAAGTCTTTTTTTTCTTTTTTAAGATTTTTATTTTATGTGAGAGAGAGAGACAACACAAGCAGGGCAGAGGAGCAGAGAGAGAGGGAGAAGCAGGCTCCCTGTTGAGCAGGGAGCCCGATGTGGGGCTGGATCCCAAGACCCTGAGATCATGACCTGAGCCGAAGGCAGATGCTTACCTGACTAAGCCACCCCAGGTGCCCCAAATCCAAAGCCTTAATAAGCACTTCACTGTACAGCAGCCCTCTGCCCATCGTGGGGGGATACATCCCAAGACTCTGGACACCTGAAACCACAGATACTACCGAACCCTCTATGTATTGTATTTTTTCCTATACGTACATGCCTATGATAAAGTTTAACTTCTAAATTAGCTACAGTAAGAGATTAACAATAACTAAAAATAGAACAATTATAACAATATACTATAAAAAACTGTTATGTGAATGTGGCTTCTCTATCAAGATGTATTGCACTCGCTCTTCTTGTGATGATGCGAGATGAGCGGCAGAGGGGCTGTGAAGTACCGTTAGGCTACTGTTGACCTTCTGACAAGATGTCAGGAGGAGGATCAACTGCTTCTGGACTGCGACTGAGCACAGGTAACTGAAAACCTGGAAAGCGAAACCGCAGATAAGGGGGGACTACTGTACTACCCCCTGGGGCCTTTGTGACCATCAAATGAGAGAACATATATGGAAGCCCTTGCCTGGCATCCAGAGCAACAGGGGCTCAATGAATGCCAGCTATTGTTGTCATCAGAGATGGGGCCCCAGCTGATCCTGCCCTATTTACTGGCATTAACCAAAACAAGGAATTCTATATGCCAATCAAATAAGGCACAGCTCTCCGGAGTAGCTTTTCCGGACGGCTTCATGCCACCCACGTTTGGGCAGAATTAAATACTCCCTTTTCTGCATTTGCAAAGCACTTTATAAACTACCTCTAAATAATGTAACTCACTGAGGAAGTTATTGATTATACTGTCTCCCCACTATAGGGAGCTCTCTGAACGGGAGACCTGTCTCAATCCTCAGAACCGCTAGGGCAAAGGTTTTTTAACTGGGAACTCCAGGGCTTAGCTTTAGAGAATTCATGAACCTCCTGAAATTACATACAAAACTATTTAAGTATTCCTGAGGTGAGGTTCAAAGTTTTCAAGAGTTTTAAAAAGGTCCGTGTTCCCAAAAGTTAAAGTGCAACTTCCTTAATGCATAGCAAAGTGCTTGACACAGAGAAGGTACTCCTTAAAGGTTTGCTAAATTTAAAGTGGATCTGGAGAAGCCCATCTGAAGGCAAAATGCTAGGATGACCAGCTGAGGCTCTAAGCTGAAATGCTGCTCCAGCCAGAACCTGCAGAGGCCCCAAAGATGACATGTTGATTCGTTTTCTACCCTACATCCCAGCTAATTCTACCAGCATCCCCTCAGTGTGTTGTTCAGATTCTGATGTCTCAGAGATGGAAAGTTACCCAGCTACCTCTGTGAAGGAACCAAGTCCTTAGAACGCAGAAAACAGTGACCGAAGAACAACTGAGTATATTAACTATTTGTGTACCTCCGAGAAAACAGCTTTATTTCCCTTTGGCTCATCATTTTCAAATACAAGATGAGAATCAGAACCCTGGTCCTATTTCACCTGGCTCTTGTGAGGACTAATCCCACAATAAGATGAAACCAGCCGCAAACCCGTCTGTCTTATCTTTGCGCTGGCCTAGCATCCGGGCAGGAGGCCCTGGAGTCAGCAGATCTTCAAATAATGGCAGGCAATCCGAATCACATCACTACTTCTATTAACACTACTCAGTTTCACAAGTGATTTGCTATTAGCTGGTATGAGGATAAAAGTACAGTTTTTGCCTCTAAAAGAAGTACTGGCTATTCTTTCCCAGGTGTCTTTATAACAAAACTCTAAATGCAAAACATTTTCAAGAGACGGGACTCTTAACAGAGTAAAAGGATTGCACAGAAAAGCTGGGGAGAGGGGAGTTCGAATACATGCCCAATATAACGTAATAGAAAGCAAAAGAACCAAAATGATATGGCCAATTTTTTTCCCTAGATCCAGCTAGATGACAGCTTGGAATGTTCAAGGGCTTGAAGGAACTATTGAGATTATCTAGCTCAACATTTCTGAAATTTGATCTGTAGAATGGGACTTGGTTTTATGAAAAGGCAGTATGAAATTATATAACTTCAGGAGATTTACAACACACACCCCAAACTCCTATAGGACTTAATACACACAAGCATATTAAAGGTTCTGAGAAGTCCTGCATTAAAGAAGCTAATTCACCTTTACCTGACCCTGAATTCCCCAAATGTATCAGTCCATGAATCCTTTTCCATGGAAGATCCATGAACAGCCTGTAGATCAAGAGTTGGGATGGCCGACCCAGCCCAAGGTCAGACAGCTACTTGGAGGAGGAGACTCAAGTCTCCTCAATCTCCCTACACCGTTCTTTCCATTAGAACTTTCAAATAAAAACCAGAGATGATGGACTCACAATTTGGAAAAGGACGAGGGGAAAAAGCTGTTGATTAGGCATCCCAATGGCAACCCAGAAGTCAATGCCCCTTGTAAAGGGGCAGCTGCTAGTCAGCTCCTGCTGAGTACTGTCGTTCCTGAATGTGGGAGCAGTGTGGCCGGATCTTTTCTTGAGAAGCTAGAGATCTCAATTTTTATGTGAAATCATTCTAGTTTCTAACTGGTATTGTGTGGGTTAAACAAAGCATGCCTGCAGGCCTGCTGTAAGCCTTCTCCAGCCCATGGGCCGCTGGTTTAACTCTGGTCTAGGTAAATTTGTATCTACAGAATGGGCCTTCAGGAGAAACCAAAGTCTGATGCTACATATGGGCTATGAGATTTTAAAAGAAAGATAAAGAAGTCTCCGATAAAAATGAAAAAAACCTTAGAAACACACAGTGGAACATACTGTGCATTTACTATCTACTTTTCAATAACGAACAGGAAGTTCAACACTTCCATGAAAGCAGTGACCCAAATGGGCTCAGTCACATCAGCAAAACCCTTTAACAAGGACTTGCTCTTTACAGGGCACTCTACTGGGTCCTATCAAAGCAAAGATACAGGAGCAGCCCATAGATTTCCTGCAAATATTGGTTTTCTTCAAATGTTTGAGAAAGCAAAAATGAATGGAGTTAGTCCCTCATGAATCGATGACTTGAGCTACTTGAGTTGGGTGTGTAGGAGATCATCTCAGTGGCACAGAGCTGAAATCAATGGGGCGCTCAGCACATTTGCCCTGAGTCAGAAGCATCATGTATTAAGGAAGCAAAGGCAGTCTCTCTCAGGGAGTGACCAAGAGCCAATGAACAAAGGCTTTTTCTTTTAATGGTGGATGCACATTCTCGTAAAGGCAATTTTGTGCGTTGTACACAGCACACATGCCAAATCATCTACTGCTTAGACCCAAAGCTCAAGACAGCAGCACTAGCAGGCATTCATGGAGAACCAAAGACATTCTGAGACCCCACGCCAATGAACATTTCCCAAAATAAAGTGCCGGTGAAGGATAGGTTCTAGGCCTATGGAACTGTCAAAAAGTTACTTCCTATTGATTCCACAGGGGCTTGGTCACAATCATTTGGGTGCTGAACCACCATGATGCCCAACTCCAATTGGCACCCATTACACTGTATTTAATGTAAAGAATACCCCGGAGTTGTGCAACACAGAGGCACTGACTGGGTCTAGAACAAAATAGGGGCTTAAAGTCTGAAAGCATTAGCGGTTAGGCAAGAGAACTTCCTTCTACTTAGGTGATGACTGGCAGACGGCTGGTCCAACCTGGGGAAGGCTGCTGGGAATCTGTAAGACACCCTGGTGTTACACTGTCCTGTTAGCACACAAATGTGTGCACTACACGACAGGGGCCGCTGAACCACCAGCAGCGGGCTTTCTGGGAACATTTTTGTTTTTAGAAAAAACAAACCAAACAGAACAGAGTTGTACCTACTTATCCATCATCTCTGTGAGGTCCTCCGGTAACCTAGAGAGTCAGGGGAGAAGTGCACTGTGGCCGCAGAACAGGATGGCCTAGCCTGTCTGGCTTTGAGTCCACATCCCACCCTTCATAGGATCCTGCTCTCTCTAAACGATGAGTTTAAAAAACTTATTTTTGCTGACCTGCCAATGACTTGGAGAACTGAACATGTTTTTTTAATACCCAGCAGTCTTAAATCTTCATCAACGGGATGGAATCAGACCACACTTCTACCCTTGTATACTTCCCTACGGAATGGCTGTATTATTCGTTTGTGCCAAGCACTATTAACTCACTGAACTTCACGCTGCTGCGGAAAATTTTACATTTTACATGACATCTCCATAGACTCCCTTTTGATCTAGGAATACCATGCTCAGAGGAAACGAAGAGTAACGACTGATTCCCTATGTTGGAAAGAGTCCAAAGGATATGCAGGAGGATTCAAGATGCCAGGTAGGAAGCTTAGTAGATTAGGTACTGGGCTCCACATACCAGACTTATTAGAAACTGCAGGTTCAAATCCCAGCAGGTTCGATTTGGACTCTGTTACAATCTTCTAGATAAACTGAGCACAAGACAGCTTACTGCTCCCTAACAAACCCATGAGGGCTTTCTAGGCAATTGCTGGTGTTTATGAGGACATGTTGGGCGAGAGTGGGGGAAGCTTTGCAATCATTGAAATACAGAAATACCTTATCTTTTATTTCCAGTTACTAGAGAGAAAAAAAGCACATTTCTGCAACATGCCATGTATACAATGAAGTAGAACCATCATCATCCAGATGCCCCAATATGAGACCCATTGAGGTGAGCTTTACTATAAAGCATACAACAGTTTCAATTTCTAATATTCCATTCTTGCCCAATGCAAATCTATAAATAAACCTAAAATTACTCACAAACCTGTTTTTTTTTCTTTAGTTTTTAAAGGCCATCAAATCCTTGGAGATAGTATCGACCTCCAGCTGTTAATATTCAGAAGTAATACACTTACAGTACTGTCTCCATTGGGCTTATTACTGTTCCAGTCAATGGTGCATTTCAGAGCTGGGAACATTTCCAATGAAGTTTTCTTTGCTAGTAGTAAACACCACTGCTTCAACAATCCACATTAGGTCAGCATTTAACAGAGGGTCTCCCTCCCTCTTGAGCAGGTTGTCCAAGAATATGAGCTCAACCACTGGCTCAAGAGAAGCAGAAAGTCTTCTCAATGGTTCAAAATTCATTTTATGTTCAACTACAGGCCTTCTGCAAACTGAGGATCTGAGCTCTTTAGGGTAGTGACTATAATTCTTCCTGGATAGAGAAGGCCAACAGGTGATTGTCACAAATCAGCACAAAGCGAAAGCCATTACATATTAGTAGCCAGTGAGAAACAAGGTTCAGGACCCTGGACTGTAGAGGAGAGCAGTGAAACACGCCGGCAAGCAGGGTGGTGCAAGGGGAGCTGGACGGCATGTTCATCCATTACAGCCACTGGTTGGCTCTGAAGTCTAAGTAAGATGGATACTCACTATTGTACCGGTTGATGCCTAGGCAGTAAGTAACAAGTCATCGGATAAAATTTTAGGTGGAACCACAGGTTTGGAAAGTTCTGGGATCCAATATAATGTCTACAGGAGCATCAGTATTAAAATGAAAAGTCAGTATCTGGGAAACAGGTAGGGTTCCCTCCCCTGGAATACTGGAAAGAGATGTAAAGACCATATCTTCAAGCGACCAAGTGGAGACCTTCTTCTAATACAATGAGTCCTGTGGCTTTCTGTTAGGAATCAAGCAGTAATTAGTTATAGCCCAACTTTTAAGGTGTCAGTTAGTACGCCTACAATTAAATAGGAAGAGGCGATGAGTATAAGACACTCAGCAGCAAACGTTTAAGTGTCAGAGCTAACTTGTAAGTTTTACACACGATACAAGGACATGTTCTGCTCTAAGCACCATGCCAGAAGCCAGAGTATTTCTGGCAGGTCCCACATTCATTCTCCAGGGAAGCTTGCAACCTCTTACAACCCAACTTATTTAACTCTGGCAAAATGCACGACACTGTCAGATGGTAAGGTGTCACTGTTGGGATGAGTCCATATCACATTCTCCCCGAGAGAGGAACTATCGCCCGTAAGGAATTTCTACGTCTTGTGGTCCACCCACACCTATTTAACATGTTCCTCTCTCCTCTCTCCAAGAGTAACTTCAAAAGTAAAATACCCTCGAATTCCTGCCACTCCACCCTCCGAATACTGGAAGTCCGAAGACGACGTTTTCCAAGTTTTAAGAAGCTACAGGGCCTGAGACGGCCGCTTTCTGTCTACACCCGGGTCCTCACCGTGAGCTCCCCAGCCCCCACCCCTCGCGAACCTCAGAAGCCCACGCTGGATGCCCTGCAGGTCCAGTCCCGGCGTGGGGGCGCGGAGGGGCCAAGCGACCCGGGCAAACCCTCTCCCAGCGGCTGCGCCTAGGAGAGCCGCCCGACAGGCTGGGCCTGGGCCTCCCGGTGGCGCCTCATCCCTCGGCTCCTCCGGCTACAGGAGCCCCAAGAAAAGGCCGAGCCCGGCTGAGGCGTCAGCCCAGGCTGCCTCCGGTCCCCAGGCCCGACCCCCTCCTCCCCATCGGGCCCGGCCCCGCCTCAGGCTCCCGTGCTCCCGCCAGCCGGCCGCGCCCTACCTGCCGGACCCGGTGCAGGGCGTCCACGAAGCCCTCGGCTTTCATCCCCACCGGAGCGCTCTGCCCCTGCACCAGCTCCGCCATTACCGCCCCCGCCGCCGCCGCCGCCGCTCGGCTCCCCCGTCCGGCCTCCAGCTCCGCTTGGGGACCCGTAGCCGGAAAGGGAAAGTCGCTCCACTTCCGGCGGAAGGGAAGCCGGGACGCTGGACACGAGAAGAGCTGAGCCTGTGGGGCGGGGTCAGGGCACGTGATCACGGTCCGGCCGGAAGTGGGGGCGGGGCCGCGGGCGCGTGGGCGTGTCCAGCGCGGGAGGCAGCTGTCCGGCCTCCAGGAACAGGTATCTGTTCCCAGACCAGATCTGGGCCCTGCCCGTGGATGATGTCGTAACAGGCCCTAAGGCTCGGATGTGGCCCGAGGTGTCCGGCTGTCGGCTGTTTGGTAACCCAGGGAGGAGTGGTGTAGCTTTCCCAAGACAGCACCCAAGCAGTCCTGGTTCACTAAAAACCTGACCCTGGCAGCCCCCCCAGGAATGGCCATTGGTTTAGAATATTGGGATTGAGCTCTTTGAAATGGCACCGTGAGGACCGAGGGAGGCTAGAGGGCAAGGGGCAGCACCACAAAATGTCAGTTTCCCCAACGTTTGCAGAGAGAACCGGGCCGGAGTTCTTCAGATTGCACCGAGGATGGGTTAAGCCGTACCTGGGGTTGCCTGGCGACACAGCTCTGGAAGGACGCTCCCAATGGAAAGTCCTCTTATACATTCTTTCTCAAACCCTGGGACTCTGGGGAAACAGAAAATAGAACAGGACCATCATTGCTTCCATGCTGCTGAGTCAAAACCCTACTGCAAGGTGCCTTCTTGGAATGCTTAAGTAAGTTTTTCTTAATGGTACTAGCTAGGTATAGATACTGCAAAGCAAGGGAAGGAATCTTAGTGCTGGAACACACTTGAGCTTTTGAGGTGAATCTTACAAATGAGCAAACAAAACCCCCAGAAAAGAAACAAGGCTTTGGGACTTTGACACACTTCTTGTTAGTGGCAGGTCCAAGTTGGGGCTCCCATCTTTTGATTAACAAGATTGCCCTAATGATTAATAGTTCCCAAGTCCTGTTGTGCCAAGGAGTTGGATTTTAATGGAGAATCATGTCAAGCATTTTGTGCCCCTCTTGAAATTAGGAAGGAAGATAAGCACTAGAAAGGAAATTAAGGAGTGCCTGGGTGGCGTGGTCGGTTGAGCATCAAACTCTGTTTTTGACTCAGGTCTGGTCTCAGGGTCCTGAGATTGAGCTCTGTCTTGGGCTCTGTGCTCAGCATGGAGTCCGCTTAGGTTTTCTCTCCCAATCCCTCTGCCCCTGTCCCTGTAAAATAAAATAAATCTTTAAAAGTAAATAAAAAGGAAATTAAGAAGTAAAATATAGTATGATTTTCTTTGATGATCCTTTGTGTCAGCATGCTAGGAGAGCTTTGGGTTTTGGAAAGAAGTGTGGAGAATAACTGACCAATAATCAAAGAGTAGTTCTTCATTTGTTAATGACTTCACTACCAGACTGTGAGTTCCTTCAGAACAGAGACTGAGTCTTATTTTTCCCGGTGTCGTTAAAATTTGGCACATAGCTGCAAAGAAAACTTATTTTGAATTGAATAATGCCAAATTGGGATAATTCTTAGAGTATGGTAAAATAAAAGAATTTGACAAAACTGTAAGATTGAAGATTATCACTTTCAGACAAAATGTTTCAACCCATGTAGGAAAGCACATAGTTGGCTGTGTTCCAGTTGCTGGTGAAGGGCTGTCATGAGGCAGGACCAAAACATGTCAACATACCTATTTGTGGTCCATCATGGGTGTTTTCTCTTTTAATTTTGCTATGTTTGTAAAACTCAAGGATATGGCATCAACCTTCAGGAATGGGGATGATTCTACTGACCTAATATCATGATGCTTGTGCTTTGAATATTTTTTAAAGAGGTATGTTAATTAATCCAAATTCTAGCTGGCTCTCCCTATGAGTATGAATAGTGAAAACAAGGTTATTGGCCCAAACTTAAAGGCATATTCCAAAGACCACAGACTGCCTAAGTAGGAAGACAAGGTTCTGATCCTCCCCCTCCTACTGGTTGAATAACTGGGTAACTGACTCATTTCTAAGGGCACAGAAGAGGAAGGTGACCCACACCTGGTCAAGTCCACTGTTACATGTTCTACTAATAAACCGGACTTCATCATCTTAACATTTATCACAATTGATTTTCAATCACTGTGCAATTATTTATTATTTGTCTCTTCCACTAGAATAAAATTAATAGTTTAGCTAGTTACAGAACTCTGGATTGTAAATAATTCTTCTTTAAAATATTGAAGGCACCACTCACTGTCTCTAGTATCTAGTATTTATTAAAACAGCTTTATTGATGAAAATTTGATATACAATAAACTGCACATATTTAAGGTATATACTTTGATTTTGTTTCACATATGTACACACCTGTGAAGCTATCATTACTATCAAGGTCATGAATGTATACACCACCACCAAACATTTCCTCCTGTGCTCTTCTGACTCCTCCATCTTACCCTTCCACAATTCTCCAGCCTCCACTCCACTAGCCTCCCCAACCACAAACAACCACCAATCTGTTTTCTGTCACTCTAGATTAGTTGTAATTTTCCAGAATTTTATATAAGTGAAAGTACATAGTATGTACTCTTCTGAGTTGTTTCACACAGCGTAATTATTTTGAAGTTCATCCATGTTGTGCTGTGTATCAACAATTCATTCCTTTTCATTGTCTAATAGTATTTCACTGAATGAATAAACCACAATTTATTTATCGGCTCTCTCACTCTCTTTCTTTCTCTCTCAAATAAATAACTTAAAAAGAAACCCCCAAACCTTGAAGTTGGAATGGGAGGTGGAATGGAATAGAATATTTGCTGGGCAAACAAAAGTCAGTGCCTGTTATAGAGTTGCACAAAGAACAAATTGGATTCATATTTGTTCATCATATTCCTGTTGAGGAGCTGAAATTACTCATCTCTTATCCTCTTGTCATTTCCATAATCTTCGCGACTCAACACAGATGAGCATCAGATCCAATTTATAAGTGGAGAAAGTAAGGCACAGGGAAGTCAAATGACATATCTAGATTCCCAAGAGAAATTACTGTTTGTGTTCCCAACACCACGTATCTGGTCCTTAAGTGACACTGAAGTATAGTGGGTGGATGAATCCCAATTTATCAAATCCTTGAGTATTATCACTTGGGTAGAGTTTCCTCCCAATGCTCTGTTAGAATTGAAGTGGTATCATTGGTTTCAGCCAGAGCTGTTCCACTCCTTGCTGACAATAGGACAATTTCTCTAGCTCATTATTCAGCTCTCACTCTTGATGGATACATTGGCTGGATAAGAATCTTAGATTGGGATAATAATTTACAAGGCACTCCTTCATTATCTTCTAGCAAGCATTGTTGCTGTTGGGAAGCCTGATGTTATTCTAGTGTATAATCCTTTTTGACTTTTTTTCCTCCCTTTCTCTGGAAATCTATAGAATCTTCTTTTTTTTTCCTCCAATGTTCTAAAATTCCACAGTGGTGTGTCTTGGAGAGTGGGTCTTTTTCCATCCTTTATTCTGGCCCTTTCACTGTGGAAATTTATGTCCTTCAGTTCTGAGAAATTGTCTTGAATGATTTAATTGAGGATTTCCCCTAGCACTTTCTCTATTCATTGTTCTAGAGCTTCTATTATTATTTGGATACTGGACCTACTGGACTGGTCTCCTAATTTTCCTATATTTTCTACTTTTTCTTTCTTTTTCTCTTTGCGCTTCTTTCTGGGTTATTCCCTCAATTTGATCTTCCAATTCTTTCTGTAGCATTTTTTAAATTTATGCTGTCATGTTTTTAAATCACAAGAGGTCTTCTTTGCTCTCCAAACAATCCTTTCTTTAAGAAATAACATTTGTTTCTTGTATTGTGGATGGAATACGTTTTCTTATCTCTCTGAGGATTATAATATTTTTTGAGGATTATAGTACTTTTTTAGAAGTTTGTTCTCTCTGCATAGTGTATGTTGCTTGTAGGTCACTGTTCCCAGTTATTTTATGTATGTATGTATGTATGTATGTATGTATGCATGCATGTAAGTGGGCATTATGGTCTCTATCTTTCATGTTACAGACTTTTCTCAGATATTTTGGAATCCATGGTGGTCTGCTCATGCCTCTGGGTAGTTGAGAATTGTGACTCTGAGCTTCACTGTAGAATGGTCCAGCTGGGGTGTTTGTTGGACAACCCCCAATGTCAGCATCTTTAGGCTGTTCCTCTTGGGCATGTTAGATTACCTATAGAAAACTATCCCAGTCTCCTTTCTGGAAACCAGAGCACCTATTTTAGTTTAAGTTATATTTTCATTCCTTTGATTATTTTACTGATACCTGTGTCCCTGACATGACCATGAGCTTTGGAGATGGTGGCACTGTGTCCATATTGTTTGCTATTGTATCTCCAGCATCGAGCACATAGGGTATGTTCAAGGAACAATTATTTCTATAAATTAATGAATGGACTCTTTTAGCAAGGTCTTTTAATCCCTGCTTTATTATTTTGTATTATGAAATATTTCAGACATACAAAAAAGTAGATAGACTAATGCAATAAATGGCCATTTACCCAATACCAACATAAGAAATCAGCACTACAGTTACTAGTGAAGAACCCCGTGTAACCCTCCACCATCCTATTCTATTCCTTCCCTTTCCAGCGGTAACTGTCTTCCTGAATTTGGTGATCTGCATGCTAGTGGATGTTGTGTTCTTGTGTGTATATATAGCGAATGCTTTTAAACATCATATAAATGGTATCAAACACTATGCAATTTGAGTCTTTTTGTTGTTGTTGTTGGCCCCACATGTATTTTTGAGGTCTATCCAAATTCACATATGTAGCCCGATCTCTACTTATACTCCATTCCACCATATGAATAAACCAGAAACTATGTATTCTTTCCCCTGTGAGTAACCATATAGTTTCCTTTTCTCTGTTACAATGTTGCAACAAGTCTTCTCCAACTTGTCTCTTTGCATATGTATTTGAGAGAGTCTCTAGAATATATGCCCAAAGGTGAAGTTGCTGAGGGGCCAGGGTGAGTAGAGGACATGCCCCTTAGCTTTGCTCAATAAAGCCAAATTGCTCTCCAACGTGGAAACTATTTCTCCAAAGTGGGACACACATCCCATCAGTTAAAAATGACCTCTTGCTACTCCTCATCCTTGCTGACATTTGGTATTACCACAATTATTATTTTTTTGAACTCTAATGAGTTAAAAATTTTTAAATAAATATTTAAAATTTAATTTTTATATCATGGTAAAAGATACACAACAAAGGAGTTACCTTAATTTTAACCACTTTTAAGTTTACAATTCAGTGACATTAAGTACACTCACAATGCTGTGTGACCACCACCACCATCCATCTCCAGAGCTTTTTCCTCTTTCCAAACTGAAACTCTGTGCCCTTTAAACACTAACTCCTCTTCTTCCCATCTCCCAGGGCCTGGCACCCACCACTTTACTGTCTGTCTCCATGAACTTGACTACTCTAGGTACCTCACGGAAGTAGGATCGTATAATATTTGTCCTCTTGTGTCTGGCTTATTTCACTGACCATAATGTCTTCAAGGTTCATCCATGTTGTAGCAGGTGTCAGAACTTCCTTCCTTTTTAAGGCTGAATGACATTCCATTGCATGCATGTACCACATTTTGTTATCATCTGTCAAAAGACATTTGGGTTGCTTTAGCATTTTGGCTATTGTGAATAATGCTGCTGTGAACATGAGCGTACAAATATCTGTCTGAGTCCCTGCTTCAATAAAATTGAATTTTTTATTTATTTTCATTTATCTGAGAGAGAGAGAGAGCAAGTGGGGGGGGCAGCGAGGACAGAGGGAGAGAAACACAAGCAGACTCCGTGCTGAACATGGAGCCCAACATGGGGCTCGATCTCCTGACCCTGAGATCATGACCTGAGCCGAAATCAAGAGTTGGTCACTCAACTGACTGAGCCACCCAGGTGCCCCTCAATAAAATTGAATTTTAATTTATGTTCTTTTCTTGGGATGAGCCCATACTAGCCCTCTAGGAAGATAAGTCCCTTCAGGGCTTACCTCTATTCCTCTCAGCACTTAGTATATAGTGAGTACTTAGAAAATAATGGTTGGCTCATTGGTAGAAAGAGAAGGTTGTATTCACCCTTAGTCAGTCATGGTTATGATACCTGATGTACCTACCAGGCCACTCCCTAGTTATTCATGGGGAGGTCCTGAGACAGAGTCTCACCAAATGTCATGTCTCTGTCTAGCAACAGGAATTGCCCTATAGACCACATTCCCCAAGCCAGGACTAACTATTCAGGGCTTGGTTGTTATTCTAGCAAAATAGTTGCCACTTGAGATAAGAAGAACTTTATTCATCAAAGGAAGGGAGTCAAGGCATAGCACAACTGAATACAGACCCTTTGACCTTTGCCATTCACGTTTTACAAGCGCTCAACTGACAGCCGCGGGAGACAGGATCTGATCTGCTTGATGGTAGAGGGGCTTGGATTTCCAAGGAATATGTGCAGAAGCCCTCTCGTACCTCCCTCCACTCCTGTTTACTGAATGTTTTACCATTCTGAACACCTGATATACATCGCTTCATTTAACGCTTGTAACACTCCTGGGAGGTGGGCCTGGTATCTCTGTTCCATAGATAAGGACACCGAGGCTCAGACAAGCTGAGGCACTAGCCACAGCTACTTAGTTTCTCTCATATGGAAGAGTGCACCTAAAGGATTATATTAGTTTTGTATTGTTGTGTAACAAATAACCACAAATTTAGCAACTTAACTTACTATCTCACAGTTCTGTGGGTCAGAAATTGTGTCACAGTATAGCGGGGCTTTTTTCCTGGGGCCTCATGAGGCTGAAATCAAGGTATCCCTGTGGCTAAGGTCTTATCAGAGGCTTGGAGTCCAATCTCATGTGGTTTTTGAATTAATTTCTTCACATTTGTAGAACTCACGGAGTCTGGATTTTCATGACCAGTAAGAATACATCTCTCTGACACTTCAACTTCTTCTGAAGTCTCAATTGATTAGGTTGGGCCCACTCAGGATGATCTCCTTTTTGATTAATATAAAGTTAACTGATTAGTAACCTATTCACAGGGGTGATATCCCATCATATTCCTAGAGCTCATCTACTCTCAAGGCAAGGGGATTATACAGGATGTCTACACCAGGGGACAGGAGCTTTACATGCCACTTAGAATACTGCCTACCACAGAAATCAATGAAGGATTCTCTTCCATGTAACAAAATAAGACTGGTGGGGTATGGGGGAGTAAGGAAGGTGATCAACCATTCAGGTTTGCCTGGGAATGAAAGGGTTTCCAGGATGTGGGACTATTGGTACTAAAACCAGGATGGTCGTGGGAAAATCGAGATGAGTTGGTCACTGAAGATATAGAAAAAACAGACCCATAAGGCTTGCTACCTTAGCCATCCTTGATTGTTGCTTTGTGCTTTCAGGAGGGAAGGAGAATTGAAGGGTGAATAAAGCAAAGTAAAAAGGAGGGGAGTCAGTGGCAAGAGAATCAAAAGGGGAATAGAGCCTTGATTGTGTCTCTGTACAACTCTTGGAGTGGACTTAAATCTAATAAATACACTCACTTGTTCATTCATTCATTCAATGAGCTTCAAAATCTTTTTTTTTCCTAAATAAAAAAGCAAAACCTGCCTTTATCAATACAGTTGTCTCAAGAATACCTCAGGTAGAAAATTAAGTTCCCTGTGCTCCCACTTCTAGAAATCTCTACCAATACAGTTTTGTAAAATAATAATGATGATGATGATGTCATTATAAATATGTATGCTAAGAGATACCAATAATATTCAGTACCCAGAAGAGGAGGAAGTCACTTCATGATGGGCACAGAAAAAACAAGAGAGATCAAGAAAAAATTTGATGGAGAAGGTGGCATTTCAGAAGGGCCACGTGGACATTTGGAGGTGTGGCAGAGGGCATTCCCGATGAAAGCAACATCATGAACAAAGGTGTAAAGGCAACAAAATGTGGGATCTAGGTGGACAACAGTTTGACCTGGAGCTTGATGCAGGGACTTGGACAGTGTCCCTGGGACCTGGTTTCTCTGTCTTTGGGCTGTGCTTCCATTGAATCCATTCTCAGATTAGGTATAGATATGGCATCCCCTTAGACTCATGTCCAGCCAAAAGGAATGTCTGTTTTTGTCTCAACATTCCTAGAACATGAGTCATTGGTTTGACTGGGTTGTGTACTCATGCCTGAAATAATCTTGTGACCAAGACAATGAGATTTACTAAATGGTGTAGACCCTGATTACATGCTCATAAAACACACTATTAAGAAAGTAGAAAGGTGGGAGCACTCCTAACCACTTCCAATTTGGCATTGCCCTCCTGGAATCAATGTTTGTTCAAATAAACTCTCAGAAAAAATATATAAAAGCAAGCCACAGACTGGGGGGAAATATTTACAAAACATACATCTGACAAAGGACTAGTATTTATGATATATAAAAAAAACCCTTCCACGACAACAACAACAACAAAAAACCCAATGAAATAGGCAAAAAAAAAAAAAAAATCTTTTTTTTTACATGTCACAAAGGAAGATGAATCACCCAGCAATTCTACTCCTACATATTTACCCAAGATGAATGAAAATTTGTGTCCACAAAAGAAGTTGTATGGTAATTTTCATAGTGGCATTATAACAGCTTAAAACTGGAAACAGCCCAAGTGGTTGCCTCTGAAAGTTGAGGGTAGAGATGGACTGGAAAGGGGCATGAAGGAACTTTCTGGGGTGATGGTAATGTTCTACATATTTTTTTTTAGATGTTATTTATTTATGAGAGAGAGAGAGAGAGCACAAGCAGGGGAAGCGGCAGGGCAGAGGGAGAAGCAGGCTCCCCGCTGAGCAAGGAGCCCAATGCAGGACTTAATCCCAGGACCCTGGAATCATGACCTGAGCCGAAGGCAGACGCTCAACCGACTGAGCCACCCAGGCGTCCCAGTTCTACATATTAATAGAGATTTTGGCTACATGGTGTATATAAAACTCAGCAAGTGTTAAGGTTTGTGTATTTTAGTGCATGTGTGATTTGGAATAAAGGAAGCCTCATTTAAAAGGAAGTCATGAGGCTAGAAAAGGAAACTCTCACGTCCTACCACTCATCGTCAATTGTAGACCCCAATAGCAAGAGACATACTTTGCATTCTCAACAGGAAGAAGCCTAGGGGTGCCTGGGTGGCATGATTGGTTAAGCATCTGACTCTTGGTTTCAGCTCAGGTCCTGATCTCAGGCTTGTGGGATTGAGCCCTGTGTTGGGCTCCACGTGCGGCGTGGAGTTTGCTTGGGATTCTTTCTCCCTCTCCCTCTGCCCCTCCTCCTTGTGCTCTCTCTCTCTCTCTAAAATAAATAAATAGGCCTTAAAATATTCTCTATTAAAAACAACAACAACAACAACAATAACAGGAAGACTCCTATATTTTACTACCCCAACAGGATGAAGGAAGATTTTTCTCCTTGTCCGGCAGCAGCCCATCCAATGAGAGACTGTCACAACTCAGCCAATGCAAAGCTACTATACTTCAAATTCCCAGTTTACTCCAACGGACTTTTTATCTATACTAGTCCCTCTCAATTAGCCCTTTTCTTCATAAAAGAGAAGTTCCTCGGGGCGCCTGGGTGGCTCAGTCGTTAAGCGTCTGCCTTCGGCTCAGGTCATGATCCCAGGGTCCTGGGATCGAGCCCCGCATCGGGCTCCCTGCTCGGCCAGGAGCCTGCTTCTCCGTCTCCCACTCCCCCTGCTTGTGTTCCCTCTCTAGCTGTCTCTCTCTCTCTCTGGCAAATAAATAAATAAATAAATAAATAAATAAATAAATAAAGAAGTTCCTCTCCTTTGTTCTCTGGATTTGACTATGGTTTTGGTGTAGCTTGCATGTCCCAAATTGTAATTGTCTGCTGTTCCCGAGTAAACCCATTTTGCTGGTAAAACAATGGGCTGTTTTATTTTTAAGGTTAATATATATAAGTTTTACAAAGAAAAAACGTGTAAACAGATATTGGACTCCAGTCAATGATACATATGAAGGAGGAAATGTACTGACGTCTGCAATTTACTCTCAAATACACCAAAAATGAAATGGATTAATTGCAAGATAGAAGCAGGATAGACATGAGATAAAGCAAGTGTAGTAAAATGTTAATGGTAGAATTTGGTGGTGGGTTAATGCGGGTTTACCATTAAATTATTTCAATTTTCCCCTATGTTTGAAAATGTCGTAATAATAATAATATGTTGGAAAAGGAGATTACATGAGTCATCTTTGGGGGAAGGGATTTGAGCCATAGATCTCAGCCATAGAGTTCGGAGATCTCAGAGATCTCAGAGCCATAGATCTTGAGTGTGACTGAAGGGATCAACTCACCAAGGGAAAGATAGCTTTTAACAGAAGACAAATGGATGCAGTGCAAATAACCAACTCTTGTCCACTACAAATGGCAACACACAAATATTCAAGGATGTAGGGGCGCCTGGGTGGCTCAGTCGTTAAGCGTCTGCCTTCGGCTCAGGTCATGATCCCAGGGTCCTGGGATCGAGCCCTGCATTGGGCTCCCTGCTCTGTGGGAAGCCTGCTTCCCCCTCTCCCACTCGCCCTGCTTGTGTTCCCTCTCTCACTGTGTATCTCTCTGTCAAATAAATAAATAAAATCTTAAAAAAAAATATTCAAGGATGTAAAAAAGAAACATTTGATGGAAGAGGATGAATTCAAAAGAATCATGCTCATGCAGCATTCAAGAATATGTGTGCTCCTGTTGGACACAGTCAACCTCCCTCATCCTTACCCAAGTCTTGGAAAGACGTATCTCCTTCCCTGGCTAGACCAATACAGAAACATTTGGTTGCCTATGTGACTGTGTCCTTTCCTTCTGCACAGAGAGTAAAAAATGCTGGTAGGACTGTTGTGTTAATCTTTCTTAATTCCAACCATCCACCCATCCATCCACCCATCCACCTATCCATCCATCCACCTGTCCATTTGTCCACCCATTCACCCAATCATCCATCTGTTCATCCATCCATCCATCCATCCATCCATCCATCCATCCATCCATCCATCCAACAGAGGCTCTTCCTGTGAATGGATTATTGACACAAGGGTCTCTGAAAGGCCCTTGCCTTCAATAATCCATTCTCAAGAGCAGGGCATGATATCAGGAAAAAGCTAGCATGGGGCTGGAAATGAAATCTAGGGAAGAGTTGCAAAGGACACAAGATAATAACCAAACCAGGGCGCCTGGGTGGCTCAGTTGGTTAAGCAACTGTCTTCGGCTCAGGTCATGATCCTGGAGCCCTGGGATCGAGTCCCACATCGGGCTCCCTGCTCAGCGGGGAGTCTGCTTCTCCCTCTGACCCTCCCCACTCTCATGCTCTCTCTATCTCATTCTCTCTCTCAAATAAATAAATAAAATCTTAAAAAAAAAGATAATAACCAAACCATCAAGAAAGCCTACAATTAATTGATGTCTGTGACTCGGGGGAGGCATGAGTCAGCAAGTAGAAATGGGTGTGTGTGTGGGGGGGGAAGCAGTGATGAATATCACACTGAATCAACTGGGTGCAGAGGCCTCTCTGTTAGTGACGAAGGGAAAGGACATGGCAGGGACAGTTACTGTTAGAACGTGTGCTCTGTTTGTTACACAGAGATTTCTAGAGATTCTAAAACTTCAGGGCTTCTGGTACCCTAAATTAGGGATATGGTTAGAATGGTCTGTGTGGTGTGGATGGGGTTAAGGCTGGAAGTATCTGGAGTGGACGAGAGGCAGGCTGGCTCCCCTCTCCTGGTCACATAGGTATCCTGTGTCTGTCTCACATTTACCTTAGGAACACTAGTTTTCTGCTCTGCAGCTTGGCTGTTGTGCTTGGCTCAGCTCTGGACCTGGAGGCGAGGGTGAGAAACGATGACTACTCCACTGAGAATGAGGCTGCTGGGAAGCAGGAAAAATGTGAAGTTTCCAAAGAAAATTCCATCCTGTGTGGCAGCAGGAAGTAACCTGGCTGCATTTTCATCAGAATGTCCCTCCTTGCTAAGGGTGTCTCATCTCTAAGAGAGTCAGGGGCTGGGATTGCCCCAAGGGTCAAAAAATCTGAAAAGCCAGGGGTGCCTGGGTGGCTCAGTCGTTTAAGTGTCAGACCCTTGGTTTCAGCTCAGGTCATGATCTCAGGGTCATAGAATCACGATCCCTGCATCAGGCTCCACATTCTGCATGGAATCTGCTTGAGATTCTCCCTCTCCCTCTGGCCCTTCCCCTGCTTGCGCACACTCTCTCTCTAAAATAAATGAATAAAATCTTTTTAAAAAAGTCTGAAACGCCAGGTTACGGCTTATCCTCTGTCACCCGAGTGCCTGGGACAAGTTCTGATTCCAGTGCTAAATCACAGGTTGCTTTTATAAGGCTTTGGTGTGTATTCCAAAAGCATGGTGACACATGCTTTTCCATTTCTTCTTAATGGTTATCACAGCTTCCAAAGACTTGTGGCTTCAGAAAAGAGGCTTGGACAACAGCCCTGGGCCTCAAAGTCCATAAAGAAGAAACAAACAGAGCTCATAGAGAGTGTCCAACTCCCCCATGGCTGGCCAGAGTTGATAGTCCAGCCCAGCTGAGTGGAGAGAAAAATGCTTTCAAGTTTTAGAACGTGAGGGGTGATTCAGTCAAAGAACGATTTTGGTTTGTTTGCAAAAATAAAATAGATAAGCTGCAGAGAAAGCAAAGGTGAGCACACCTAAAGTCAAGTGCCCCAGTGGACTCACAAGTCGTTTGGGAGTTGCAGGCTTTCCATGAAATTTGCCCCAGTTTCCAGAAATGGGATCCTCTCCTTCCTCACTGGCAGTAGTAAATCCAAAGAGGTGTTACTGAGTTAAAAAAGGCAAGTGGTAGGAACACCTGGGTGGCTCAGTCGGTTAAGTGTGTGCCTTCGGCTCAGGTCATGATCCCAGGGTTCTGGGATCGAGTCCCACATCAGGCTCCTTGTTCAGTGAGGAGCCTGCTTCTCCTTCTCCCTCTGCCTGCCACTCTGCCTACTTGTGCTCTCTATCTCTCTGTCAAATAAATAAATAAAATCTTAAAAAAAAAAAAAAAAGCAAGTGGTAGGGATGCCTGGGTGGCTCCATTGGTTAAGCATATGACTCTTGATCTCAGCTCAGGTCTTGATCTCAGGGTGGTGAGTTCAAGCCCTGCATTGGGCTCCATGCTGGCTGTGGAGTCTACTTAAAAAAAAAAAAGCAAGTGGTAGAATGATATGAATGATATGAGCAGTCTGCTCCCTTTATGCAAAAACAAGCCAAATGTACTGCACACACCAACTACTCAGTTTATTTCAAAAGATAAGTATGTATGTGTGCAAATGCATATGAATGTCTGAGGCACAGACAGCAAAACGCTAATTGAGAATAACTGGAGGGCGGGGCAAGGGGCACAGAGGGGAAGGCGCGAGGGGTGCGGAGGCGGGGCCTGCAGAACAGGCAGTCAAGAGACTTAAGTCTTACCTATAATGGTAGTATTTTAAAAACAGGTAATATGTATTCGTATGTATTTACTGATGCAATTACAAATCAATTTTTTAAAAGATCTTATTCTTTTTTTTTTTAAAAAGATTTATTTATTTATTTATTTGACAGAGAGACACAGCGGGAGAGGGAACACAAGCAGGGGGAGCGGGAGAGGGAGAAGCAGGCTTCCCGCGGAGCAGGGAGCCCGATGCGGGGCTTGATCCCAGGACCCTGGGATCACGACCCGAGCCGAAGGCAGACGCTCAACGACTGAGCCACCCAGGCGCCCCGCCCTTGCCCTTTATTAATAAAATAAAAGGTTTTATTTATTTACTTGAGAGAGAATGAACACAAGCAGGGGAGGAGTAGAGGGAGAGGGAGAAGCAGGCTCCCCGCTGAGCAGAGAGCCCGACGTGGGGCTCAATCCCAGGACCCCGGGATCATGACCTGAGCCGAAGGCAGAAGCCCAACGACTGAGCCACCCAGGTGCCCCAAAAGATCTTCTTCTTTAGCGCATATCAAACGGGTGAAAAATGTTTTATACGTAAGATAAAGGAATGATGGAAATTAACATTTGCCTATTATTTGCATTATTACAAGTAATAATGATGGTGGTGGTTGTAGTGGTGGTGATGATGATGATGTTGTAGGGTAATATCAATTATTCCCATTTTACAGATGAGGAACCTGAGGCTCAGAGAGAAAAAGAGATTTGCCCAAGCATTAGTATGTTGCAAAGCTGGATTTCCAGGCCATGTCTGTTGGATGTCAGAGCCTCAGCTTTTGACCACAATGTTATGCTGTCTCCTGCTGATTCAGACTCCCTTCCCCACCAAGAATTTTAGGAGGGTGGGGGGTGTAGGGGAGGAGGGAGTAGAAGGAGGAGAAAGGGAGGCAGGGCAGAGCAAAGAGGTGCTGGGGTTGCTGTGGGGTAAAGCCTCCAGACTCTGAGGGTCCTGAGCAGGGTCAGAAACCTCGGCCAGATGCCCGGCCTAGTCTGTGGCAGTGCTGAGCAGTGGCTAGGAGTGCAGGTGTTAGAGTCAGATGGGACCCCAATCCCAGCTCTGTGACTTAGTAACTGAGCCACTTTGAGCAAATCCCTAAGTCTCTGACCAAGCTCAGTGTCCTCTGGAAAATGAGTGTATCACAGGGCTACTCTATGTAATGCATATGGGATATGTCCGAGCACTAGCCAATGGCAAGAAGATGCTCAGAACTGCCTGTTACCAGGATTGGTGTCACCAGTGGGGCTGGGGGCTGGGGGCTGGGTCCCAAGGACAGAGCAACCAAACTGTGAGTACTTCTACTCTGTGGCAGAGACTGAGTACAGACGGTGTGTGAGGCAGGCAGCAGGAAGGTGTCCCCAGCCCAACCAGACCCACCTCAGCCTCCTGAGGGTTCTGTGAGTGGGTGATGGTGCCCTGAGAGCAGATCAGTCCTAGCCAAGGCCCAGAGAGGTCATCCTTCAAGAGACAGCAGACTTTGCCAACACCTAGCTCTGCAGCCCCTTCCACATCAACCACACAGAAGTGCCAGGGGGCTTGAGAGATGCCCTTTGGAAGGTATGGATGGAAGCAGTCCAGGTTGCTAAGCCCTGGTGTCTGGCTCTCACCATGCATTTGCAGGGGCATCAAATGATCCAGCTCACTTTCCCTTTAGAGGCCATAAAGCCATGCTTTTAGGGACCCTACAGCACTGAGGTGCCAGGCTGGGGAACCGTGGCTTATGAAGGCTAACCTCCCATCCGTTCCTGCAGGTATGACTCCTGGGGAGAGACAGTAGCAAGCTAAGGGGGAGAAGATTTTGTTAACCAGTTTCCCTGCTACAGAATGGCCCCTTAACCTGTGTTCTGGTTACCTTCACTAAATCACAAATGGACCCAAATATTACCACTTTAAAACAACTGTTTTGTTTTGCTCCTGATTTGCAGGTCAGGGATTTGAGAATGGCTCAGCTGGATGTTTCTGGCTTGTGGGGTCTCTCATGCATTGGGCTGCAGTCAGAAGATGAGGGATGAGCTGGAGCAGCGGGGGTGGGGGTGGAAGCCTGTGGGGGCTCACTGAGCACCCCTCCCTTATCATGAAGTCTCAGGTCTTCTCCACATGGGCTAGATTGGGCTTCCTCACAACATGGCGGCCTCAGGGCAGCTGGCCTGCTCACAGGGTGGCTAAAGGCTTCAGGAACAGGGATTCCAGCAAGCAACGTAGACACTGCATTGCCTTTATGATCTTGCCTGGGAAATCACCTCTGCTTCTTCTGTTGGTTGCTACAGTAACAAAAACCCACTCAGATTCAAGGGGAGGAGACACAGACATCACTTCTTCCTGGGTAGAGTGTCAAAGTCACCTTGTCCATAAGCACTGGGATGGGGAATATTGTGACGACTCTGTTTGGAAAATGCAATTGCTCACTCCCTGCCATATTCCTAAACCATAATCTTAACCCCCTCTGGATTGGCCACCTGTTATAATTCTCAAGGGAGTGACCAGCAGGAGAGATGTGGGACAAAGGACCACCAGTGGAGCATCATCAATTTCTTTTGAGTGGGGTTGGGGTCTCAAAGGGCTGGCTCTGGCCAAGGTGATAAAAATAGCTAACCCCTACAGATGATTTCCTCTATACCAGACACTCTGCTACACACATGTTCTGCTCACTATCTCACAGAACGCTCATTCTTTAGGAGGAAGGACAATTAGTGTCCACATTTTACAGACGAGGAAACAAGACCTAGAGAGGCTAGTAACTTACACAGTTGAGTGGTGGCTGAGTTCCCCCCAGAAATGGACCCTGAGACAAGGATCTGGGTGCAAGTGGTGTGGGGGAAGGGCCACTGAGACCAGGGCGGGAGGAGAGCCAATAGATGATCCCCGAGCAGCTGGCTTGGGTGATTCTAACAATGGCCACAAATTTCCACGAAGAGATGAGGACTATGTCCCTGTTCCTTGAATCTAGGAAAGCATTGTTCAACTAACATCTTCCTTCATGAAGATAGAAGTGTTTGCAAATGTATGTGTGGGAGCATAAAGAAAGTGCCATATACTTAACTCTAAGAAAGGACACAGTATAGAAAGCATCTTTCAATGAACATCTGCTAGGTGCGCTTGTGATTCCTGCAGCCAACTGATAAAGCAGAGGTGACAATGTGTGACTTCCAAGGTGAGGTTAAAAAAAGCAATGCAGACTCCTGCCCAGTCCACTGGGATGCTTGCTTTGGAAGCCCTGAGCAGCCGTGTAAGGAGTTTGCCTATCCTGAGGCTACCATGCAGTGAGGAAGCCCAAGCTACACAGAGAGGCCACAGGCAGGTGCTTCAGTCCCCTGTCCCAGCTGAGCTGAGCCCTTGCAGTGTAACAGAATGGTTGTGTCGTGCCACTAAGTTTTGGGGTGGTTTGTTCTGCAGCAATAGTAACTGGAACAGAGGGCAAGTAGGGGTCCTCTGAGCACGCCCCCCGAGGCAGAGAGGAAAGAAGCTCACGGACAAGCTTGGGAACTGTGGATAGTCCATGGAGGCGGCTGCGTGGGGAGGGGCCGGCCAGAAACTGGGTGCCCAGAGGTGGAGTCGGGATTTGAACCCTGAACTTTCCATCTCCATGGAGCCCAGTTGTGTTACCAGACTCCCCCAGGGACAATGAGAGACCCCAGCACAGTCAGCAGTTGTTTCGTGACATCTACCTGTTGCACGTGAGATCAGCCACTGATGCACAGGGATCAGCCTGACCACCGACACATCCCCGAGCTGCCCTCTTCCCATCCTTGGCCGTCTGTGACTATTCCAGTCCCTACCTGGGGTCACGAAAGCAGGGTGACATTCCAAGATGTGGCTTTGCATATTCGCCCCCAGGTCTGTGTCCCCAACCAACCAGAGTCTCCTGGCGGGCTTCAGTCCCTGGGGGACCCTCCTGGTGCCCAGCTCTGGCTCTCTGGCACCTGGCTGGGGGCTCTGTGAGGGCAGGGGCTCTGCCTGCCTTGCTCACACCATAGCCGGGTACCCGGGACAGTGCCTGGCACACAGTAAGTGCTCAGTAATTATTTTCAGCAGAGGAAGAAGGTTGGGTGCTCGGTTATGTTTCCCGTGTGGATAAATAAATGTCTGGGAAAATAAATGAAGACTTCTTTAAGTTTTATTTATTTAAGTCAGCTCTACACCTGACATGGGACTCGAACTCATGACCCTGAGGTCAAGAGTCACACGGTCCTCCAACTGAGCCAGCCAGACGCCCCTAAATGAAGATTTCTGTGTGACAGCCCAGTCCATACATCCTCCCCCTTCTCCCTGGAGATCTCGGTATTTAACACCTCCAGAAAGGCACGTGTACAAGTGTGTTTTCTGGTTTCTCCCCGGCAGCCTTGGCTTCATCTCTGGGCGGTCACCTCTACGGCAGCACCTGCTTCCCTGCGAGATGAACTATCATAGCGACGTCATGGCACACGTTTTTATACATAAAAGTCCTGAAAGCTTTGTTCCTGTTCCTTTTTTAAAAGATGAATTGCTGATTTATACTCATGGCCATGCCCTGAGTTTGTGAACATAATTTATGGGTGGATTAAAATCTCCAGAATTCAATTCATGACTTTTGCGTCTCAATTTGTAGAAGTACTGTGGTCTTTGGTTTTATGTGCTGAGTTTTGACTTGGCAATGAGGTTATGCAAATATCATAAGGTAAACTGGAAAACTTCCCATCTTTTCTCGGATGTGGAAGAGAGTCTGAACCCTGCGATGGCTTGTTCCATGAATGTCTGAAATAATCCAGACTTCAAACTCCTGGGGCCCAAGACTTTCTTTAGGGGAGGGAATTTTTTAAGAAAATTGTCAGTCTCTGCCATAGTTCACATCTTGTTTGGCTTTCTACTTTTTCAAAATTTCAGTGATCTAATTTAAAACATTTTAAATTTTAGTAATTTTATAATTTCTTGCAAATTGGAAGTCATTTCATCTAGATTTCTGATAGTAATAGCTTTGATCTACAGATGGAATCTGCCGCTAATTTTTTTTTTTAAGATTTTATTTATTTGACAGAGAGAGAGACAACAAGAGAGGGAACACAAGCAGGGGGAGTGGGAAAGGGAGAAGCAGGCTTCCCGCTGAGCAGAGAGCCTGATGTGGGGCTCGATCCGAGGACCCTGGGATCATAACCTGAGCTGAAGGCAGACGCTTAACGACTGAGCCACCCAGGCGCCTCCTGCCGCTAACTTTTAAAATCCCTCCGTGGTGTTATCCCCCTTTTCCATTCCTAGTGGCAGATATTTGCTGTTCTTCTCTTTTCTTTCTTTTTAGATTGGTTTTTAGAAGCCAACTTTTTAGTTTATAAAATTTTTAAAAATTGTGGTAAAATATATATAACATAAAATTTACCATTTTAACCATTTTAAGTGTCTAGTTCAGTGGCATGAAGTACATTCACATTGCTGGGCAACCATCCCCACCAACTCCAGAATTTTTTCATCTTGCAAAATTGGAAGTCTGTCCCCATTAAGCCATAACTCCCCATCTGTCTTCTCCTCACCCACCATGCTCCTTTCTGTCTGCATTAATTGAACGACTCTAGGTGGCTCACCTATGTGGAATCACACAGTATTTGTCCTTTTGGGTCTGGCTTCTTTCACTTAGCATAATGTCTTCCAGGTCACTTAGCATAATGTCTTCCAGGTTCATCCACAGTGTAGCAGGTGTGACAGTCTTTTAAGATCGGATACTATTCCATTGTACGGATAGACCACATTTCGTTTATGCCTTCATCCATCCAAGGGCCCTTGGGTTGTTTCTACCTTTTGGCTGCTCTGAACATGCACACACAGAAGCTGACTTTTGAAGCCATTGCAGGGGAGATGGGGTAGGGAGGGCGAGGTGTGGGGAGGTGGGGATGGGGGGCAAGACCTCCCCCTACTGGTTCCTTGCTGGGGGAAATCAGGATGAGAGCAACCACTGGTTGGCCAAGACCTTGTTAATCTCTTGTGCAGATGAAATGAAGCTCAGAGAGGGCAAACGACACGTCTGGAGTCACACAGCCAGGAAGTGGAGTCAGCATTCAAACCCAGAACTGCTGCACAAAGCGTGACTTCCCAGGACCTCCGCCACTCTTGTCCGTCCTTTCCTGAAGCCTGTTAGCCCTGCTGGTGCCTGCTCGGGTGACAGGCTTGTCAGTGGCCCAAAGCAGTCCTGGGGAGGGCGGCTCCCCAGCATTGGGCAAACGGGCTGCAGGAGTCTGCAACCCACTTTGTTCATTACAAATGAAAAGCAGATGTGATTTTAAGTGCTGTGCTTCAACTGCCAGTGCTGGATGGAGCCGAGACCCCGTGAGCAGTCACACCAAATAAAACGTATTATTTAGGAGTGATTGGAAGGCAGACAAGCTGAAAACATTGTGCACGGAAAGGCTACCCTTATCCACCCATGAGTAGCAAAATCACTTTCCGCGGCTCATATGTGGATTCACATTTAGGGCAATTTCCCTCATGGTAGCGCAACTCCATGAGTGGGCTCGGGCTTGTGGACAAGCGATTTCCCAGCCGAATGACTTCTAGCCCCAGCGCGGAGCACGGGGCTTGGTGGGGCTTGGCTCCCCTGGGCCTGCCCCTGGAGATGTTACCCCAGAAGCAGTTCCTCAGCACTCAAAAGTCACTTCCCCAGTTTCTGTTGGGATGAGAAGAGTGGGCAAAACCTCGATCCCGTGCATTGGTAGAGTACTCACTCTGCATCGTAACCAGTAGGCTGCAAGCTGCAAAGTAGGAAACTGGGGCTCAGAGAGGTTAAGGTGCACGTCCAAAGTCACACAGCTTCCCCAAGGAGCTCCTAAATGTGAGGAAGGCAGGGCTGGCTAGCAGGGGCAGTCCTGTGTGGCGCTGGTGCCCCCCGTATAGATGTTCAGAGGGAGGAGGCAGTGTAGGGTGCCCAGGTTATGGCACATGACCTTCTGAAGGCAAACACCTTGCATTAGAACCCTGAACTAGGGGACTGAGGCATGGCCACAGGCTGGGGGATCCTGACAGTGGGTGCTGGTGTATCTTTCTCACACCGTGGGTGGAGGCAGGGCCGAGTCTATAGCAATAGGCAGGAGGAAGGCTACAGGGGCCAGGGGCCGCCGACCTGAGGCCTTCCTGATGGAACAACAGGGAGCGCAGCTCCTAGAGCCTGAAGGGCTGGGACAGGAACACTGCCCCACCTGCAGACGCAAGCATACGAGGCATGCGCACGGATTTATGAGCACCCGGGATGGGCCAGGCTCTTGGAGCTCACACTCTGGCTGGAGGGAGCTGTGGAACCATGAGGATAACCATTCACCAAGGTGTACTATGCATAAGCACTGTGCCGAGCACTTTGGGAGAGATTCACTCTTCACCCTCACGAGAGCCTGATGGGGGTGTGTTCATAAGAGCAGGCTCACCATCTTAACAAATAACTCCATGATAGGAGCTCGTTCTGCTCCCATCCAATGTGAGGCAGGGTGTCAGCTGGGGACTCGACTCGGGTGGGCCCAGGAAAGAATGGCGCAGGGAGTTTGGGGAGTCCCTTCCTCCCACCGTCCAACCGCCAGAACTCAGGCGCACAGGGCCTGTGGGGGAGCCTGGGGAACGCAGTCTAGCTGGGAGCTCCCGGGAGGAGAAGGGAAAGGGTTTGGTTTACAGCAGCCGGTAGATGCCACCAGTAGGAACCACTAATATTCCGATTTTGCCTTGAGGACACGGAAGCTCAGAGTGGTCCATCTGCCTCGCTGGAGGGGGTGGTGCTGGGATCCAGCTGTGGGCACTCTGACTCCAGACAGCATGCCCTTAACCATCAGGCTACACTGCCTCCCTGGAGTGGGTGCTGAGCTAAGGAGGGGGCCCCTGTGGGGCCAGCGTGCGTGTTGAGAGCAACGATGGCCCTAACTTCCCAGGTTTTATTCCCTGACTCTGCCTCCAACCAGCTGTGTGGCTTTGGGCGGGTCCCATAAACTCTCTGTGCCCCAGGTCCTCCATTCCTGGAGAAGGGTGGTGGCCTTTTCTCTACCCTTCCCTGCTCTCTCCTGGGGGCAGCAGGAACAGGAGGAGGAAGGCAGGACGACACAGGAGAAAATCAAGCAGCTCACACAACAGGAACGTGGGTGGAACCAGGAGAAAGAGAGGAGACCAAGATGCAGGGGCCTGGCCACCGCCTCGTGCATCCATGGCGGCGCCATTTGGCAACACCAGTCCCAGGACAGCACATCTCCTTCTGTCAGTCTCTGCTCTCACCCCGCTGTGCTGTAGGCGGTGTCCCGGGGTGGACACACTGTTACTCTGCTCCCTCATTTAACCCGTGTTCTGTATACGGGGTGCTCCGTGCCGGCCACTAACCTGGGGGCCCCGGGGGAAGAGCTGAGGCATCAGGAGGGACAGGCCCTGTCGTGGGCGCCGAAGCCACCGAGGAGGAAAGCCAGGCCGGGCCTCCAGAGTGTGTGTGGAAGAGGATGGGAAAGCAAGGGACCGTCTTGCCCGTTTCATCCTTTACCTGTAACCAGGGTGTGCCGTTCACAAAGCTCATCCCATCCACCCCCTTCCTGCTTAAAATGCTCCCTTGCATGCCCCGCAGTCCCCGTGGCCGTCCACCCCGTGTCCTCAACTCTGCAGGATCTGGTCCTGCTCCTCCAGCCCCACCAGCTCGAACCCCAAGCACCCACCTTGCAGAATGACAGGCAGTCCTCAGGGTGGGTCCTTCCACGTCTCCACAAGTATTCGTTTGCTGGGGCTCCTGTAACAGAGTACCACACACGGAGGGACTTCAACAACAGAAGTTTACGGTCCCACAGTTCTGGAGTCTAGAAGTCTGAGATCGGGGTGTCCCCGTGGGCTTGGTTCCTGCTGAAGGCCGGGAAGACCTGTTCGATATCCCTTAGTTGCTGGGGCTCGGCCGGCCATTGCTGGCCTTCATTGGCTTGTAGAAGCCTCACCCCGATCTCTACCTTCACGTTCCCTTGGCCTTCTCCCCTGTATGTGTCCCTGTCCATTCATATTGGATGAGGCTCCCCTCCTACCCTAGTGTGACCTCATCTTAACTAATGACATCAGCAACAATCCTATTTCCAAATCAGCTGACACTCTGAGGTCCCGGGGGCCACGACCTGAACACGTGAATGGGGGAGGGGGACACAATTCAACTCCTAACCCAGGCTTTTGCCAATGCTGTTTCCTCAGCCGGGAACTCCTTTCCCCCAGTGGTCCAGCAAGCAAGCATCCGCTCCTCGACCAAGGCCTCAGAGTAGCTGAGCGGACGGTGACCCTGTGTCCATGGTGCCCCACTGTCCTTGCACAGCCACTGGCCAACACACCCAGTGCTTTGTGCCAATCTGTCTGCCTCTTCGTCTCCCCGACTCCACTAGACTGTCATCTTCTCAAGGACAAGGATCGTGCCCTACGCATTCTGGGGCGCCCAGCACCCCGACAGGACCAGCACATGGGACGTGGCCCTGGATCAACACCCACTGAATTAATGCATGAATGAGGAGGAAAGAGGTTGAGGGAAAAGATGAAAAAAAGAAGAGTGGGGCTTGGGGCAGGCGGTGCTACTTGGCCCTCCCCTCTACCAGGGAGGCCTCCATGGTTGCGCATCTCTGCCAGAACCTCAAGAACCGAGGAGGAGGTGGCGTGTGAGGCCTGTGTCCTGCCCAGTGGCTCAGGGTGGCGGAGATGAAAGTGTCTGTTGGGGGACTGGGGGGGGGTGGAAACCCACAGGGCCAGGGCCAGCCCCCCACTGCAAACTGCAGTCCTTAAACACTCCCCAAACAATGTCTGATGTAAATCTGGTTTTGAAATAATAACCATAATGATAAATAAAAAGAGGAAGAGGATGTGAGAAGGAGGGAAGGGGGTCCCTGCCTGGCCCCTCCCCCCGGGCCACCAAGCAGGGGGAAAAGCACATGGGAAAATTGAAATTAGTTGTGACAGCTGAAATTCTCTGCTCTACAGACGACATTTGACAGGGTACTTAAAAAAATAATAAGAAAAGGGAAAGTGGTTTGGGTCGCCTGTGGAAGGGGGGGACGGGGGATTTCAAGTGACACAAGACGCATAATTCAAGCTTCTTAGATTGCAAAAGCTCTTCTTACCTAAGGGGCCCGCTGCCTTTATTTTTATCCAAATGGCTCAATTACTGCAAAGCCCCACAGAGAAAATTACGGATGTTTGCCTCTATTTTCTCCTCTTGTCTCGACAACTGGAGATATTTTGTTTTCCTTCTTTCTCTTGCTCTCTCTCTCTCTCTTTTCGGCGGTGGTGGGGGGTGGGCAGTGAGGAGAGAAGGGGGTGTTCAGACGGACTGAGGGGCCGGAGGCTTCTGAATTGCTCCTCAAAGCCCTCGTCTCACACGCACCCCACCCCCAGCTCAGGCCACACCACCCACCTTTCTGTGTGTGTCCCTGCTGTCCCTCTCCTTCCCTGTCCCTCCCCACCTGGCCCTCTCGCGCCTAGTCCTCCAGCACCCTGCTCCTGCCATAGCAGCGGCTCGGGGGCCTCTCCTCTGCCCGGCGGGCACCCCTCCTTGCAGCTCTCCTTCCAGCTCAGCTATTTCCAAACCCTGCAATAGACACAGGGAGGCACAGAGGTGCCCATTTTCCAACCTTCTTATTGGGTCTTCATTTGTCATTTTCGGAATTGGCGCTCCAGGGAGCCGGGCCTGGAGGCTGCCGCGCTTACACCTGCCCGCTCTGCCAGGCGAGGGGGCTGAGCCTCAGAACCCACAGCAGGCTCCAGAAGGGTCTCTTTGGGGGAGCTCTGGGGGCGACCAAGGGATGGGGGCTGAGCATCAGGTCCTGGGATCCTGATGGGTGGGGACAAACTGGGGAGGGGTGCCTGCCGATCCATTTTACCTCTACTGGCCTGTGGGGTTGAGCCTCCTTCTCTATTCCCTTCCCTGACCTTCTTCCAGGCCATCCTCACCACCTTTGCCCCCACTAGGCCACAGCCTCCCTTCCTACACACCTCCCTGGCCCCCTCTGCTTCCTCCCTTGCCTAGAACCCTTTTCTGGTGCACTGACCTTGTAATAAAACCAAATCTCTTCCCCTGGCCCACAAGGCCCGGCAGCTCCAGCCACACCCCAGCTCCAGCTTCATCACCAATTCCCTCCCTCGGCTCCCCGCCCGAGCGGCATGAGCCTTTGCAGCTGTGGAGGCTTCCACCTGGCTGGCTGTGTGCCTCTCGCTCTTCGTCCACCTAAACCCACTCCAACTCAGGTAGCACTGGAATGCATGCCCCTTCATCAGGGAGCCTTGCTGGTCACTCCTCCCCGCCAGCAGGCCAGGCCCCCTTCAAAGCTCTCACGGCCCTCCCCCCCCCGCACGTAGGGTTAATATATAAACTATCACCACCGCCCAGAACGAGGACAACCAATCAGAGTGGATGCTGGTGCAGCCCCCAGGCTGGGCCAGCCTTACCCCTCTCGTGGGTGGGTCCCACGCGAGGCAAATCGACACAGGAGTCCTCCAAAAATTTCAGCCCTGTTGCTGCCATGACATTGAACTTGCCTGTCCGTGTCCTCCAGGGGTCTCCACCCACTGGGAATTCCTGGTTTGATGTTGGTCCCCTCCACCTGCGTGAGCAGCCTGTGTGCTTCCTGCTCAATGTTGTATCCGAGGCGGCACACGTAGTAGGTGATGGATGAATAGCTGTTGACCGACTCTAAGGCCCTCGGGACCAGGCCCTTTCTGGGGAACCACTGAAACCTGGGCCCACAACACGCTGCTGTGCCCGCAGGTAGCTTAGCCTGCGGGAAGAGCACAGTCCCTGTGGAACATGACACTGGGGGCGCTGGGCTTCCTGGTTGTACTTCAAAGGCTTTAGGACCCAAGAGCCTGGATGCAGTTCTCTCTCTCGGGGTGTCCTCGGGCAATTTTTTTTTTTTTTTAAAGATCCTATTTATTTATTTGAGAGACGGAGAGCGCGCACGAGCGGGTGGGGAGGGGCGGAGGGAAAGGGAGAGACAGACTCCCCTCTGAGCAGGGAGCCCTACATGGGACTCCATTCCAAGACCCTGAGATCATGACTTGAGCCAAAGTCAGATGCTTAACCGACTGAGCCAACCAGGTGCCCAGACCTGAGGCAATTTATTGAATCCTTCACCTGGAGGGGAAATGCTAATGTATGTAAATTACTTAACTCCTTGTGCCTGCAAGTAGTATACTGATTACTGATTTAGCTATTTCTCTTATCCCCGTGTCTTCCATAGTCGAGGGGGACTCCTAGTTGATCGTAGCTTGCCCCCACAAAACCGCTGTCCATGCCTCCATTCACTCGACACGTACTTACTGTCTATTATTCTCTAGCTGTGAAGATACAGCAGTTGAACAAATTAGACAAAGAGCCTGCCCCCGGCAGCTATGGGCTGCGTAGGATGCTGGGCTCACAGCTCCACACAGTGTCTCTCTGCAGGAGAAGCTGTGATCATCCTCATCTTACAGCTGGAGAAACTGAGGCTCAGAGAACTCGAGCAATACACCCAAGATCACTCAGTGGCGGAACCAGGATTTGAAACTCGGGCCCTTCTGAAGCCAGACCTTGATCTTTCATCTGCCAATTGGATTGAGCTACTCCTTTGCATAATCCTCCTCCGTGGCCTCCGCACTCCTGAACCACGCCAAGGGTCTTGCACCTTCTCCCTCCAACTCTCTCCTGTTCCCTTGGAGCCACTCCACCCTGGTTGGGTGCCTCCCTCCAGCCACACTGGTCCTTCTGTTCCCCAGGCAAGCTAGCGCTCTCTTACCTCCTAGCCTTTGCACATGCTGTTCCCTCCGCCCAGAACACCCTTCCCTTCCTCTTGCTAACATTTCCTCTCCTCCAGGTCTCAGCCAGACCCAGTGTCCTCAGGGATGCTCTCCTGTCTCCCTGAGGCTGTGAAGCAACCCCCTCCCTCTCAACTTCATGCCCTCCCCATGTGGGGCTTGCCCTGTCCTGAAGCTGGTACACTAACAGCCTAACTCCCCTCCTAGCCTGTGAGTTCCCAAGGCCATTGCCTTCAGCAGCCTTTCACAGTTAGATCCTGAGTACAGAGCACCGAGCCTGACACACAATAGGAGCTTAACGCGTATTTGCCAAACGAACAAATGAATGAAAAATCACAGAAGTCGCTCTCCTTGCCTCCTCTCACCCATGCTGCAAAAGGGAGCCATAACCACATAAACGTAGAGGATATTTTTCATGATCAACGAAAACGGGGAGTTGTTCACAAAAGTATTGCCTTTATATAAACTTGCCCTGTCTGGGGAGCACAGCTCAAAATGAGCCTTTCACTACAACAAGTGTTTGAAGAACTTTTTTTTCCCTGAAGAAGAAAGATGCGAACAGCCCGGGGAAGATCAATAAACTCCGTGTGTGGAGAGAATGTCCCACGAGAGAACCAGCGACCACAGACTTTGGAGAGAGTGCAAAGCCGCTCCGTGAGCGGGGAGCGCACTCCCTGATCCTTGAACTCTGTGTGGGTTTCTGTGCAGCTTCATCCAACATCAGGGTTGCAAATAATGCAACTGCCATGTTTTGGGTTTTGTTTTTTTTTTTTTTAAGACTTATTTATTTTGAGAGGGAGAGTGAGCGTGCGCACGTGGGCGTGCACATGTGCATGAGGGGAGGGGCAGAGGGAGAGGGAGAGGGAGTCTCAAGCAGACTCCCCGCTGAGTCCAGAACCCTCCGCAGGGCTCCATCTCACCACCCATGAGATCGTGACCTGAGGCGAAACCAAGAGTCAGATGCTGTTGGCTGAGCCACCCAGATGCCCCCAAAACACAGGCACTATGTGAAATGTACCGCAGGGTCGGATTTACTGGAACCTCCGTGCTAGGCCGCATGGTACCCCTCTTGTGCGAGAGTCACATAAGCATTTCCCACCAGGCCTGAGCTGTCAGAGCAGAGAGAGAAGAGCGAGGAGGTCCTGTGGGGCCCCCCTTGCCCCCGCAGCCCAATCTTCTCCAGGAAATGTCAGGAAACCCACAGGTGCGGTGGGAGGGAGATGAGGATGGGATGGGGCTCCTATTGGAGTTGCCTGACGGAGGGAGAACCCACAGAGGCAGAGTGGGAGGCCAAGAAGGTCGCCCCAGTGCCCGCATCCCAGGATTGGAAGTGACTACCCGCAGGCAGGAAGGCCCCAGCAGACATCCGTCGGGTCATCTCAGAGCCAGGGCACAAAATCAGGAAGAAGGGACAGCAGAGGTGCCTCTCTGTGGAGCCCCAGATGCAGAGCGCCCCAGATGCCCCTGCAGAGGCGGGGATGGCCAGATGCCAGAGACCTGGGCTCGGCCAGTCTGTGGGTCTCAGCCTGCAGGTCCCCGGGCTCCCCTGGTGAAGTCAGGAGTGTCTGAAGGTGGGAACCAGGCAGGACCAGACCCCAGCTCCCAGCTGTCCACACACCAGCGCTAACATCTTCTCCTTTCCCTTCCTTCTAGCACCATCTCCATCCTTCTCCTTCCTTAGAACCCCTTCCTGGCCTACCTGAGGAGGTGGGGGCCCAGACGGTTCTCCTGGGAGCATCACAGCCTGGAGGGCCCTCTGCCCCTGCCTTCTGCTGGGAAGCACCCAGTGGGGGGTGCACTGGAGCCACAGGCCCTGGGTTCGAGTCCTGCTTCCACTGTTTAGTTGCTGTATGTCTTTAGCAGCCGGCCTCAGTGATGAGCCTCAGTTCTCCCATCTGTAAAATGGGTGGTTGGGAAGAGTCAGGGAGACGTGGTGTGTGGAGCCCTTGTCACAGAGCAGGTGCAGGGTCCCGGGACTGGTGGTGGCTCTGGTGCTCATCATGATTCTTCTTCCAGTCCGGGAGGCTCTGCCTCAGCCAGCCACTGCCCCATCAAGAGCTGGCATGGCTTTCGAGAAAACCTGGCTGAGCGTAAGCTTCCATCCACTTTGTGGCCATAAACACAGATCAAGTCTGAGGGCCAGCGTCCTGAGACCCAGAGAGGGGGCACTTGTGCACATTGTAGGAGGATCCAGGACAGGGACCCAAGAGAATCCTGAGCCCAGGCCCAGCACAGAGCATCCCCAAGACAGGGCCTGCTGCACACATCGTCCCTCAAGCCTGGGGCCGGGAGGGCGGAGGGTGGGGCTCAATCAAAGTTTTTGAAGAACAAACAAATCATAAAAATCCGGTCTTGTCCCTCCCAGCTGAACACCTCCCCCGGCCTACAGGAGCGCTTTCAAACATGTTTGCTGCAGAGCCCTTCAGATGAAATCTTACGCAGAAAATCCAATCGTACAACCAATGAAAGTACAGATTCCTTGTCTAAGGCCAGGGTGGGGGGCTGGGGCCACCTCCTTTCCGTTTCTTTTCTTCCAGGGTGCCCGGGAGCCTCTGAGGAACCCCTGGAATTCCAGCAAGCTCGTTTTGAACCATTGGCCGAAAGCTCAAGTCCAGAGGCCTGAACAGAGTATTTAAGGCCTGGCAGGGTGCAGCCAGCTAGCTGACTGCCTCTCACCTCACCTCCCAGCCCTTCCCTACGTGCATCCCTGCACGTGGCTTTCCCACCCCCAACTGACTCACACCTTTGGCCAGTCCCACAGACTATTTCCTCACCTTCCAATGCTTTCTGCTCGGTTCCACCTGGCTGTCTCCTATACCTAGGCATCCTTCAAAATTCAGTCAAGCATCACCTCCTCCGGGAAGCCTTCCCAGGCCCCTGTGGATGTTGGCACTGTCCTTCCTGTCCTGGGCATACCTCGCTGAGGGCATTTATCACCTGCCCTGTAGGATCAGAGTTGTGCCAAGAGCCAGTCCCGTGTAGGAGCTCAGAGCTTGGCCCTCGGCCTCAGAGACTCGGGTTTGAATCCTGGCTCACAGCTCAGCCGCTGTGGTTCCTGGGGCAAGCTTTCTAACCTGTCTGGGCTGAGTTTCGTCATCTACGAAGTGGGAGTAATAACAACGCTTGCTTCCCACGGTCATTGTGAGGATCAGACGAGATCGTGTGTGCAAAGGGTTTGGCCTGGTGTCTAGCACATGCCACCCCTGTCTGCTGCCCTTCCTGCAGGTGCCCTGAAGTCCCGCTCGGGGACAGGCTGGGCCAGGGCTACCAGGAGACAGAAGCTGTGGATCTGCCTCCCCCAGGAGCTGATAATTCAGGCCCTGGACAAGTCTAGAGGCTGGGTAACGAAATCATGCCACACTAGTTAAGTGCAGGCAGAAAGGAATGAATCCGTATGGCTGGACCCAAAACAGACGCTCCATAAATGCTTGTTGAAACGAAAAGAGCTGAGCTCAGTGGAAGGATAGACAGCCCTGGGCCACAGCGGTCTGGGGACCCTTTGTGGGGAGCAAGATCCTGAGCTGGGGCTCTGGGGTGGGCAGGATGAGGATGGGAGAGGGAAAGGTGTCAGCGGCGCTGGAGGGCTGGAGCCACGGAGCCCAGGCAGGGTGGGGGGCAAGCAGGGAGCTCCCCAGTTTTATAAAGAGGGAGTCTCCTTATTCTAACTCTGCTACCAACTACCTGAGGCTGCTTTACAGTCTTCTCGTGCTTTTGCTTCTGTTGACCGTTCTGTGTTGTCTGGATGTTCTTCCTAACGAGTAAGTTTCCTTTGAAAATCAGAAAAAGCAATTAAGTTATTTTCATTCACAACTTGGTCCCCCTTACATCACATGCACAAAGGACAGAGGAGGCCCCAGAAACAACAGTCAAGGGGGCGGTAATTAGACCAGGAACCTGGGAAGAGTGAGTGATTTTGACCAACAGGTCATTCTGGCTTTGAGCTGCCCAAGCCAAAGCCAAAGGGGAAACTGGCGGAAGTAGAATGTGGAGTCATGAAATCACTCATACCTTGCAGCACGGAGAGGCGGGGTTGCGGAAGCAGGGAACGATAGGAGTGGCCCCAGTTTGCTGAGCACTTCCTCCCAGCCCAGTGTCTCATGGGAACCTCTCATGACCCTCCGGGGAGCCACCACCACGGACTTCACTGCGCCGGTGAGAGACTGGAACATGGATTGGAGGGTTTGAGCATCACATCCGAAGTCCAGCAGTGGGCAGTGAGTGGCTGCCACAGGATTCTGACCCGGGCTGCCCAGACCCCGGGGCCCGCTGTGTGCCCGCGCCTCTGGGGAAGGGACAGGAGGAGGCTGCAGCATCGAGAGCGGACAGAGCTGTCCTCAAGTGCAGGCCCAGGGGGTGAGGACTTGCCCCCCTGGGGACCCCCAGCCTGACAGCTGTGAGCTGCTGCCTGGGCCTCCCTAATGGAGTCCTGATACAGTGCACTGCTGTGACAGTGGAGCCCAGAGATAGCTGGGTGCACCCGAGCCCCTGGGACACCTGTAATCCTCTGATTTCTGTGAAGCGGTGGTGCTTAACCCCTGCCTCTCCGGGCTGGGCTGCAGCCACCCCAGTGGGGCCAGTGAGCAAGGTGTCTCGAGGAACCAGAGCAAGGAACGCCGGCCCCCCCCCTTTCCATCCCAGGGAGGATTGGTCACTTCGGCCACCCAGCCAGAGCTTTGCTTGGGTGTTCAGAGCCCCAGAGGGAGAGCTCCCTGCTTCTGCTCTGTCCCCTACTCCCCAGATTCTTTCCACCTGGGAGGCAGGCAGGGTCTTTGAAAAAGAGAAATCTAGTGGGAACACTTTGCTGCTCTCATCCCTTCGATGGTTCCTTATTGCCCTCTGGATAAAGGCAAGCTCCTTACCATGGCCTTCAGGGTCCTTCTGATCCAGCTCTTGTCATTTCTCTAGCCTTTCCCTCTAGGCTCCTTTCTGATCCTCTAATTCAGCCCTGCCTCAGGGCCTTTGTATATACCATTTCCTGCCAACCGTGATTCCGCCCTGCCTTTGCCCAAACCCTGTGCTGGCTTGGCTCTTATCCTTCCCATCGCAGCTTAACACAGCCTGATTCCCGAGACTGGGTCTGGGTGCCCTGTTATGGGCCCCAGCAGCCCCCATCCTTTAGACTGTGAGCTCCTGAGTGCAGTGGAGGGCCTGCGCTCCTGGCTCCAAGATCCATACAGGCACCACCCCGGCGAGTTCTTGCAGTCCCCGATGAGAGCAGGCACTGCATTATCTCACGTTCTCAATGCGGAAAGTAATGCTCAGCCTGAAGCAACAGGTCACATAGCCAGTCTGTAGCTGAGGCAGGGTCTGAGCCAGGGTCTGTCCGAGGATCCCAGGGTGCTATACCAGGCAGCATCTAGAAGCTGGAAGATACTGTGAAGCCATAGTCCAAATCGCCCAAGTGATATATGGGGCTATATGGGGGTGTATGGGGAAGCTCAGGCTCAAAGATGGGCAGGGAACCCCCCCCCCCCAGGGCCCCACAGCAAGCTGGCAGGAGCTAGGAGAGATTCTACCCTCTCAGTCACACGCTTGCTTCTTCTCCCCACCCAGGAGCGCCTCATTCCCCCCCCCCCCCAGGAGGGCTGTCTCTTCTCTCCTAGGGGAGCCTTCTGGTGCAGAGGCAGGGGAGGGAGGCGATGCCCAGGCTAGGCACCCTTCCCCAGGAGCGGGGCTCGGTGGGGTGCAGAGGGGCTTCTCCCAGAAGTGCAGCCTGAGGGCTGGGCCGGAGGTCCCCTCTCTGCCCCTCCCCCAGCCCTGCTGGCAGCTGCTTAGCACAATGAGCCAACAAGTGGCTGTTTTGTGGAGTTACTGCTGATGTGTTTTAAGTGGCTTTCTGAGTGGGAAATGTTCTGTAGGAGAGTCGGGCAGACAAAGGGGAGTGAGTGCATTAGGTTTTATTGGCCTGTTTTGCACACATCTGACATCATTCTTTGAAGCAAGTTCTGTTCAGCCCTGGGAGAATGATAAAGAGATAAGAGGGAGAGAGAGCAGAGAGGCAGACACGCTCGCTCACTCGCACGTGCTCCATCCGGTGGTCCTCCGAGTGGAGGCATAATGGCCTGAGACACTGGAGCAAACTGTCCGACAGATGGGGCCTGCCCTGTTCTGAAGGGGAGGCTCCGGCTGCAAAGAAAGTCTTCAGGTGAAAGAGAATAAGTGAATTAGCCAACCATTGTGCTGTGAGTGGGTAATGCGTCCGCCTCTTCCTAATGGCCGCCCCGTCACCAGAGAATGAAACCTCTTCTGAGCACGCAGACGATCCAAGGACAAAAGTCACCGAGAGAGATGGCAGAGGGAGCAGGGAGGAGGGAGCCCCCCACCTGGGCTGAGGCTTGGACAAAGGGCCTGGCTCCTCGCCACCCTCATGCCCAGGGCTTTTGCTCCAGGTTTGGTAAAAAGTAGTGAGCAAGGAAGTAGCTACCCGTGGAGGGGAGTAGCCACCTGTGGAGGGGAGTAGCTACCAGTGGAGGGGAGTAGCTACCCGTGGAGGGGAGTAGCTACCTATGGAGGAGCTGTAGCCACCTGTGGAAGGGAGTAGCTATCCATGGAGGGGAGTAGTCAAGTCACCTATGGAAGGGAGTAGCTACCCATGGAGGGGAGTAGCTACCCGTGGAGGGGAGTAGCCACCTTTGGAGGGGAGAGGCTACATGTGGAGGGGCTGCTTGGTGTGAACACTGGGTGGGGCAGGGGCCCTGGGAGCAGGGAGGAGCATGGCAGACAGACATCGGTAACCCAAGGGTAGACAGTGGGACATGGTCTGGAGTTAAAGCAGCTTTCCTTAGCCTCAGTTCAGTGTAGCCATCTTTATAAGTCCCTCTTTCTCTTCAGGCCTCAGTTTCTGCTTCCTTAAAAGGAGAGGATTTGATATATTTTTTAAGATTTTATTTATTTATTTGACAGAGAAATAGAGCCAGAGAGCACAAGTGGAGAGAAAGGGAGAAGCAGGCTCCCCACTGAGCAGGGAGCCCAATGTAGGACTCCATCCCAGGACCCTGGGATCATGACCTGAGCTGAAGCGAATGCTCAACCATCTGAGCCGCCCAGGCACCCCAGGAGAAGATTTGATTTAACCCATTGTCCATCTGTCCATCCATCCCATCCATCCATCCATCCATCCATCCATCCCATCCATCCATCCATCCATCCATCCCATCCATCCATCCATCCATCCATCCATCCATCCAGATAGAGTTATTCATTAATAAGCTTTCTGTTTGGAGGAAGGGTTAAAAATGTTTTATTTTGCTGTTCATACAGCTTCGAGTCACTGAGGTTGCCACGTGCTCTCCTACCTCCATTTCTGGGTTCACGGTGAGCTCTCTCCTTGGAAACTTCCGTTACTCCGTCTTTGCTTATTGACATTTTATCTACTTTCGAAACCTATTTTGCATACGAGCTCCTGTGTGGTGCCTTTTCAGCTTTTTAGCCAACTCTATATAATTTATATATCATTTAATAAGTATTTTTTGAGCCTCGATTATGGACCCCAAATTCTGCGAGGGGCTGGGAATAGGGAATGGGGAGGGACACTGAGCCCCGGAGGCTGAACCTTGGGAGCAGAGAGGGAAGGAAAGGAGGTGTCTGGATGCATAAGAGCAGTGAGAATGCTTTGAGGGAACAGAGCCTCAAAGATGGGAAGGGCACAGCCAGGGCCACAGAGCCCACATGATGCTGGACACAGGGGTGACACCGGGAGGGGCCCCAGCTCTCCACGTCAACACTGGAAAACACTGGGGGTGACCGAGGCGGGGATGAAGGGAGATGCCAGGGACATCCTTGCCCAGGAGGAATTGGCCGTGGAGGGGACCCAGTTTGGGCTGAGAATCCAGTGATGGAGAAAGAGGCTCTTTTCACCCAAAGCAGGAATTTCATTCAACTCACCAAAGCCTTCTTGCTGCCCCTGGTCTTCACCCCACCCCCAGCCCCTGTTCTAGGGCTGCTCCTCTGTCCATCCCTGCAGGCCCTGGGTGGAGACTCAGCGGGTGCAGCCGCAAGGTCCGCCGCCCTGTGGAAAGATGGCGCCTCCTGCCATTCACCGCCCTGGGGATCGCTTCCAACAGAGAGAGCTTTTCTCCCCCTTGAGTAAAAGATACATCTTCCCTCCTGCCCTTTCTCATTACAATAGTAGCGCACACTTGCTGTAAGAAAAAGTCAAGAATCACAAAATTCAACAGGTCCAGAACCTTGGTGCCCTCTGGGCTCCTCCCTACCTCCTACCTCCACATTCAGTCCTCGGCCACTCCTGGCGGCTCCACCTTCAGAATGGGTCCTGACCCCGACACTGGCCACCACCTCCACCTTACCGCGGCCCAGGCCCCTACCACGGGGCTTCTGGACTGAACAGTAGCCTCCTAATAGTCTCCAGACTGAGCCCCTTCCTCAGGCTCCCCACTCAGCAGCCAGCAGAGACCATGCCATTGAAAGGGCAGGGGATCAGGACACACCTCTGCCCCAAAGCTTCCAGACACCTTTTCCTCTCACTCAGAGCAAAAGCCAAAGTCCTCCTCTGTCCACAAGACACTGCATGATCTGTCCTCCTCCCTCTTCTCGCTCCCTTTCTCTCCTCTGCCCACCTTCCCACCAGCAGCCCCCCTGCTTCTCTTTGAGCCCATGACCCCACTCTTGCCTCAGGGCCTTTGCACCTGCTGCCTTGAACACCCTTCTCCCCATATCTGAGGGGCTAGGTCAGGTCACTCCGCAAATGTCACCAGTTCAGAAAGCTTCCCTCGAGACCCTGTTTAAATAGTCCCTTCCTGGGGGCGCCTGGGTGGCTCAGTTGGTTAAGCAACTGCCTTCGGCTCAGGTCATGATCCTGGAGTCCCGGGATCGAGTCCCGCATCGGGCTCCCTGCTCAGCGAGGAGCCTGCTTCTCCCTCTGATCCTCCCCCTCTCATGCTCTCTGTCTCCCATTCTCTCTCAGATAAATAAATAAAAAATCTTTAAAAAAAAAAAAATAGTCCCTTCCTGGGCTGAGGGGAGGGGGAAGGCGGAGTTGGTGTTTAATGGGCACAGAGTTCCAGTTTAGGAAGATGAAAGAGTTCTGGAGACGGATGGCTGTGGTGGTTGCTTAGCAATGTGGATGTACTTAATGCCACTGAACGGTACACTTAAAAATGTTAAGACGGTCAATTTTGTATGTATTTATCACAATTAAAATTTAAGAAAATTCAGTCATGTATGCAAGCATGATAGATGGTGCTCCTCTGGGGGGGACTCACAGGTAACCCAGACTCCAGCCTATGGGCAGGTGTCTTCATTCCCTAGGGCTCTGACATCAAAGCAGGTAGATGGTTGAAGTGCTATTTTCAATGACCAAGTAATGCAGTGGCTATCAGAGGGGAGGGCAATCTCAGCATTCACCACCATGGAGGTTTATAATAAAGGAAGGTCCAATAAAAAAAAAAAATAGTCCCTTCCCATCACTCTCTACCTCTTTCTCTGCTTCATGTTTCTTTCTAGTCCCATTGACTTTTTATATACTTGTCTCCATGTCTATGATCTGCTCCCCCACCCGCTGAGCGTGGGTCGCATGGGCATAGACACTTGGTCTGCTCGCCACGGCATCTGCATCACCTGGTAGACTGGAAGGTCACAGTATGACTGAGGCTGGACCAAACACTGACCTTCCACCACCTTCCTGACCTCTGCCTCCCCAGCTCAGTGGAATGCTTCTGTTCAGCTGGGACCCACACTCTGCTCTCTGATCTGTGGTTGGGAAACTGGCCCTAGGCAGAGAGCTAGGTGACTATAGGGCTCATGGGTTTCCCTTCTCGCAGGGATTACAGTCTCACGCTGCCTGAAAATAGCTTCCTCATACATTTGGTCCAGTTTCCTGGATATTTATGGTGGGAGGGCTGGTTATGTGCCATCCCTCTACCGTGGCCTGTAGCAGATGCTTCCTAGAAGCTTGATTTATTTGCTTCTTAAATACAATTTTTATTTTGGAATGATTTCAGATCTACATAAAAGTTGCAAGGAGAGGGCAGAGAGCTTCTCTACGCTCTTCCTCCAGTTTCCCTGTGGTTAACATCTCATATATAACCATGACTCATTTGTCAAACCAAGTTATTACCATTGGTACACTATGATTCATTAAACTGCAGACTTTACTCTGATTTCTCCAGTTTTTCCATTGATGTCCTTTTGCTGTTCTAGAATCCAGTCAAGAATCCCACAGGCTAGGGCGCCTGGGTGGCTCAGTTGTTAAGCGGCTGCCTTCGGCTCAGGTCGTGATCCCAGGGTCCTGGGATCGAGCCCCAAGTCGGGCTCCCTGCTCCGCGGGAAGCCTGCTTCTCCCTCTCCCACTCCCCCTGCTTGTGTTCCTGCTCTCACTGTGTCTCTGTCAAATAAACAAATAAAATCTTTAAAAAAAAAAAAAAAAATCCCACAGGCTAGCCGCTCTGTGTTAATAGCCAGAAAGTGGACCCCACCCAAATACCCATCAGCAGAGGATGGGGCCATAAATGGCACATTCACCTACTGAAACACTAGGTAGCAGTGAAAAGAAACAAATTGCCGACACAGGCAACAAGGTGGATAAATCTTACTGTCGCAGGGTCTTGCTTGAGAGGAGCCTGAAGCTAAGACGCTGTGTGTTTCCATCTGGGGGAGTTCTTTTTTTTTTTTTTTGAAGATTTTTTTTTTTTTGAAGATTTTATTTACTTATCTGAGAGAGAGAATGAGATATAGAGAGAGAGCATGAGAGGGGGGAGGGTCAGAGGGAGAAGCAGACTCCCCGCTGAGTAGGGAGCCCGATGCAGGACTTGATCCGGGGACTCCAGGATCATGACCTGAGCCGGAGGCAGTCGCTTAACCAACTGAGCCACCCAGGCGCCCTTTTTTTTGAAGATTTTATTTATTTATTTGACAGAGAGATAGAGAGCACAAGTAGGCAGAGAGAGAGGGAGAAGCAGACTCTCCACTGAGCAGGGAGCCCGACGCGGGGCTCGATCCCAGGACCCCGGGATCATGACCTGAGCCGAAGGCAGCCGCTTCACTGACTGAGCCACCCAGGCGCCCCCCATTTGGGGGAGTTCTAATTGATGATGACAGAAGTCAGAAGGGTCGTCACCGTTCATGGCAACAGACCCTAGAGTGATGCCCCTGTAATTCCTACCGCCCCAACCCCAGTGCTTACACCTGGGGTAATCCCCTCCCCTTGACTGTGGGTGGGACCCGTGACTCGCTTTTAGGCCAATCTTCCGGCTCAGCCGTAACATCCCACCAAGAGCAGAAGCCAGAGGTGCTGAGCTGTCCTGTGCTCAGACCCCCTCACTCCCCAGAAGGAAGAGCAGCCTTTATTTAGGGAGGAAAGTTGCCGAGACCTGGAGGGCCCTGAGTCCAAATTTTCTTCAGTCCTCATGTGACTGGGATAGAAAATCAGGGC
>NC_138382.1:75450567-75479247 GCF_054177405.1 Leptonychotes weddellii | reverse complement strand
TGATTTTCTATCCCAGTCACATGAGGACTGAAGAAAATTTGGACTCAGGGCCCTCCAGGTCTCGGCAACTTTCCTCCCTAAATAAAGGCTGCTCTTCCTTCTGGGGAGTGAGGGGGTCTGAGCACAGGACAGCTCAGCACCTCTGGCTTCTGCTCTTGGTGGGATGTTACGGCTGAGCCGGAAGATTGGCCTAAAGGTCTGGTTTCTGCTGTACATGAGTCAGGGGCAGAGAGCTCTACCCTGGCCGTACAGTGGGTCCACTGTGGTCCAGCTCAAAGGCTCTGGGAGAGCCAAGCTTGGCCTTTCGAGGTGCCAGTGACATCCCAAACACCACAACTACCACCTTTGCTCAGAGGAGAAGACAAAAGAGCTGAGCAGGGCGCGTGCTCCACAGGGAAACCAGAAACCTCCTTGAACTTGCTCTGTGAACTTGAGGAGCATCCCCAGCCTCAGTTTCCCCATCTGAAACCAAGGCAGCTGGACTCCATAATCCCGGCTCTTGCAGGCTTATGCCTGAGACATTTCAGTGGAGCAGTGGACAAGCCCAGAGATGTCCCAAGCCTGTGTGCGCACACAGACCCCAGCTCAGGGGCTGTCACCGTGGGGCTTCCGGGGAAGGGGTCCTTCTCTGCTGTCCTAACTGGCCCACATGGGCCTGTTTTTCACAGCACCATTGATCCAGCTAAACCAGGGAGATGCATTATGTCTCCTCCCCCGAGGTCAGAGGTTGGGCAGCCCCACTGGTAAATCGCCCGGTGGGGGGGGGGGCAGAGTTTTAAAGCCCTGCCCTGTGTTTTGGCTCCTTGGGGCCCAGCTTGGGAGTGAGGTTGGGGGTAGGCTGCTGAAGCCTGATATGGCTCTGGGGGGCTGGCAGGGCAAAGGGTTGCAGCCAAGGGAGGGACAAAGAGATCGATGGGAAAGTGCCATGACCTTGTGACCTCAGAGATGGCTTGAAACCATGGTCTTAACATGTCCTAGGAAATCTGGGGGTGGATCTGCCTCCCCTGGGGATAGCGGGGACAGGGGCACGGGAGTCGAGGAAGGGGCTGCCAGGGCTAGATGCCCAGCGTCCCTGACCAGACTGGGTTTGTCTGCTCTCCTTTGTCGTCATGTAATGACACCACAGACTTCACGGTTTGCATGGAACTCTCCATGCATCATCCTTGCTGGAGCAGCCTCTGAGGGGCAGGGCTCAGGGCGCCATCTGACAGTGGGGAAACTGGGCTAGCCTCGGCCCAGGTGGCCCAGCTTGCTGGAGGCAGAGCTGTTGAGGAGCTGCAAATGGGTCAGTCTGGCTCGGGGACAAAATTCAAGGGGGTCTGGACAGGTTGTGGGGTGGGGCCCATAGGTGGCAAGGAGCGCCTCCGGCCTTAAGGAGCCACGGGAGGGTTTTGGCTCATGCGGGGGAGGGGCATGACATGATGCAGTTTGTGTTCCGGAAATCTCCTGCTGTCATGGCCGCTGTGGGGCCAGAGGGGAGGCGGGTGTGGTGGGGGATGACTGGGCTTGAGCTTCCCTCCCAGCACTGCTCCCTGGCCCCCACCATCTTCCCAGGCATTCCCTGGAGTCTGACAGACCTGGGTTCGGATCCCACCTCTGCCCCTGACTTGCTGTGTGGATGTGGGCGAGTGACTCTGCCTCTCTGAGTGTTGGGGTCAAGCGATGAGTATGGCCGCCATGATTATCCCACTTCCCCTTCTGGCGGCCTCAGCCTCCCCCACCTCAGCGTTCCTCCAGCTCTGAAGACACACCTGCCAGGTCCCCGGTGCCCAACACAGATGGGCCGAGGACACAGACAAAAGCAGGCCCCTCTGCTCCCCTGGTGGCATCAGCTGTCCCTGCTGGACCCCGCACAGCCCCGCCAGGGCTGAGGTGGCCTGGGTTCCCCCCGGGCTTTGCTTGACTGGCCCTGTGCCCAGGGGCTGCCCCTTGCTCTCTCTGGGCCTCCACGTCTGTACAATGATTGGTGTTTCCCAAAAGCAACAGGTACTCCTGGTGCCCACAAGTAGGTTTAGGATTTTAAGTGTTAGATATCACGGACTCCCTTGTGATAAACGATATTGTCCTTTTAATTCTCCACCATTCCTGCCCATCATGCCAGGAAGCCTTGGGTTGGGGTCGATTTCTCTTTAGCACGTGCCACAAAGGTCTCGTGGGCATTAGAAATGCTCCCCAAGGAGGCACTGCACGGACATCATGGTTGCCATTATCCCTGCTCACCGGGGCTAAGCAGGGGTGACAGAGACCCGGCTGGGAGCCGCCACCCCACGCACCCAGAAGAGTCTGCTCAGGGAACATCAGCCCTCCCGGCAGGTCCTCTTTCTGATTCACATTCCCTCCAGTCTGCCCAGTGGTGGCTAAGGACATAGATCTTTCTCGAAGCTCCTTCTCATGGGGAAAGTTCCCCTCCTTGTCGGTTGGTTCCCACTTCCTGGTGTTTCCCAGGACCAGAGAAGGGGAGCAGGGAGCGGGCCCAGTAGACCTGGTTACGGGCGCCCCGGCCTTAGCTGCCTCCTTTCTCCCACAGGACAGGGACCATACAAAGGCTCATGTCACTGACCACTGCGATCGAGTGACCATATTGCAGGGGTGGTGAGGAGGGATGGGGATGCATGTGTCGTCTTCTTGTCTTCCTCTGAGGCTGGGCTCTGACCCGCCACTCCTGCCGGGCACCCTTTTGTCCCTGGCCCCTCTCTGCATCTATAGCCCCGGGACTCAGGGCTGCCACTGCTCCCTGGCTTTATGGGCTCGCCCGGAACGCCCGCTTCCCAGCGATCTGGCCTGGGACACAGATAAAGCCGCCTTTCAGAGTTCCCCCTCAGGCCGCTGCAGGGGGCCTGGGGAGGAGCGCAGGGGTCCTCAGCGCCGGCACACAAAGCTGCCTTGTTGGGAGGACTCAGAAGGAGCAGGGCCCCCACTCCCTGGTGAGACCCTTCCCCTCGGGGGCCGTCCAGGGTACATGGGGTCTGCTGCTCCCAGGAGCAGGGCCATCAGCCTCACTGAGCCCCAGGCACACGAGGGTGGGGGGTGTTGTGGGGTCTGGATCCCTGAGAGCTGAACTCCTGGGTTTGGGAATGCCTTGGCTGCCTCTTGACCTGGCTCTTCTCGGCCACCTGAGACAACCATGGCTCCCCAATGCTCTTAAAATAAGCCCAAGGCCCATGAGGCTCCCCATGACCTCCCTAGACCCTCTGTGTCTCTCCTCTCTCTCCTGAGCCCACTCAACCCCCTTGGTTCCTCAAACCTTGGGTCTTAACCATGCTGTTCCCTCTGCCTGGAATGCCCTTACCTGCACTTTTCACACAGCTCCCCCTGCTGGGTCCCCTCGGAGGCTTCCCTGACTCCCCTATCTAAATGACTCCCCACCTCGGACCTGTTTACTCCCCCACCATGTGCTCTCTGGTACATGGGGGAGCTTGTGTGTCCTTCCCCTCTGTGTCCCCAGCACCCAGAGCAGGGTGGGATACACAGGACATCTATAATGAATAACCACGGAATGAATGAAGCATCCCTGTTTCCCTAGGGCGAGTCATCTAGCAAGAGGAAGGAGCTGTTAGGTAATCTCTCACCCACAACTATAGAGTGTCTCCCTTGGGCCACTCCAACCCCAAGAATGGGGGAGCCATACCCCTACCTCTGTCTTATCACCCACCTCCCATCCTCTGAGTGGTGCCGAAGGGCTGGGGGCTGCCTCCGTCGGGGCCATGGCCCTGGACATCTGTCTTCATGAACAGGCCCAGTAGGGGCAGAGCAAGGCCCCAGGGAAGATCAGCGGAGACCAACAGGAGCTGGAGGCCGGACCTGTGTGCGGGGAATGTGGACATAAATAAATGATCGCACCAGGGATAAACAGCTGGGCTGTGGGAAGTGAGGTGGGGGGCAGAGTGCACACAGGGATTTCTCAAACCTCAGGCAGGAGTTGGGTCAGCCGGGGTCCCAGATGGAAAGGCCTCCTGTTCCCAGCCGCTTCATTACCGTCTTAACTGAGTGGCCGGCTGGGTCCCTGTTAGCCCCAGTGGGGGTGGCTAGTGTCACGATTAGTCACAATTGGAGCCCCCGACCCCCAGGGCCAGGGTGTGGGGGAGGGGCTGGGCGAGGGAGCCCTGCGGGGGCAGGAGGTTTGCTGGTGGAATTGTGATGACCACTAATAATGGGACAGTTCTCATTTGCTGAAGAGTTACCAGGTGCCTGGCTTGTTTTAAGCTCTGGAGGTGCATAATTTGTTCCTCGGGACAGCCCTATAAGATAAGTACTGTCTTGGGCCCATTTTACAGATGAGCAAGTTGAGACTCAGAGAGGTCTGCCCGAGTTCTTGCAACCGCTGTGCTCCCTGGTGTTACTGTGGCTGTGCAGGGAGCCCTCAAAGGCCCAGGAAGCTCTGACTATCTTCCCCAAGGAGGCTGGCCAGTGGGGGCCGAGTCTGCACAATCCTGATGAAACACGCAGCACTCCACCGGGCCGAACTCCCACAGAGCCCGGATGGGTAATGAGGGAGCATCGGGGAGCCCGTATATCAAGCCTCCCCGTCCATGGATGCCGTTATAGCCTCCATCTCTCCAGGCCTGCGGTTTCCAAATGTCAGAGGCATCAGCATCAACCAGGTAGCCTGTTAAAACAGGGGGATGTTTGGGCCCCCGATTCAGAGGCCAGACTTGGGAATCTGCCTGTTTTCCAAAAAACATCCCATTCCTTGCAGCAAGTACTACTCTGCCATTTCCAAAGCCACAGAGGAAATCCCTCCCAGAGTCCTTTCCTACTGGTATACCCGAACCCATATGCCAGAACCCGGACAGGTGGGCCGGAGTCATGTCTAAAGCCTTATGGCTTGGCCCTACTGAGATCTCCAGGCTGTCACCAGCAGGGACCCCTGGAGCTTCATGAGGGGCTTTTGCAGCCTCATGAGCTGTAAAAAGGACATTTGAAAAGAAAGGGAACCTGGGAGTTGTTAAAATCCTGACTCTTTGTTTTACATGTGGGGGAGCTAAAGGCCCAGAAGGTTCAGGCGCCTGCCTAAGGTCACACAGCAAATTAGTGGTGGAGTCAGTTTAGCAAATTTCCAAGACGTCAAGCTGCCTGGGGTAACAGGTGTCTGGGATTCCACTGTTCGAGGGTCAGTACTTACTGCCAAGTTCCTGGAGGCACACATGAAGCCATTTAAATAAAGAGCTTTGTGTTAGCTGGGCTGATGTACCCCAGGGCCTGGCAAGGGGCCTGGCATATAGCGGCTGCTCAGTGAAGTTTTGAAATGGGCACTGAACATCCTCCACCGTGGGCAAGATAGGTGCAGCCCTTGCTCACAGCCTGTCACCTCCATGTGAGCCAGGATAAGGAAGACTGAGCAGGGGTCCCAGTTCTCTAGGGGACAAGGCTGATTCTCTTCCTCCTCATCCCACTATGCTAAGACCTCAGTCTTACTAATCCAAGTCCAGATAGGTGATGAAATGAGTAAAGCTGGCTGAGTGTGAGGCATTAAGGAATGGTGGGGACTGTGGCCAACCTTCACGGCATTTGAAATCCAGTGTTTTCAAGATGCATTGAGCCAGCCAATAGAAAACCCCAACATACCTAAGGGCCAAGTATGGTCTATGGCCATGAGTTTGCCATGGCCAGCATCCACTGTACTGGATGAGGAGTCTGAAGACCAGAATTTACTTCTGGGGCCATCTTCCGAGTGTGTGACCTTGGACAGATCACTGATTCAGTCTCCCCACCTGTGCTCTGGAGGATGGGTCAGGTTCACCTCCGAGGCTTTGTGCCAGGAAGTTGCTGGAAGACCAGAATGGACACGGGCGTGCAGTGAGGCTGCTGTGGCTTTAAAAGGGCCCCAGCGGCAGCAGAGAGCCGTGGGCCACCTGCGGAGCCCTCCACAGCTGGGAAGATTAGTCTTTTCCACAAGACAACACCCATTACCATGTTCCAATAGCCATCACTTCCGCTAGGAGAGCCACAGATGAGATATCGATTGTGCTGACCCCAGGCGAGCCCTTTCCCCAGCCTGAGAGGCGTGCAGATCAGCTCTGTGTCTGGGCCTTGGCTGCCAGGCCCGGCCACTCCTCCCTGCAGCTGCCTGGGGCCTCGAGAGAGCCGGGTGAGGCTGACGGCGGCCGCCCCAGGTGGGCTCTGAGCCTTTATTCCACGTGCTCATTGCTGTTAGGAAGGGCAGTTGGGGAGACGGAGGGTTTCGCAGGAGCGGAGGTGTGCACGTGGGAAAGGAGGGTCTGCCTGGAGCCTCCGAGGTGACGGCTGGCTGGGGAATGGAGAGAAGTGGGGAGCGAGGCTGCAGTCGCAGGGGGTGAGGGGACACAATCTGATGCCAGCATTTGGGCCAGGAGTGCAAGCTTTGGGGCAGGACGCGACACGATCTCAACCTCACCTTTGTCACTTGAGACTTTGGCCTCCGTCCCAGGAAGGCTGGCCTGCTGGCAGCTTCTCACATCTGCTCCTCCTTCTCCCACAATGCAGGCACCGGAGCACTTGAAATGGAAAGGGGGACACCCTTGGACTCGCGCCCCAGGGGCAGGCCACCCTAGCACGTCGCCCCCACCGAGGCCCGAGGCCACGCACATCGCCCATGCGCGAGCTAAATATCTCAGGAGAAATCAACTGAGAGCAGAGGCAGGTGCAGCCTCCTTCCTTCCTTCATTCTCTCATTCACTCATTCAGGGAATCCCGCAGGGCAGGAACCAGCCACAGCCCAGAGCTCTCAACAGGCAAGCCAGCGGCCCTCAGGGGTCCCTGCCATCAGCACTGTGACCGGGCGGCCTCGGTGGCTTTGAGCTTTGTCCACTTTCCCATGTGCCCAACGTGCCTCCATGAATTTTTAAAAAAAGAAGCAAGGTGTCTTTTTTTGTCCCCCCAACCCTATGATTTCTAAGAGTCTCACGGTGGCACCAGGGAGCCTTCTGGGCACTGGAAATGTTCCCCATCTTCATCTGACTGGTGCTTACACAGGGGGATACATCTCATCAAGCTGTCCACTGAACACGTACTGTGCGTGTGCGTGCGTGGATGTGCATTAGCGTGTGTGTTGTGTCTCAACAAAAACCAAACCCGTCTTCTGCCTTTGAACAGGAATGCTTTGCTTCTTCTAAGAGCAGGGGGGCCTGGCAGGTGGGCCTGGCTGGCTGGCCGGTGGCTTGGATCTCTCCTTGTTTCCCTGGCCCCACAAGGTGAAAGGGGTCTGGGGTCCTTGCTCAAGACTGAGGCCCAGGATCCCAGCACCAGACCTCTCAGGATCCCGTAGATGAGAAACCCTCCTTCACCCAGCCAGGACCTAGAGGGAGGAGAGGGGGTGGATTTAGAAACAGTAACAAAATAACAACTAAGCTGGGCTGGGAGAATTCATTCATTTAACATAGTTTCATTGAGAACCTCTTATCTGTGAAATCCTGGGCTGGGTGCCAGGTGCTAGAACGATGGGCACAGTGCTCACACTTGCACACACTGCTCTCAGGGAGCCTGCAGTCTGCAAGGTAGATGGAACCCATCCCAGGAATGAATGTCCAGGGCTGCGCATTTAGGGAGAGCCGGAGGATGTGCCCCTCCACCTCGAAGGATAAGAAAGTGGCATTTGTCAGGGTCCAGGGCTCATCTGCTCAGAGCCGGTGGCCGCTGACAAGTAAAATGCAAAAAGTCAAATTGTCGCAGGCCAAACACATCAAGAGAGGGCCTTTTCCCTTGCAGGCATGCTACATGGGCTGACAACCAGGGTTGGAAACCAGGAGCCCAGACACCCACGGTTGCTGCATCATGAAGTGCCCCTGCGGGGCGGGCACTGTGATTATCTTGGTTTGTAGCTGAGGACACTGAAGCCAATGAGAAATACTAAGGAGGTCACCCCAGGTCACTGGTTAGGAAGTGGCAGAGGCAAGATTCAAACTCACGTCTGAGTTCTCCTTCCCCCTCCTTTTCTCACCATGATTGTGAAGCTCCCATGGTGTAAAGAAGGAGGAGAAAGGGCCTTTTGAACTGCCCACCCAGGGTGCACATAAAGGGCAGTTTTTATTTGCAGTGACCAGCTTCCATGATGCTGCCCCACCTCTTGTGTGGATCAGGGATGGAGACGAAGCTCTGTCCCAACAGCCCACTGTGTGCCCCCGGGGGTCCTCTAATATCCCCGGGAGAAAGGACCCATTATGATCCCATCCTACAGATGGAGAAACCAAAGCTCAGGAGGGTGAAGTACTTACCCAAGTTCTTGAGGAGCCAGAGGAGTAGCCAGGATTTAGTATGGGTAGCCCATGTCTGGCACCTGAACTGCCCCCATGGCCCCATCCCACCTGCCTCATCCACAGCTGCCTCGTCAGAGTCCTTTGCTCCACTCTGGCTGGATGCCGTCCTCGCCCGCCAGAGGCTGTTTCCAGCCAGCGCCTTCCTGGACCATGCTCTTCCCCATCCTTTCTTTAACACTGGCCATCTTTCCTCCGTGCATTAAAAACATTATTTGTTTTGTTTTGTTTTTAAGATTTTATTTATTCATTTGAGAGAGAGAGAGAGAGAGAGATAAGCAAGGGGAGAGGCAGAGGGAGAGGGAGAAGCAGACTCCCCACTGAGTGAGGAGCCCGACGCAGGGCTCAATCCCACAACCCTGAGATCATGACCTGAGCTGAAACCAAGAGTTGGACGCTCAACCGACTGAGCCACCCAGACGCCCCTTGAATTTCCTGACTTGAGAGCTAAGAATATGCCTGGAGAAAGATTGCCAGTGTTGGCAATGACCTGATTCAGACATACCTGGACTGCTGCGGTGATCTGGGGGCAATTTCATGGAGCCTATAGCCAGGGGGTGAGGGAATCTTGGGTCTCCCAAGGATGACATCTACCCTGAGAGAAGCAGAGTCAGTCCCAATGAGCTAACCCCTGCAACAAGGTCTGTATCTGGAGGACAAGGTGGTTCTTGTGAGAACTGGGGGCTGTTGGTTGAAACCGTCAGCAAACAGACCACTTGGCCACACCTGCATGCCCAGATGTGGCAGAGCTGTGTTAGGGGAAATGCTAAGAGTCTAACATCTCAGTGTCCAAGCCACCCTACTCTAGATCCCTAAGGTGGTGGTATCCTCCCACTCCTCAGTGGAGTTTGGGTCCATGGTCGTGAGAGCAGGGGCAGTGTCATGACAAGGCTGCAGGTAGTAGCTGGAATGAAGTAACAGGAGTGACAGGAGGTGAGTGAAAGCAGGACCTGGGCTGTGGGATGAGGATTGGATTGGAATGGATCCGGAATGTGTAAGCACCATTCCCTGTACTTTTAGAGCAGGGTTGGGCCCTGAACTGGGGGGAGGGGGAATCTGTGTTTCTGAAGTTCCTTGGATGTGGCTTCTGAGCTAATGAAGACTGGGTAGATATTCACTCATTCAACAAATATTTACTGAGCACCTGTCATGGACCAGGCATGGTTTCAGCAGCTGGGACACAGCTCCGAATAAGACAGACCTGATCTCTGCCCATGTGGGGCTCCCTGTCCTGGTGGGAGAGACACACAACAATGCCCAGCATCTAATAAAAAATTATTAGGCACACAAAGCAAATCGATGCATAACAGGTCAGGTGGTGATACATGATATGGAGCGGAGAAAGGCAGGGTAAAGCGTATAGCAAGTGCCAGGTCGGGGCTCTATAACTAAGCGAGCCTTGTGGTTGTCTCAGGGAGGAGGCTCCAGGCAGAGCTGGTCTGTTTGGGGAACAGCAAGTAAGAGAGTGTGCTGGACAGAATGGGAGGGAGAGTGAAGGGAGGTGAGGAAGGGAGCTAGGAGGGAGCCAGATCATGAAGGGAATCACAGGCCATAGTAAATGTATCAATGATCTGTTTCTGCATAATAAATAATCCGGTGCAATAGAACTGAATGCAATAGAACCAAACTTTACTCGTTGTAATGAGCCTAGAGGTTGTGGTTCTGGATGATTCTTCGGCTGGTCTTGTGTGGGATCATTCAGACAGCTGCTGTCATCTTACGGCTTGACCCATGCAGTCACACTTCTGTGTCTGGTAGTTGGTGCTGGCTGTCGGAAGGACTTTGGATTTTATGCAGAGATGGGAACCATGGTGGAGACAGCAAGGATGAGAAACGATGTGATGTACGTAAACTGAGAGGAAAAACTGCCCCAAATGTTCCAAATTTGATAAAAATCCACAGGTTCGAGTTCAATGAGCCCCAATAGAATAAACATAAGAAAACCATAATAACACATAATCAAGTTGCTGAAAATCAGCAATAAAGAGAAAGTCTTAAAAGCAGGCAGAAAAAAGAGACATTACAAAGCAAGGGACAAACAATGATATGTTTTTAGTTACATTGATCAAGAAAACACAGGACACAAATTACCAAGGTAATTACTGAAAGAGGAACATCACTATCAATCCGAATACATTAAAAAGATAATTAGGAGCCTTTCCAGTGGTGATGACCTCCCCATGAGAACATGCCCCTCTCGAAGGACCTCCTCCACCCGTCCCGGGCAGAGGATAGAGGAAACACAAGATGGAGCACCTGGTGCAGAGCCCCAACTCCTACTCATGGACGTGAAGTGCCCAGGATGCTCCACTGTCCTTTGCTAGCCTACAGGAGGAAAAGCAAGGCTTCCAGCAGGATTCTCCTTCAGACAGAGGCAGCGCTAAAAGCACCCTGAATCAAGATAAGTGGGAAACTATCCCAATAAACACATTTTGGAGGAAAAAAAAGAAAAAAGATCATAAGGAAATATCATGAAGGGCTTTATGCCCATCAAATTGGCAGCCTAAATGAAATGGGTAAATTCCTCCAAAGACACAAATTACCCAAAGTGACCCAAGAGGAAATGGACAACATGAATGACCCTATGTGAATCAAAGAAACTGAATTTATACTTTTTTTTTTTTAACATTTTATTTATTTATTTGAGAGAGAGACAGCACAAGCAGGGGGAGGGGCAGGCAGAGGGACAGGGAGAAGGAGACTCCTCGCTGAGCAGGGAGCCAGACGCCCTGCTCGATCCCAGGACCCTGGGATCATGACCTGAGCCCAAGGCAGACACTTAACAGACCGAGCCACCCAAGTGCCCCTTTAAAAGCTTTCCACCAAGAAAATTCCAGGCCCAGATGGCTTCACTGGTCAATTCTATCAAACATTGAAGAAAGAAACATTGCCAATCCTATACGAGGATAAATACAAAACATTCTTTTCTTATTTTTAATCGTTTAAAAATATTTGGCAATCCAAAGCAAAAGTAATAGCAACGTGCTGTGGGGTTTTGAAAAAAGTAATACCTACGACAACAAGAGCACAAAGGGAAATGTTCTAAGGTTGTTGTAAGATTCTCGTATACACATGAGGTAGTGTGGTAATAGTTGAAGGTAGACTGGGGTAAGCCAAAGGTAAACCCTAGAGAATCCACCAAAAAGGCAAAAAAAGTATAGCTAATAAACCAACCACCCAAAATACTCAAATTCAACAAAGGGCAGGAAAACAACTTAGATGTGGAAAAACTAAATCTACGAATGGGAAAAAGTTGAGTAACTTCGTTTCCCCCCCCCCACTATAGCAGAATATTATGTAGCTGTTGTGTTCGAGAAGAGATTTAATGATGTAGGGAACCATTCATGATCTAGTGTTAACATTTTAAAGCACAGTGCAACATCTGCTTTTAAAATACTTTAACCCAAAGAACTCTGCAAAAATATTCATAAGCATAGAAAAATATGACCATAAAGAAATACACCAAGTATAAGCAATGTTTGTAACTGGGATGCTAAGCTGATGGCTGATCATTCTCGCCGTAAAATTTTATTTATTTTTTTAGTAGGATGCAGCCTATCATGATGATTAAGGACATAAACAACGCTTTGGGGGTCAGCCAGGCCAGGATTTGGTTCTTGGCTGTCTTCTTGCTAGCTGAGTGACCTTTGGCAAATCAATTTCTCTGCATCTGTTGTCTCCTCTGCAAAATGGAAATGGAAGTGTCTACCTCACAGTGTTGTTTTGGAGATCAAGTGAGATAATGTGAATAACGTGTACAGCAAAGTGTTTGGCAAAATTAATATTGAATAATTCATTTATAACTTCTATCATCAGAGAAAAATACGTTTCAAGACAAAACTTGTTTGGAAAGAAACCCTCATTGACAAAGGCAGTGGAGTGTTCAGAACCAGGGCAGGGCACAGAGTAACCAGCATTCAAGTTTTCCCAGGAAAGATGCTTCTGGTTGCAAGTATCAGGAACTCCCTCATCAAGCTTAAGCCCTAAATGACAATTGGTTATGAGAACCCCAGGTGTCTTACAGAATCCGGATTGAGAAATGCCACCGTTAATGCTACCAGCACCCGGGTGCCTGATTGGCTCAGTTGGTTGTCTGACTCTTGATCTCAGTTCAGGTCTTGATCTTGGAACCTGAGTTCAGGCCCTGCCATTGGGCTCTGCAATGGGCATGGAGTCTCCTTAAAAAAACAAAAAAACCCACAAAACACGCCATCAGCACCACGGTTCCTACCAGGATGGGCACTGGGATTCTAAACCTAAAACCCACTCTTTCCCCCTTCCTCCTGCCTCTTTCTTCTCTCTCTGCTTTCTGCACGACCGGGCATCCTATCTGGCCCAAGTGTACCTGTCCTCGCTTCTGGCTATTTGTATCCGCCCAGTTCCTGGGAGTGAGATTCTGATTGGTCCAGCTTAGGTCAGGTGTCCAGTCATGATCCAATGAACTCTGACTGAGGGGGCGGAGTCACTGTGCAGACATGGCCACTTTGGGTTGGTGGAGGAGCAGTAGCGGGAACCTTGTAGGCCAAGTGGCCTCCCCCGAGAGTGTCCGCTAAAGTTTTGTGCCTGTCCTTTTCTGTTCTCTGCCAGGCTTTTCTTCTTACTGGGGGCCCCTCCTCCTCCACAATTTAGGGTACTTAAGGCTACTGTGCTGTGGTGGGGGAGCCTCGTGTGGTCGGTCGTGGCCGCCATTCCCAATTCTCTGTGGGCAGTGGTAGGACAGCTCTCCTGCATGTCACCCAAACTCTCCTTGGTTCCCCTGTGACACGGCACGGGGCCACAGTCGGTGACAAAATGCCAGGCCGACCCAGGGGGGCATATCTGGATTCCCTGGTTTTCGCTGGGGGAGAGAGCCTCCGATCCTTCCAGAGAAACAGGTTCCTGGGCAAAAGGTGACTTTGGCAGCGCTTAAATCAGAAAACACCAAGGTTGGACTAAGAGGAGCATGACTGACACACACCCACACCCACACACACACAAACGCGCGCGCACGCGTCCCCCCCAACACCCTCTCTGCAGAAATAAACAGAAGACTCATGTATCTTTTTTTAATTGTCATTTTACATCTCCCCACAGCAGCTGCCTCCACCCTTCCCTCCGATGACCGCTTCGGCAGGCTACAGGGGAGCAGGGAACAAAGCTCGGGCCTGGTAGCCCCACCAGGCTGCCAGCCTGGGAGAACAAGTCACAATTACAAATTATCACAACAATTAGCGCCTGTACTTGGGAGATGGGCAAATGAGGAGGCCCAGCTCCTCGTTGTCAGCCTGTCTATTTGGCAGTGACCTTGCTCTGGAGGCGATGATATTCCTTCAGCCTGTAAACCAGATTGAAAACAAAGAAAAATGTAAATTAACAATAACAACATGCACTCCATTCAATTAATTCAGGCAGAACCTGGGTGGCGGGGGCAGCTGTTAGTTAAGATGTGTGTGAAGTTGTCTTTTTTCTCCCCCTCTGTTCCCAGTCCTGCCCTGGCCCCTCCTGCCCTCCAATCAGGATAATGTAATTAATTTATCTTTGGGGGAAAACATTGCTTGGCATTGTTGAAGACAAAGCATTTAACTGGCAATGGGAGAAATGAAGAGGCCATTATGAAAACCCGATGTGTTTGGAGCCATTTAAAAGGGTTTATAGTCATAAAATACAGAGGGCGAAGGAGGCGGGAGGGGGGGATGTGGACATGATTGTTGGAGTGGAGAGCACCCCGGGAAGGTCAGCCGGATTCAGCGTCTCTCCCAGTCTCTCGGCTCCAGGGACAAGAGCCTGGCGTTGGGAGAAAATGGTGGCTCTGTGCCCAGGACATGTGTCAGGGAGACAAGAGAGACTCGTGCCTTCTTCCCAATGCCAAGCCGGGAGAGAAGGAAGCTGGTGACGCAGAACTGGGAGTTGGACAGACACACCTTCTGGACTTAGGTCCACAGCTTCCTAGCTGTGTGACTGTGGATGGCTTACTTAACCACTCTGGGCCTGTTCCTGGAGTTGCAAATTTGTGTTAAGAATGCAATGGGACGACCCAGGAGAGTGCCTGGAAGAGTGTATGGTAGCTGCTGGTAATAAATGACCCTGCTTGCCTTTGTGCGTGCCCCTCCCCTCCCCGGGCTACACCCGGGCTGAGCCCGTGAGCTCTTCCTGCAGGCCAGGGTCTGGGCTGAGTGCTTGATTTCCTGGGACTCATGCAAACTTATGCCACACCTGTGAGGTGGCTATGGTCAATATCCCCATTTGTGTTCCCAGGGATCCAGAAGGGATCGGAGGACCATCCTGCAGAGCCAGGATCTGAACCCAAGTCTGAGTGGCTTCAGTTGATGCATGCTATCCCACTAGGCCATGGGCATCCACGTGGCTAGGATGGTTTCCAGCCAGACCTGCAGCTCAGGTCTGGTGACAGGTAGGCACCAGGTGCCTTCTGGCCCGGTGACTTTCTGAGGTTCCCTTCTACCTCTGGGCCATTTGCCTTTCTAACCTGCCCAGGAAAGGGACTCCTAGTGGAGTCCTTCTTGCAGCTGGAGAGGGTGGGAGTGAGTGAGGCAAAGGGTAGGACCCAGAAACAGGGGACCCAAGCACCCAGGGCCCTGTGTGGCTTCCGGCTATGCCTTCTGCCCCTTTGAGAATAGGAGCAGGCTGGGCCCAAAGCAGGCACTGAAGATGTTGTGGGCAGAGGGACGGGAAGATGGGGCTTCTCTAGGACAGGCCAGTGGTCGGAGCAGCTGAGGTCCCATCAGAGCCTGCTGCCCACACCTGGGGGGTCCGAAGACCCATCAGGGCCCAGAGCTGCTCACCTGAGGGAGTTGATATTGATGAACCCAGTGGCATCGACTGGCTCATAATCACCCTGCACGTTCATGCTGCAAAGAGAGAGTGAAAGGCTATCAGCACGCCCCCAGGCCTCACTTCCGACGTCGGGGCTCTCTGGGGCTAGGGATGACAGCTCAGGCTCGCAGGTAGCCGGGTTGGCCCACACTTTGGCTTCTCATTGCGTTTCTGTCCAATTCAGGAGCCCTACTATGGGCCAGGCACCGTGTCCAGGGCCAGATAGCAGGAGTCTCAGCCCTGCTACGGGAATGGGACAGGTAGGGTCCCGGCTCGGCCAGTGCCAGCCGGCGAAGTCCTCCGACGAACCAGAGAACTGCGTTTGTAAGCCGAGGACACATCCGTGAGCCAGCTCTGCCCTCAGGGCTGGGGTTGGGGGGGGGTGGGGGGGGCTCTGAGAGAAATCTCCAGCAACAGCTGATGGCATCCAGTGGCCCGAAGGCCCGGGAGGCCACGGGGTGCACCCGGGACAGCCTCGGACTCGTGACAGCGCCCCCGGCACTGAGATCCATCCACAAACCTGGCACCTGCCCCACGCCGGCTGGCCCCGAGAAGGGCCTGCTCAGCCGCCACTGTTATAAACGTTTCCCCCATCCACAGCTGCCATCTTCCAAATTCGACAGCCTTCATCTTCTGGGCTGTTTTCACTTAGCTATTCTTCGAGGAACCCTTCCCAACCACAGTCCTCCCAGCCGGGGCTACAGCCGAGCTCTGCCACCCCGCCCCGCCGCAGAGCTTAGGGTACCCATTTCCACTCGGTGAGCTTCAGGCTTTCACTTGTCAAATGGGCCTCTCAGTGTTATCACTGACTCCACGGGAACTGATGCGGCTGCCACACCATGACTTGTGTCATTCATTCACTCATTCATTTATTCAGGCATTTATTAGGCACGTATGGTCTGCAGGTGCTGGGGAAATAGGAGCAAGAAGGGAACAGGGCCCACGGTATGTGGGTGGGGCAGCAGACGTCAGCAATCAATCACCCATCTGCCTTAATCACAGCTGGGATAAGCTCTTTGAGGACAAGTTCAGGGCATTGTGGTCTCAGATCTGGCTCCGCACGGCCACCCTCCAAGCCTCTGGCGGGGAGGGGGTCCCTTCTCTGTTTCTCACGCGTCCTACTCTGAATCAGCCCCTTGTCCTCCTGTCTCCAGAACTCCAGCCTCAGGACAAAGCAGTCTCAAGGTTCTCGATGACAAGGAGGCGGCCTGTCCCCTCAGGAGCCTTCTCCGGAGAGGTGAGATTGGGGAGGAGGAGGGCAGAAGGGAATCTGCTATTTTTCTTCCCCCCCCTGAGACCCTAAGGCTGTGCCTCTGGCTGGCTCTTTGTGGATTGTGGACTTTTGACAACAAGTAGGGTGTCTGCGCTCAGCTGTCCTGCAACTTGTTCAGGACCGTGGGCTCTGTTGCCCTACCCCCACCATGCCCCGGCCCTGACCTTCATGGGCCCAGGAAGCTGCACATGAACTCCCACACTCCCACCCCTTCTTTCCTCCTCCCCACCTCTGCTGGCCCCTCTAGGTCTCAGGTGGCGCAAGCCACCAGGAGCAGACCAGCAAGTCCCCTGTAAGGGGGAAGATGTCGGACCTCAGAAAGGCTGCCTCTTGGCACCCCTCACTGGGCAGAGAACAAGCTGGACCAAACTAAAGCATCAGGCTCTGCAGCTCCCTTTTACAGACCTTGTTCTGGATGAGAAAGCTTACCCCGCCCCACACAAATCAAATCCTGGAACACACTGCCACTGTCTGAATCACCCGTCCCCTTTGGAAGGACCCCTGTGCTCCGCTCAGGGAGAAGCCAGGGTTCAGAGCCCCTTCCAGCTCCCCTCCACGTGCGTCTGCCTTTTCATCACCACTTCGCACGTGTCAAAACAAACTTTCCTGCTCCCCTCCCAGGACGCCGCAGCAGCCCCGGTAAAGAGAGGCCCACGTCCGGGGACACACTTGTCCCGCGCTCGAGGCTGCAGAAGAGTTCCCAGAGGTGTTTCTCGGGAGCTGAAAAACCTCTTTTTAAAATTGTGGTTTGGGGTGGTGGTGGGGGGGGTGGGTGGAAAAAGAGTTTACAATGATTTTTTTTTTTTGTACCTCCCCTGACGGTCTACAGAAAACCTCTGTGCTTTTATTTTTGTTCATTCGAGTGGCTCTGACCTGCTCTATAATTACATTACTTTCTACCTACTGTGCCACGGCATTTCCAGTTCTGCTACCGCTCACGGCTTCCTCGCTGGTCCCTGTGAGGCTGTCACTCAAGGGCTTTCAAGTCAGCGATGTAGAAATCAAAAAGAAAGGGGAAATGGTCGGAGACACAGTGAGAATAAATGCGCCTGCTTTTCTCTCTTTTTTTCCTTCCCCTTTTTACTTTCTTCATTTAATCTCCCTGAGTGAGGCTGTAAGGTTTAATGAAGGGTTGGGCAGATTATTAGAGGCTGCTGATTCGGAGGGGGAGGGAAGAAAGAGCCAGAGAGAGAGAAAGAGAGAAGATAATTTGACATTTACCCCGACTGATCTAAACTGATTCGGTTATATTTATGGCTTATAAAGTGTTTAGAAAGATGGAAGGGGGGAGAAGCTCAACGCGGCGAGGAGACGGGAAAGAGGGAAATAATATTGACCGCCAAACAAAACTCGCACGCTAATTCCCAACAGGCCTCCGCCGGGGCTAAGCTGGGCCTGGGACTTGAGTCAGGTGGGGCTGTCGGTCCCCACCTCTTGTGTGGCCAAGTGACCTCCAAAGGGGATGCCTTGATCCTCCATGGAGGCCACAGTCTCATGCACAAGTTTAGGTGCAGCTCAAGAGTCAAGGCTGCCTCTGACCCAGCCCGCCAGGGCGCAGCGGCCTGTCCCGGGGCCGCGGCAGCACCCTCGGCGTGGCCTCAACACCCCTCCCTGTCTCCCGCCCCGGCTCACTCTGACCCTCCCCTCCCTGGCCAGTTTCCTCCTGGCCTCGGAAAACCTCGAGATGTCTGCCACTCTGCCTTGTCTTCCACCAACTTCCTCCTCAATTCTAGTCTCTTGTGTCCAAGGGCTGACCGGACACTCTCCTGGTCTGTCTCCAAGATGGCTCACCCTCAAGGTGTCTGAGCCCAGATGTAGGATCTTCCTTCAAGAATCCCCTCAATTCAAGAATTGCCACCCACGTGTGCCCAGCTGCTCATGCCAGGCAATTCTATACCTCTTCATCTCCCTCCACATCCAAGCCCTTTCCATTCTTAATGTCTTAACCATTTGTCAAATCCTTCTGTTCCTCTCAATCCCACCTCACCCAAATCTATTCTCCAGAGCAGCCAGAAGGACCCCCGAAAGAAAAAGGTCTGATGGCTCCTTCCCTTTAAGATCTGGCTCCGGGACCCTCACGCTCTGGCCCCTGGCTCCCAGTGTTCTTGTAGTGCCTGGAATGTTCTGGACTCTTCCAAGGCCCAGAACCTCTGCCCGTGACCGTGTCCCTGGAAACTTCGCTGCTCCCTCTCCACCTGGTTAGCTCCTGTCCTTTGGAGGCCAGCTCAAAGGTGACTTCCTCAGGGAAGTTTCTCCATACTCATTACTATACCCAGCCAGACTATCCTGCACCTCCTCACAGCCCGACACTTGCCTAAGTCTACGTTCAGGTGATCATTTGATTGGTGCCTTTGGAAGGTCCACAGGGGTAGAGGTAGCGTCGGTTCTCTTCACGACTGTCTCCTCCCCCCTGCCCCATACATGCTTAGGCGCATCTTTGTTGAGAAAGCTGGTCAGAAGGGACAGTGGCCATGAAGGTCTGCTCCCCGGCCGGGGGGGCCAGTGTGGGGGCACCTACCTCACCAGCTCCTCGTTGTAGAGGGACAGCGGGGACTCCCGGCCGAGGATGTACACCTGGCCCTTAAAGACAGACACCTGTACTTTCCCTTCCACACGCTCCTGGGACTTGGCGATGCAGTGGCGGACAAATTCACACTCTGGGCTGTGCCAGAAACCTGTAGGAAGGAAACAGTGAGGGCGCTAGGGAGGCCCACTGTGCTGGGGCCTAGGATTGGGAGTATAGGGAGGGCACCCCGAGCCGCAGTCCATCATGGCGGACCTTGGGGGGAGGGTCTTGCATCAGCTGCCTCAAGGAGCCCGCGTCCCTGTCCTGTGATCTTGCAGGTCTCTTGTGGGTAGGGAGGGGCCCTCCCTGCCCTAGCAAACAGTCACCTCCCAAGGATCAGGAGGAGGGGAGCTAACCCTCTGCCTCATGCCAGATATTCAGCGCAATGGGCCAGGCCCTGGGAACACTGCCGGGAAGGAACGCTGTCCCTTGCCCACAGGGAGCTCAGTCTCCTGAGGATGGCAGACAGCTGTGGGGCAGGAGACCTCAGGTAAGACTCAGACAAGTGTGAGCCTGGGCTGAGCGACAGGAGCACCCAGCAGGGGCAGCTGGGTAGTGGCTCGGAGTCAGAAAGACCATGTGCTTGTGGCCTTCACCACTCTGTGCCTCTGATTCCCCATCTACTGAGTGGGAATGACACAGTACCCCCTCCCAGGACCAGTGGGCTTATTGCGTGTGGAGGCCCCGGGTGTCCACATGCTGGCGTCCCGGCCAGGAGCCCGGAAGAGGCCCCCGTCCCCCCCCCCATCTCAGGCATCAGTAAACTGTCTACATGCTGCTAATATTTTCCTATGCAAATACTTGTATGTATGAAGCACAGGCTAAGCTCTTTGAATCGTCAGAAACAGCCTGTGAGAAAAACTCTCTTCACCTCTCTCTTTTCTGAGTGAGCAAGTAAGGCTCGGGGAAGTTGAAGTTTCTCCAAGATCACACACAGGCTGCAGTGAGGGGCCTGGGGCCGGACCTACGGTAGGACAGCTCTGCCTCATATGATAATCTGGGAGTTTTCCTGTCTGTGGATGGAACATCCATCAGTATACAAGGTGCCTGGGAAATGTGCTACCCACCCCTCTTCAACCCCACTCTGTCCCCCAGAGGCCTCAGGCCAGGGAAGGCTGTGTGCTCAGTTCCCAGGCTGCCCCGGGGCTAGTACCTCGGCACCAACAGGCTCAGACGTGCAGACAGCCATCTCCTCTCTAGTCTCTGTGGAGGGCAGGCGGGCTGTGGCCAGGGTTGGGGGAGGGACAGCTCAAGGGGTAGGGTTTCCCTGAAACGGAGCCGGGAAGGTGAGCCCACCTGGGCAGCTGTGGGGCCAGATGGTGCGCGATCTCCTGCCCTGATAAAGGGCCAGGTCAGCCCCGGGTCTGTGGCTTTTGTTGGAGGCTGGGCCTCCAGGGGCACCTGCTGAGGCTCTCCGTGGGAAAGGGGAGCAGGCCTTCTCTGGGATAGGGTCCAGTGGCTTGCAGAGGTCAGGGAGGGCCGGGCAGGGAGAGAAAAGACTGGGCCACCCTCCGGCCACCTGTCATTTGGGTTTGCATCCTGCTCCACACTGACAGGCAACGTACCCGCTTTGTACCTGAGTTCCTCACTTGCACAATGAGATATTACCACTCTCCAGGGGGGTGTATGGATTCCCTGATGGGATGCAGGCCGAGCACTAAGCATTTTAAATTCGAGATCTGAATATGGCCTCCACCAGCCCTCCCTGTACACAGGGAGACAGGCACCCAGAGAGGTATCCCCAGCCACAGTGAGATCCTGAAAAGTGTTCCTGACCCCCACGGGAGGGGACACTGATGCCCCCCTCCCAACCCCCCACCGGCCATGCCTCAGTGGCTTGGCCCTCTTGCTAAGTCAGGATAATTAGACCATTAAGCTCTCAGGCTGGAAGACAGGGAGGAGATGGAGCCAGAGATTGGGGCGGGGGCAGAAACCCACGTGGGAGCACCTGGCCTGCGCTTTATCTCAGGATCTCCTACCTCCCCCGCATGGGGATCTTGCACTCAGATTTCTTTTCCCAGCAGACCCAGCCTGGGGCGAGGGACAGTGAGCCTGGCGTGCTGCATGGGTATCTCAGGTCTGGGGCTGGGCCATGCACTATGCTAATCGGGACAACAGCCCCCTGTATGAGCTGGGCATCTTACCCGTTCTCCTGCTGAAGAAACAGGCGAGGGAGAGGAGGTGAGCTCTGTGCCCTAAAGGAGAGGGAGGGGTCCCGAAGCTGGGGTCCTGCCAGGATGCCCTTGTGGGCTGGGTCCCACAGGGAAACTTGGGGATGGGGTGAGGAGAGGATGATGGACAGGGCATCTAGCAGTGGGGCTGAGGTAGAAGGGCTTCCTTGTGCCTCAGTCTCCCTATCTGTGTTTCTGAGGAAGCCCTGTATCACAGCAGTGTGGCAGGAAGAGACCTGGCCTGGTGCCCTTTATTTTACAGGAGGGGAAACTGAGGCTCAGGGTAAACAGACCTACTCAAGGTCATAAACCCAGCCGGAGGCAAGGCCCCAGGTCCCTGACTCTATCTTCGGAAACCACGCCAGGCATTTGTAGTTTATCGATCCACGCTGAAATCACATTCCTCTGTGCTCTAGATGCTTTACAAGTGTTTATGTAATTAGTCGTCATTATGTGACACGTACATTTATGATCCCCACCCTTCAGATGAGGAAACCGAGGCACAGGGAGGTTCAGTAACTTGCTTAAACCGCTCTGTAATGTTCATGTCTCCCTAACATGAGAAATCACATCAAAGAGCCCCTCCGAGTTGCTGCCCGAGGCCAAGGTGACATCTACAGGGGCCTGATGACATCAGGGGCACCCGGGAAGGCGAGTGTCAATAATCCTTTGAAACCTCCTAATTACTGTACTTCATTTGGGGATTTGAAGGGCTCGGTGAGTTAACAGAATAAGGATTCCACCCCAGCAGTCAGGGGTAGAGGCCCTGAGCCTGCGGGCCAAGCTGTGCCCCAGACACCGAGGGACCCCTTGATCTCCCTTTCCTAAGGGCCCCAGCCCACCTTCCCGCCCACCCTGGATCCGCTGGAGTGGCCGAGCACTTGGCCTCTGAAGCGGCCTGTCCTGGGCTCAAAGACCCCACTCATCAGCCGAGAAAGCTTGTTCTGTGTCCTGGCCTGCCTGGGGCTCAGTTTCTTCACCTTGGTGCAGCTAAGATTAGGTAATACCCTCGACTGCCCAGCTCAGGCTCCTGCAGCAAGAGAGGTGGAGGCCCCTCTATCGTGGGAGGGGAGGGCAGCTGGCGGCCTGCCCCAACTCGGCCTCCCTAGAGGAGCCTCTGAGCTAGCAGCCCAGGCCAGGTGCTCTCCCCTATGGGTCTGCCAGGCTTAATGACTCTCCTACTCTGTAACCAGAATCCACCTTTCTGCTGAAACCCCGCTGAGCAAGAGAGCCTGCAGGAGACAATGGTATTTAAACACCTGTCTGTACCTGGGGGCGGGGGGGGGGGATCCCAGCTTCAAAGCTGCCAGATACAATGGGAGGGAGAAATCACCCAGCCAATAACCACCGAGTGCCCTTGAAATCCCGAGATGAGTTACAGTGATTTGGAGCTTTCAAAGGGAATAAAACCTCTGAGGGGAGGAGGAGGGGATGAGGCGAGGGCAGTGGAGGCTTATCCCAGGTACGGATTATTAATATGCACTTTGCCGGGTCCCCCTGATGTCCAGGCCCCCGCAGTTGTCAACCCCGCCTAGGGCGGCAGCCTGTCCCCAACCACAGCTCAGAGGGACCGTTTGATGTACCTTCTCACGTTATAGAGCAGGGTCAGCAAACATTTTCAGGAAAGGGCCAGTTAGTAAATATTTTAGGCTCTGCAGGTCACGTGCTCTCTCTCACAGATGACTCAACCCTGCCCTGGCACTCGGAAGTGACCACAGACAACATGTAAGCCAGTGCACGTGGCCGTGCCCAAATGCCATTTATGGGCACTGGAATTTGAATTTCCTAGAATTCTCAGGGGACGTGAAATAGTATTAATAAACAGTTTTTTTCTCCCCAACCATTTCAAAAATGTGTAAAAAACTAGGCTTCACTCATGGGCTGAACAGAATCGGGCCATGGGCTGGATCTGGGGACCCCTGTTACACGGTGTGAGGGATGGGATTGCAGTCAGGAGGCCTGGATTCCAGCTCTGTGACAGATAAGGCACCGAGTCTCACCTGGAACGTGGTCCCCCGCCCGCCCCCCATACCATGTGCTAATGTCATCCCGTGCACGGGCTCCCTCTGGCTCGGGCAATGCCCAGGCCTGGGGCCAAGTTCTTGGTCAAGGCAGACTTTCCCTTGCTTGTGGCAGCTCCAGGTTCTGCCTGGTCACAGCCCAGCCTGGGGTCAAACCCAGCTAGGCCACTTCCGGTTGTGTAACTTTGTACAAGGTCCTTTTGCCCTGAGACTCTGTTTCCTCATCTGTAAGAGGAGCTGGCTGCACCTCTCCTTGGGACGCTGGGAGGAGCCCCCAGGATGGCTCGTGTCCCCACCTGGCACGTGCTGGGTAGAAGCCGGCCACCCTAGGGATGACACTACCGAAGTTGTGCAAATCCCAGGTGCGGAGGCAGCTGGCCATCTTGGGGGGGGTCCCTCAACACCCCATGAACAAGGCAGGTGTCGGCACCCCCCACCCCCTCGCTTTGTCCCCTGCCCTCGCTCAACCCCCGTCACCCTGACTCTTTCAGGCCCTCCTGAGGATGGTGGTGGGTGGGGCAGGACTGGAGGAGGGCGCTGTTCGCTTCGGGAGGGGGGTCTACGCACCCGTGTACACCAGCTCGGCAAATTTCAGGCCCAGGCCCTGTTTGATTTTGCGCACTTCGCGATCCATGGTGAAGGCCTCGATGTCTAAATGAGCGTGGTAAAGGATCGTCCCTGCTGGGGTCTCGTAGATACCTAGCCATTTTTCCAGGCAGGGGGAAAAGGAGAAAAAAGAGAGAAACGCATGAAACCCAAACTGTCAGCAAATGACAAAAAAAAAAAAATAATAATAATGACTCGTCTGACAGGAGACAAGCCGGTCGGACCCATTCACTCCCAGCTTGTTGCAAAATGCGCCTGTCATTATGCTCATGCTGGGGCCACGACAGTCCACTCTGCGGCTTGTGGAGAAAATGTCTGGATGCCCCCCTTTGAAGAGGCCCTCAGACGTTGGAAAATGACAGGGTTTCGGAGCGGCTCCCCCCTCCTTCCCAACGCGTGCCCACCGGCCCACGGTTGAAAACCTGTAATTAAACCAACTACGGTGGAGCCCAGGGCCCCAAATATCCCTTCCTCCCTTCCACTGGGGAGCCAGGGGAGGGGACAGCTGTGCACACACTTGCACACACGTGTGCACACGCGCATGCCACCTTCAGCCTGAGGCTCCCTCGCCGGCCACGTCTCTGCACATACGGCCTGATCTCTGGGGCGGCGGAGGGCATGGCGGTCTCCCGCACCGACCCCACGTGCAGGTGGGGAAACCGAGCCCGGGAGCAGACAGAACGTGCCCAGTGTGGAGCTGGGACCTGGATCGAGGCACAGAGTCCCTGACTGGTGCTATCTGCTGCCCCGTGGGTCAGCTGGCGATGGGGCCCAAACCCAGAAGGTCGTGGGAAGGTGGCCTTGCCCGAGCCCCCTCCCGATGACCTCAGGCCCCGTGTCTCCACCTCCTAAACAACCTGCTTGGAGCCGAGGGTCTCCAAAGTGACACCGGGGGGACTGCCCCTGAGCTGAGCATGGTCCTGGCTGGGAGGGAGGTCTGATTAGGAGTCCCACACTGGATTTGAGGACAGGAGGCCCCAGGAGGCAGGACTGCCCAAGCGCACGCGGCATGTCCAGGGAGCACGCTGAACTGACCACAGGCACACCTGCCCTGGGGAAGCAGCAAGAACGGACCCCCTCCCACCAACGCGACTCTGAAAGCTTCCTTTCTTCCCACCACGTAACGTTACAGCGTTGAGGGGGCACATTTAAAGGGATCCCGAACATTTACCACCGTCCTTCCACACTGGCTGCTTTAAAAATCAGAAAGGATCTGTGCGCCCGCGTTCTTGGCAGCACTATTCACAACAGCCGAAAGGCGGAGGCCACCACAATGCCCGTCGCCGGCTGAAGGGATAAACAAAATGTGGCATATACACACGGTGTAATATTATTCGGCCTTGAAGAGGGAGGGATTCTCGACACCTGCTACAGCGAGGATGTACCTAGAGAACAGAGAGCGGACGCGGGATGGTGGGTGCGGGGCGCGGGGAGGAGGGGGCAGAGGGAGGTTGTTGTTTGGGGGGCGGGCTACAGGGGGGCCTCTCAGTTTGGGAAGACAGAATTCCGGAGGTGGATGGGGATGACGGCTGCACAACAGTGTGAACGTTCTTTACTGCTCCTCAGCTGTCGGCTTCTCGGCTTCAAAATGGTTAAAACGGTAAATGTCATGTAGGTTTCTCCACAACTTAAAAAATGTTTTTAACCACCCGCCTCCCCCCGACCCCCCAAAATCAGAAAGGAGATTGTTTTCGAACTTGGAGCCCAAAGGCACCATGGGTGTGGCTGAGGGTGCCGTCACTAGTCATAAACGTCCCCCTCTAAAGAACCTTCTAGTCTTCGATCTTTCACTCTGGGAATCGGAAAAATGTCAGCTGCCAGGAGAGGACCTTTCAGACCACTGGTGCCCGGTTCTTCTAATTTTGAGCTGCAAACCCATTATTCAGTCTTTGGCAAAAGCCCAGCATACAGAAGAGAGAGCCCAGACCCCACTGGGGGGAGCAGAGGCCCCTCTGCAGACCCCAGGCTCCACCAAGAAGTCCTTAAAATGCCAGTGTGGCCCAACATTATTTTTACAGATGGGCAGACTGAAGCCCCGGGAAGGAAGTGACTTGCCCAAGGTCAATGGGAGCAGCATCTGGATCTCCCTTCTCTGCTCCAGATTGCTCCTCAGGTCCTTTGGCAAAGCGATCCTGTGCTTACCAGGGCATGGAAAGGAATGCAAATCTGGGGAGCCGTGGCTGTGGCCGAGGAAGAAAAGCCTGGGCTCTCACCCTGGCTCTGAGGTGTTCCCAAGCAAAAAAGAGCCTCTCTGGGAGGTGAGTCTCTTATTACAGCCCCCTGATATCCTGGTCTCGGGGGTGTGGGGGGGGGACATACTTGTCAAAGCCCCACCTGGAGACCAGATGCTGATATAATTACAACGTGCCACGAAAGAGCCTGTCCCATTTCACTAGTGTGGCTCTTGGGCAATTCTGCCGTCCTGATCCAGTTGTGACCTTCTGGGAGCAAATGGCCTCCCCAGCAGGAAAAACACCAATGTCCCAAGTTCATGCACCAGCCCCAAGCCCTGGAGCCCTGGAGTCCCAGGGTGATGTTCAGGCCCCGCTCGGCCTCCTTGTCTCTCTTGCAAACAGTTCAAACAGGCTCGACCATCCGTTTCTACCGAGCGGCTGGGAGCCCCAAACCAGAAAGGCTGTTGGAGGCGGAGATGGATGGATGGCTGAGAAAAGCCAAGAGCATGAAAACAGGGAGTCATGGAAAACCTGCAAAAACTCAGCACAGAAGTCAGGGCTCCTCCTGGGGGGGCAGTAAGGGGCCACAAACAAGTGGCTCCTGATGGCCCCAGGCCACGGAGGAAGGCCCAGTGGTTCAGCCATCTGTTTACAAAGACGTTTGCAGAACATTTAGAAATGTCTGCCTCCAGCACGGCAGACGTGACCATCATGTTAGAGGGCCAGTTTCAACTCTCCTAGAAACTTCATCACCGGGAGTGCAGGAATTCCCCAGAGCTACCTAAAGCAAGACACACGGACAGAAACTTACTGGTCTTTCACCCTGGCACATACTAAGAGCTTGCTATTTAGCAAATTGGAGACAGGCCTTCTAATGATTAGTTTTGCTACATTTCGGAAAAACCCCGAAGCTTTCCAAGGCTCTCCGTATATTGGCACAGACAGTCTCCGAGAGTGGAGCCCTCCTGCTTTCAGGTCCCAGGGAATCTGACCCCTTGCTTTTCTGTCTTCGGCTGGGCCAGGCACGGGGCACGGTCCAAGCTGTATTTGCAGGGCTGAGGCTGGGGACCAGAAGTCTCACGGAACAGACACCTTCACAGAGTTCCCAGCTCAGCTTTGCTGTGTGACCTTGGCCTACCTCAGTCACCTTCTGAGCCCCAGGCAAAGTGCTCTTCATTCTCACTTCCACGGAGACCTGCCTGGATGGTAAGTACCTGGACACACTGTCACCCCCATGTGGTGGGCATGCTGATGGCTTTGTCTCTTTAGAAGATCGGGGCCAGCTCCACAGCATCAATTCCCAGCAGCCCAGAGAAGGAACAACAATGGTTGTGTGCAGAGTGCCAGGAGGACCCTATACTTCCAGCCAGCAAGAGCCACGACCTGCCCAAGGGCCACCCGCTGCTGGCCCACGCTAGGACATCCCCAGGAAAGGAGCAGGGAGCGTCTGGTGGGCAGAGCTGCCCGCCCCTGAGCACTCAGAACCAGCCTCATGGCCGCCAACCCTCCCAGACGGCCACAGGAGGCGCCGAGGGCTAGAAGAAAAGCCACAGCCCTCAAACACACTGCACAATTAATGTTCCTGCTCCTTTTCTTAGGTGTTCAAGTTAATTGTGACTGATCAAAAAGCTGTTTTCAGGTCGCTGCTGTCATGTGTGTGTGTGTGTGCATGCGTGTGAGCATTTGAAAGTTCCCCCCTCTCCTCCCCGCAGGGGTAGGGGGTACAGATGATTTCTGTGTATTCCTTCTGGGAAAAAAAAAAAAGACTTAAAAAAAAAAACAGTGACAGAAACCTGATGCTAAAAGACTATGGATTTGGGGCTTTTGACAGTCGGCATACAAACCACCGTGCAAAAAGGAGGAGGAGATGACAGGTGAGTCTCGCTGTCGCGGTGGAAGAGACAACAGACATCTTCATAGTGACATGCACAGCGGCTCCAAGTGTCTATTTTCATCTCCCCGTGTTTACAGGAAAAAGACAGAGGTGTCAGTGGTTCTCTGCAGAGCAGCTTCAATCACACCATAATTACTGCCAAGGGGGGGATGGGGAAAAGGGCAAGGAGTTGGGGGGTGGGGGGGTGAGTGGACCAAGGAGGAAGAGGTGGGGACCAAAACATTGCTGCAGCTTAAATCCGTCTCCTCTGTTCCTGAGGCTGCCGGGTTAACCGGATGGTATGATTTGGCAGAACGGAGTGGGATCCGCCAATCTGCTGGGATCTGGGTCGGGGTGGGGTGGGCGTTAGGGCCGCTGGACCAGAGGCTCTGGTCCTTTGGGAAAGCAGTATCCAGAGGGAGATATCTGGAAAGGCCCGGAGAAGGGAGGTTGGCTGGAGCCCAAGGCCTCCCCTCTTGGGTACTAGGGCCAAGGATGGAGGCGGTTGCCATGGTGATGGGGAGGCAAGTCATGGTGGGTCTCTAGCCATCCTCTATGTTCCTGGTGCCCTGCAGGCCCAGCCCTGGGATCAGGGTGGGCCTCTGGGGGTACAGACATCTTTGTTTCATAGCTCTCCCTCTACTCTCCATCTGGAACATTCCATCTGAGCAGAGCCTCTGGGAGGCCTGGACAGGTGGGCAGGCAGGTGGGTAAATGGGCGGGCAGCCCTTGCTTCTTCTTAGCCAGAAAGTGGAGGAGTCAGGAGGAAGTGAGATAGGACGGGAGAGTGGGAGACAGATGGGAAGGGTGGAGGAGAGAGGGACAGGGAGGGAAGAGGAGAAGCAGGCAATGAGGAGGAGGGGGAGGGAGTCCGCCGAGGGAAGAGGCAGCGGCAGGCAGAGGTGAGACCGGCAGGGACAGGGCTGAGAGCTAAGGAGAGAGCCAAGCTGGCTAGAGA
>NC_138382.1:75404150-75450467 GCF_054177405.1 Leptonychotes weddellii | reverse complement strand
CGTCTTCCTGCTCTGCCCTCAATATCATTGACAATTAACAGCTTCTCCCATTACTGTAGACTTAATAACAACCGTGGTGTGTGGACATCCCCAACACCCTCATTTACTGCCCCTGCTCATTCTTCCTCACGACGAATTACTCGGAGCGGAGACATAAAAACAGGACACCACCCTAAAATCATGAAGCAACCTTCCTCTCTCACCCCTCTGACCCAAGTAAGAAAACAGGCAAATTACAACTTCCAGAGGGAAGATCACCTAGTCTCGCGCCACCTTTGATAGTCAGAGCCACAGAGAGGGAAAGCAACGTGCTAAGGTCACACAGCAAGTTCTTGGGAGTCTGAATCCTGATTGTCTTCCCCAAAGACTGTACAACCCTCTGGCTAAATTCCAGGCATGTAGGGACAGCCCCCGCAGGTACACACAGAGTACCTGGGCACTGTGAAGGCCGTGCTCCAGGAACCATGGGTTAGAAGCCAAGGGGGTCAGAGCTGACTGCTAATCTCAAGGCTCTGAACTTCTGGGGTGATGATGCCCCCCCAGTTCTGGGGAAAAGGTAGTAGTCTATCATCCAGAGCTCTCTGTATTTGGTCCACACAACAACCCATTCCACAGATGAAGAAGCTGAGGCTCTAGGAGGCTAAGTTCCTTTTCTAGTGGTGATGGGGCCAAGACGGGGGCTCACATCTGCCACCGGAGCCCAGACTCTCTACATGTGCCTCCCTCTGGCTCCAGGGGCCCAGCCCCCATCAGACCTAAGGGGCCACCTGGGGTGCCCCCTACCTTCTCTCCTAATCCCCCAGACTGTTCCTGCTCCACCCTCTTTATTCCACATCTACCAGCTGAAGCCTAGTCTCCTGTCACATCCTCCAGGAAGCCTTCTCGGCATAACCTCGTTCAGGCCTTTATCACCACCCCCTTCAGTTCATGTTTACTTGACCCTCCCTACCCAGCAGGATGGCATTTTCAAGGAGTGACCTCAGGCCGGTCCTTACCTTGGAAGGCAATTCATTTTCACCACAAGTGCCAATCCTGGTCGGTTGGTAATAACTATCCGCAATTAGTGATGGCGCGGGAAGGGCAGCCAGCAGGTGCCACCGAGGACACTTCTGAGCCACACTGAGCTCCCAGATGGCACAGCCTGCCTCTGACCTTTCAGCCTGCCCCTGGGGCCGCTGCCATTTATGGGGCACATCCCCTGCACCAGACCCCACTATCAAACATGGGCTGGAACTGGATCTACCCCACCCCAGAGTTCTAGCTCTTAGCCTCCACTCTGTGCCTCTGGGGGTCTGGGCATCAGTCCCGGCCTCGGTTTCCCCTTCTGTAAAATGAGGGTGCTGGTCTGTGGCTTGGTCCCCCAAGGTCCCCCCTTGGCCTGCCTTGCATGATTTACATTGTGTTGTCTCCCAAGGGCAGACTGAGACAAAGGGACATTTAATCAGATGTTAATACAGGTAAGAGGCAAAGGTGTAAGCCAGGACAAAAGGGAGCAGCTAATTAGTCATATTGTTCTGACAAGGCCTTCCCCAAGAGTTTCAATTAGGTTGCTTCTCGTCATAGTAGCTGTGTTGAGGAGGAAAAGAACAAGAAAAATCACAGGAAAGAGGCAAAGTGGCCCCACACCTTTTGAGACAAATCCAAACAGGTCAGAGCTGGAAGGATCTGACCTCCACCCCGGGGCCCACCACATCACACTTGGGAAAATGGGGCCCAGAGGTGACAAGTCAGGTAAGTGAGGATCCCCGCTTCCTGTCGCCCGGACCAGCACCCTGTTCTAAGGGTGCTAAATCTGGTGGCCATCAGCTCTCTGGATAGGAGATCCCCCTGGGGAAACTGAGTCCGGGAGGGGCGGGTGTGGTCTGATGACCCGGCGAGGGACCCACAGAAAACCACAGGGCTCTGGTTAGTAAGAGAAGATAGAGGCACCTGCTTGGTTGGGGACCAAACCTCTTTTCACTCCCGGCCCAGCTGGAGGCGGCAACAGGCCTGGCAGCCTAGGGGAGGTGGCATCTGCTGCACACAGAGGCAGAGCCCCGGCCAGCCTGTGCCATGCTGGACCCTGGGACAGGCCCTGGCCGGCTCCCACCACCAGCACAGCCCACAGCGCCCACCCCCCGCGGGACTCCTGCCCTGTGGGGCCGGCCGCCTCCTCAAAGCAGCCTTTATGACTGTGAAATCGGCCCTGCGTGGTCGGCCTCCAAACCTGGCCGACCCGCCCGGGGCACAGGACAGCCTGACCTCCAGGCCTGTCCCTGGCCTCCCCTCTCCTCCGAGCCCCTCCTGGACCCCCAGGTTCCTCCTCGTGCTCTTGGGACAGCGCTTCTCATCATGCCCTTGAGAGTCAGTGGCAAAGGGCCCACTGTCCCCACCTCACAGGGGAGAAACTGAGTCCGGTGGGGGAAGGAACGTGTCCAAAGTCACCCACGTAGCAACACCCGAACGGGATGGGAATCTGGGGGGCCTCTGGGGTCTCTGGGAGCTGAGACACGCCCCCAAGGGTGGTGAGCAGACTCACCTCGGGACTTCATCCCAATGAAACGGTTCTCCACGATGTCAATGCGGCCAACGCCGTGCTTGCCCCTGTGGGGAGAACGGGTCCCTTAGAACCACATGCTGCCACAAGGAATCGAGTCAGACGCCACCCACCTGGCTGGGCTCTCAGCTGCAGGACGCCAGAGCCTACGCGCAGGGCGTCAGGCACCATCCCAGGACCCAAGATGCAAAGGACCTTGGAGCCAGGTCACCTGCTTCAACTGCCCACTGTACACTTGGGGAAACAGACCCAGAGAGGGAAAGGATTGCCAGGGTCACACAGGGAGTTGGCAACTTCTGTTGCCTCTGTCCTGGGGCCTTGCAGGGCACCAGCCCTCCCCACTGCTCATCTTTCCTGTTACCTGGGTCTCAGGTCTGGCAGAAAGCTCAGAAGCTCTAGTTGGACTGTCCCTAGGGGCAGTAGACCCCGGGGGGCGTGGGTGGTGGTGGTATTAACCTTCCAAGGCTGAAGGCCACCAGAGGCTCCCATCAGACCAGGAGACCCAGTGCCTGTGAGCCCCACCGAGGCTGCCTGTCCCCCGTAGCCCCTGAGCCTCAGGCCCAGACACGAGGCACAATGGCCTGTGACAGCGAGGGCCCGAGGGGGCGGTTTCCCAGGAGGCCGGGCCAGGCTGTGGGCACTCACGCGACTTCATTCAGGTACACGAAGAGCTCCAGGGACGTGCGGTGGGTGGTGCCGTCCTTGACGTTGGTCACCTTCACCGGGACCCCTAGGGCGGGAGGAGAGGGCAGTGGGCCGGCGGGCTGCCACCCCTCCCTCTCCCTCCGCCCGCAACGCCTTAAATGGATCTGACAGATATGGACTCCAAATGACTCTTTGAAAAGCCCTGTGCAGGTTGGGGCCTGCTGGAGGGGGAGAAGGGGCGAGAACGCCCCCCAGCATGAAAGGGCAAATGCAATAAAAACGCGCCCCCCACCCTCCCCATTCTCTCTGTCCCTTTTGCATTTAGGGGCTGTGAAATTGGAACCAGCCCTGAACTAATTGAATTTCACGCTCCACCATTGTCTTACGCCGGGGCACCTTCTGTCCCACCAGCTACCCAGGCCGCCTGGCCGAGGTGCGGCGGAGCGCGTGCTCGTGCGCGCGCCTGCATGCACACGCACGCACGCACGCACGCACGCCCTCGCAGCCCCCGGCCACGTCTGCCGGCTGGACCCCCGCGCCCCCCGCCGCCCCGCCCCCCGGACCGCCGCAGCCCGCCGATGGCTGGGGGGAAGCGGTGCCCGCTCCCGCGGGCGAGGCGTCGGTGAATTCTGAGAAGTCGGGTCTCGGGTGGCAGGAGGGCAGGAGGGAGGCGGCCTCGGCTCGGGGAGGGGAGGGCAGGGCCGAGTCAAGGGGGGTGGCAGGGAGGGGGGGCAGTGGGTGGGTTCAGGGTTGACTTTGAATAGCAAGGGGCACTTTCTCGAGCGGTGTGAAATGAGCAATAAATGTATTAGGGGGCTAACAAGAGAGCTGTAACAGTGACAAAGGAAAGCTGTTCAAAGTTGGCGGATAATCCCCCACCCATCTGCCCAGCTCATTACCATGTAGCCAGCGACCGGGTGCCAATCAGGTCTCAATAGCGGCTTTCGGGTCTTTATTAGCCAGGCGCCGCTTGGAGGGGCTTCCCTCAAGGCGCTGTCACCTCGCCATTCTTCACCCCCATTTCCAGGGGTTTTATAACTTGGTTGTAAATTGCTATTAAATGTAAGTCTGCCCAATAATGAACCTTAAGCCCCTCTCGCCACTGCCCCCCTCTCCCCTCTCTTTCTCTCCCTCCCGGTGCTATTATGGCCGTGGACGGGGCCTGCCCCAGAGAGGGGCTGACATTGTTGGTGCTGCTGCCGGAGAAAGCCTCTTAGCCTTTAAAATAGTTAATAATTAGATTAAAACTTCAAATAAATTAACTAGAGGGTGAATGGGAGTAGTCGGGGACGGCTCCTCCCGTCTATTTTTTTTTTTTTCCAGACGGTCCCCAAATCATTAAAATGGATCACGTTTCTTCTCCGGTTCAGCCCTTGGGGCTGCCCTATTTCTGGAGGAAAGGCTGCCAGAGCCTTGTGTCTGGGACCCCCGCTGCCTCCTGCCTGCCTCCCACCTTCACCCAGGCTCCCCCCCGCCCCGGGGCGGGGGGGACCTGCCAGAGGTGCTGCCCGGGGCCATCCCGCCTGAAGATGCCCGGCACCTGCAGACCAGGCCCGGGTCAGACAGAGTGGGCACTCGGGGCTCCAGCTCCGTCAGGGGCCTCAGCCCATGGGCCCTTTGGTCCCCAAGTGGTGTGAAATTCAAGGGTTTGAATAGATGGGGGGAGCAATGGAGATGCCCACTTGCTTGGCCAGGCTCTCAGGAAAGGCCAGGAATATTCAAGCACTAATAGACTCTGCTTCCCCCCGCCCCCACCTCACTCTGCACACCATACTTGACACCTGTGAGCATCATTTCCACGACCTATTTTAGGGGCAAGTGAGCCTGAGGCCCAGAGGGGTGAAGTTGGTTGTCAAGGTCACACCAGCATGAGTGAGGACAGGGATCTGCCCCTTCCCCATCCTCGGTCCCTGAGGTGCCCTGGGAGGGGCAGAGTCCCTCTCCCTCTGCTCTGGTCCAGCCGGGGCAGCCGCCTTGTGGATGGACTGTCCAGCCTCCTTGTCTAGGCTTGGGATGCCCTCACGCCCCCTCTTGGATCCTCCAGCTCCTGCCTAGCACCACCTCCTCCAGGAAGCCTCCCTGATTTCTGTAGCTGTCAGGACAGGTCTTCTCCTTGGGTGCCCTGAGCCCTTACTCTGAGCCTGGTCCTGCCCCTCTCATCACCAGGCTCACCTTGCATTCCCCTCTGTCCTCCATGGCAAGAGGTGTGCCTGGTGCCAGGCTCAAGACTGGGCACTTGGGCCAGGCCAGCAAACATGTCTTGTTGATAGCAGCGAAGATAAGGAGATCAGGATACCCATCCACGGCCAAAGGGAGCAAAAGCACTGGCGGTTTTGAGTTTGGGGTAAAGGGGTGGGGTACAGCGTAGGACCAGCTGAGGCATTAGCTGGGGGATCAGAGAGGCCCCTGAGGCCGGCTCTCTAAGACCCACCGTTTACTGAGCACCTCCTTGGTGCCAGGATCCTGTACAGGACGCATCCCTTACAGACCACATTCTACATCATGAAAATGCCAGGCAGCAGGTGCTTCTATCCCCAGTATACTGAAGAGGACACTGAGGCCCACGAAAGCTGAGTGACTGTACAAACTCCCAAAGCCACTGGCAAGTGACCACTTAGGGACTGGAATGCTCTCACTCCAGACCTGGTGCCCACGACCCCATGTGATGGGCAGCTGAGGATGCTTTCCTCTCAAATCTGGAGGCTTCTATGGACCACGCCATCCGGGGAAGGAGGTGGTTGGGAGCCCCTGAAGCCCCTGCCTGAGCTCTGGCTTCCAGAAACACAGGAGGGATGCAATGGGCTCGTGCCCAGGCTCCCAGACAGAGGGGAGAGGAGCCAGGGCCCCAAGAGCCCACTCCCTCGAGTTCTGACAGGTGGGCACCTACCTTTCTTGAACTCGATCTCAAGGATGTCAGGGCTGTTGGGGGCTTTGGCGGGGTCCTGGGTCTTCGTGTAGAGGCCCGGAGGCGCTTGGTTCTGACAAAAGACAGAAAGAAGTTGGAGGATGGGGTGTCCAGAGCCAAGCCATACCCCGCCAGTCCCCACACACCCTGTGCCCCACCGCCCGCAGAGATCTGCACCCCTTCCCCAGAACCAGGGGCCTGTGGCACCTGCCGCCACCTGGCACAGACCCGTGGGCCTCCCAGCCCCCAGCCCGGAGCTGGCCTCGCTTGCCAGGGGCCTGGGAAACAAAGGGCTCGAGAAATCAGACAATTTTTCCCCTCAACTTGATCTCATCTTTTTCTTCGACGCCCCCACAGCTGGAGGTAGAATAGCAGCAGAGGAACAAGTCAGGCAAGAAAAGTGTGAGTTTGGAGGAGCGAGGCAGGAGCGGGCTTCCCGGGAGCGGGTGCTCGCTCTCCCAGGCGCGGAGAAATGGGGTTTATTCTGCACTGACCGCAAAGCTAATGACTGCGCGTGACCCCAGCAGGTGCTCTGGCGAGCCGAGCCGTCCCCGGGGTCCTCGAGGTTAATACTCACGGGGAGAAAAGAGAAGAGCAAAGCAAAAACCCATTTGAAAACACATCAACCTTTATGTATATTTTTCCTTGGGCGTGTTGGAAAATGGGCCTCTCGTCTTGATGCAGCGGGCAGAGGGGGCCACTGGCTGCCTGGGGCTCTCCAAAGTCCCTCCTGGCTCCCAAAGCCCAAGGCCCTGGGCTCCCCGCCACCCCCCAGCTGCGCTCGGACCCTGGCCACCCAGGGGAAAAGGGGGGGGCCTCTCGGCCTGACTGCTCCAGTCTCTCCTGTGGGCACCTCGGGGCCCAGCTGTTTCCACCTGGGATACCGCAGGACATGCCATTCTTAAATCTTTGCTTTCGAGACCCTGTGGACATTCACGTGTCACTTTCCATCTGCAGCTTCTTTTGGGTTCTCAGCAGCCCTGTTTGGTAAGAAGGTCAAGTGCTGTCACCCTATCTATAGATGAAGAAATACAGGTTGAGGGGGAGTGACTCCCCCATTCTCCACCGTGAGTTCTGTGTGGGCCGGGACCCGGCACAGGGCAGGAAACCCCGAGGCCGGCCATAGATATGTGCTGGATTTTAGAGTGGTGGAAAATATCCTCCAAGCCAGGAAGTCAAATTCCCCAGCTGCGGGGCCTTGGCCAAGTTGCCTTGCTTCCTTGGGCCTGTTTTCCTCACCTGCAAAATGGGGAAAGGATACCTGCCTTTGACTTTCTTACGCCTTAAGCATATAGATGGTTTTTATGGTTTTTACTGGACATGAACATTACCCAAGAAAATGCCAGGGAAGACGGGTGCGAGCCGTAACCTGCTCTGCAGGTGGGGACTACAGCTGGAACGGACTCCTGGTGGTGCCTGCCTCCCAGAAGGGCCCCCCCCCCCGCCCCCAGGAGAGGTGGCTTGCAGAAGTGCCTTGGATCCCTCACCTGTGGTCACTTTGTTTGTTGGCTCTATGTCCGGGTGACCAGCCATCCTAGTTCTCGCACCCCTAGGCACCCCTCAGCCCTGGGCAAGGGTGATGGTTGGTCCTACTATAGCTCTACTCCTGAGCTCAGACGGGCCTGTGGTGGACCCGGCACCTCCAGAGTGCTGTGTGACGTGGGACCAGCAGCATCCCTTCATCTGTTTCATTTTTGGGGTGTGAATAAGGACCTAGAACTGGCCTCAAAGACAGACTCAAACAGGGAGAGGGTCCTTAGGGACCCTACGCCCAAAGCCTCCACGGACCAGATGGAAAACCAAGGCCAAAGAAGTGGCTTGACCAAACCATGTTGCCTGTCCCCAGCAGTGTGGGAGCCCCACTGTGTGGGCACTCTGGACTCCCTGTTCTGTGCTCTTTCCATCACCCCCTGCTGTTTCCCAGCTGCTCTAGAAATCTGCGGGCTGCTCAGCGCAAGGGCTTTGGCCAGAGACAGTCAGCATCATTAACGATGGGGACGGGTTTCAGGTGGTTTTGGAGAAATGCCCGGCTCCCCAGGCCCGGCTGGGTCCTGCCAACCACTGTATTCCTTGGGCACAGACAGGCCCGATGACCAACCATCCTTGGCCAAAAGGCAAAGTGAACCAGGGTTTGGGCCTCTGGGTGTCCAACGTGACTCCACGGCCCCTTTCCCCGCCTGCCGGGGTGGGGGGGCCTTACCGGCCCCCAGCGCAGGATGAACTCAAAGCAGGGTTCCAGCGCTGAGAGTCCCCACTCCCTCACCCACGGCTCCTTCCTCCCACCTCCACCTGCGCTGCCTGACCTTCTCCCGCCACCCTTCTCCACGAAGCCCCAAACGGAGGATGAGATGGCTTGCCCTTGGGAGGAGAGAGGAGGTGGGCAGACGCGCAGGGCGGGCGATCCGCACTCCACGGTGCAAGCCAGAGGCAGCTGGTGTGGTTTCCGACACCCTGACAGCGCCCATTAAATAAAATAACTAAATAGAAATAAAGTGACATTTGCTTTGCATTCCGAGGTGGCTGGGCGCCTGCCTTCTTTTTACTCTCCCTCCTAAAAGCCCAGTTCAAATGACAAATAGTTTGTTGCTGAGTATCAATACCATCTATTTATCCATCCCAGCGGGAGGGCTCACTTCCAATGTCATCTGGGGGGGGGGCTGGGGGGAGGGAAGAGAGGGAAGAAAAAAAGAGAGAGAGAAAGTGGGGGGTGGGGGGGGGAGAGGACGAAAGAAAGCATGAAACAGGGCCGAGAAGGAGAAATTGGAAGCAAATGGCCCATGAACTAAACCATGATGTAGAGGCATGATCGATGCTGCAAATGGTTTATTCATCCATCAGATATGGCGGGCCGGCGACTGAATGAACTCTTTCACTGTGTGCCCTATGAAGTTAAAGCAAGTAAATTTCTATCTTTCTTCGCATTAGCTGCCTCATTGCCCTTCAATCAGCCCTCACGGAGGCAGAAAATGGCTCCACCATCTGCCTTCAGACCCTCCCTTCGGCAGGTCTCGGGGCTTTTTTTGGAGAGGGGGAGGGGGCGCCGGTTCCCTTAAGCTCTGTCTCCCCATCTCCTCCCAAGGGGGCCAGGGCGGCAGGGGGGTGGGGTGGGGTGGGCGCAGGAGCTCTCTCTGCCTGGAGGGTAGCACCGGGCCCCTAGCGACTGTCTCCTTATCCCGGGGATCCGGAGGACGATGCCCACCATGCAGGGGGAGTCCCGGGATGCAAGGGAGGGTCCTGGAGTTTAGCCTGGGGGAGCCCCCTGACAAAGGAGGGCAGGCCCAGAAAGCCAGACCCTGGGTTCCTCAGCCTCACCCCCCACTTCTCAGTGGGAATGAGGTTTCCTCTCTCTCACACCCAGCCCAGCCCAGCCTTCCTGGCCAGAAGGGAGGGGTCCTGGGAGGATCTTGGCCCCTTCCTCCCCAAACAATCTTAGCCTGCCTGAGGAGGGAGAGAGGGACCCCTGGCTCCATCCAAGATTGAGGTGTAGGGATAGGCCAAGAGCTTTCTATGCTTCAGAAGGGAGGTGCTGTGGTTTCCCACTGTGTGCATGAGGAATCAAAGGCTCAGAGGTTGGGTAACTTGCCCAAGAGTGCACAGCAATAAGTGGCAGCGTCAGGACGCAGACCCCTGTTTCTTATCTCGGGGTGACTGATGCATCAACCTTCCCACCTTGATCGGTGGCAGAATCCTTAAAAAGACACTCTTTAGCACTGACGCATCCATCCACTGCCCTCATGAGCCAGGAGGCCGGAGGGAAAGGACCTGCCTGGGGGTCACAGAGCCATCTATATCCCCACCACTGCCCCAGGGGCCGTGCCTCTGCTCCCCTAGTTCTGGTGAGAGTTCTACAGGCTGTTTGGAGGGGGGGTAGAGGGGACAGCCTGCCCGTGCACAGCTCTGCGTCTGCCAGGCTCAGCCTCGCCCGCCCCCCTTGGTGCTGACTGACTGGCTAATTAGGGGTGGCTGGCCTGAGTGTCGTGGGGTCAGTAGAGCATGAACTGGAAAAACCTGTGGCCAGCAGGCAGCAGCCCCATGGGGCCATCAGCCCCCAGGGGGCAAGGGTGCGGGCTCTCTTGAGTGACACGGTGGGGCAGAGTGGAGTGTGGGTGGGGGTGGGCAGGGGGCAAAACCACAGAGGCAGGAGGGCCAGCTCCCCAGAGAGATATGGGGTGCCCTGGGGGTGAGTCACTTCTCTGGGCCTTGGTTTCTTGGTTTCCTCGCCCATAAAATGAGGACGCATACTGCCAGGAGCCAAGGAAAGTAGGCCAAGAAAATGCTAAACCGAGGCCTGGTCCCAGAACCAGTGGCTGGTAGTTGTTCTATTATCACCAACACTGACTGGGAAGCCGGGTCCCTCCGGGAGCCATCCCAGGACCCCCGGGCAGGGCTCCAGCTCTCCCAGCCTCACCAACACCACCAGGGCATCCTCCCCTCCAGCTGGCCTTCTTGGATCCCCCAGGCCCAGCTGCCCAAGCACACCCCCCTCCCCAACAGCACACTTCTTCCCTAACGTCAGACAAGCAGCCCACCCCACCCCCAAACCAGCCGAGCCAGGGAATGGAGACACATTCCCTCAGGGACAAAGAGATTTTTCTCTTCCCAGGATAGATTTCGTCCTGCCGCACCCCCTCACCCCCCATCTCCCACGGTGGCAGGGGGAGATACAAAGAGAAACCCCCCAGGGAGAGAAATCCTAAACTTCAAACAGGGCCGAGGCCCAGCCTGGCCAGTCTTGGAGGCTGGGGACAGGGGATCAGGGCGGCCTGCCTCGGGCGGGTGTGGAGCACAAACCCAGACAAATGGGTCCTGAGGCTCTAATTTGTGCCACCCCCCCACCCCACCCCATTGCGGCAGCATCGGCCTGAGAGCTGGTGGGCACAGGCTGGGCCCTCCCACAAGTGTCTCATCTGCCTAATTGCTTCTTTATTGTCTTACAATCACACACTCTCTCCATGCTGCCCTGAAATATTTCCTTCCCCTATTCATCCCAGCGGCAATTAGAAAAAGAGTGCGGTGGGGGCGGGGGGGGGGTCTCAAAATGCAGCAGCATGGAGTAGGCAGGCGGAGGGGGGCCCGGTGGGGAGGATCGGGACGCAGGCAGGGCTCAGCCCCAGGCCCACACCCGGCCCCCGTGAAATTTCAAATTAGGCTACAATCACATCAGACAGCATCGGCACGGAGTAGCTACCACCAAAGACGGGCAGCCGGTTCACAGGAGACTGGGGGGGTGGGGCGGATTACCTTGGGGTTCTCCAGGATTCCAGCCTCGTAGCTGCAGGGGGAGAGGGAGGACAGGGGATCAGGTGGGGAGGGGCAGAGAGACACCCTCCCCCCCAACACGAGTCTGGTCTTCCCTTCTTTCTCTGCCCAAGCAGCTGCTGCCAACCCCGTCTGGAACATTCTGGGCCCACCACAGTTGGCTGTGGGAGCTGCAGTTTGCAAGAAAGAGCCTGGGACATTACCCTCCATCTTCTGGGGCACAGCCCCCGGGCTTCACATCTGGGGGGGACTTCACACATGCTGTTCTCCCTGCTTTAAACATTCTGCCCCCTGCACCTCGGCCAGTCAGTCCCTCCTCATCCTTGAAGTTTATATCTCAAATGTCACTTCCTATGAGAAGCCCTCCCGGATACCCAGCCAAGCCCAGGTGCCTATTATCTCACCCCCTGCCCCCTGGGAGCCCTGCAGCGAGCGAGCAGTGGCTGGGTGAGGGGTGGGGGAGGGGACCGCCACCAAGGCTACTACATCTGCTCTGCGGAGGCAGATGCTCCCGGAGGTGGGACAGGGCAGCACACAGGTGGGACGTCTTGCTTACCTGATGTGCATGAGGTTCTCGTCCATGCTCCACGGGTTCTTGGGGGTGACCGGGATGGGGATTCCGTGTTGCTGTGGGTGAGAAGTGACATGGGGCCTGCGTGAGGCAGCTTGAAGTTGGCCTGAGGGTCAGGCCCAGCTGCCTTGGTTTTCTTACAAGGCTGTGCACGTCCCCAAACTCTGGTCCTCATGCAGTCAAGACCGCCCCCCCACCCCCCTGGCGTCCTTCCTCTCCCCACACCCCCGGCTGCCTGGGGAATGAGTGAGGACTCCATTACTGGACATGCCCATGCAGAAACTACAAGATTGTGTGTCTGAGATGGCATGGGGTGGATACTGACCTTGGGGTTCCTTCCAGAAGATTCTCCAAATCTGTACTTCACAGGCCCTGAAGCACTAGAACGTGCCAAGCAGTGTGCCAGAGGCTTCCCACTTGCTGACCCCCCTCTGCAACCCTATAAGCTGGGGGCAGCAAGGGTCCAGACTTCCACTGTAGATCTCAACCAAGGCATCTGCGCCCACCCGGTACTTAATGTTGCCCCGGGGGAGGGGCTTCTAGCTCCTGGCACCTGTTTATGGTATCCACCTGACACGTTCTGGGAGCCACCCCTCTCCCCCTGCCTGGCACAATCACCATGCACATCACTCTGCAACCCTCTAAAGAGCATCCCGGGTACATCCCGTACCCCCCTCTATCCTCTCCTAGTGGTTCTAATTATGTCTTGTCTCCCAAATGCTTCCATTGTTGAAGGAGAAAACTCATCCCAACCGAGACCCTGGGTCTGAAGGCTGTTGGCGATCACTCTGAAGGCCCACCTCACTCAGCCTTTTGGATTAAGGACAAGGCTGACCCCTTAGCCACCCCACGCTGCCGTGGCTTGACACCTGGTTGGAATCCAACACACACATTACATTCTGCTTTCCCCTCCCCTCGCTTATGGGGCACAGAAGCAGCTAAGTGGCCCAGCCAGGCCCCTGTGAGGCAGTGAGACCCGACACTTTGCTTCCCAAGCCCCTTTTAGCACCTTGCCCCCCCTCCCCGTGGTCCTAGAACCTGGCCAGCCCCGGTCCCTGTAGCCCCCACCAGCATCACCCCGTCTGCCCCGATGGGGTTACCCTGATCTGCACTCCGTCCCACTACGGGAGGAGTCCAGCCTCCTCCAGGTTTTCTTTATTACCACCTTAAAATTTCAAAATAAATGAAGATAAAACCTTCCAGCTGTTTTTTTTTAAGTTTTACCAGGGGAATTGCTTTAAAAGACAGTCCATATCTATTCTAGGATTTGCATACTCTTCATTTTAAACCACATGGGCAAACAGGAACACCTCATTTAGAGGGTGCTCAATGTTGGGGGGGCCACTCGCCTCCCCCCAGAGTTGCCAAGCATCAAATGTACATGCTGCCCTTGGGCTCCCTCCAGGTAGAGGGGGCCAGGTGTGAGGACCAGGACCCCCTGCAGGAGCAGGAACCCCGCCACCATCCCCCCCCCGGCTGGGGGCCGAGAGAGCCGGCAGATGGGTTCCCTGCAGCCTTTGTTTTGGGGAGGGGTTTGGAAACACTTTTGCCTTCTTTCCCACTGGTCTCCGTGGTCGTGGTGGGAACAAGGAGAGGAGAAAGGGGGGGAAGGCTGGAGGACAAGGATGGGCAGCCCCTCCTCAGCAGGGAGAGACACACACATATGCCAAAAATAGCAGTCCCTTGACCAAAGAGATTTTTATCCCCCTGGCCCCCCAAGAAACTCTCACTGCAACTGAGGACAGAAAACAAAACCACCTTCCACAAGTACACAGGCGACCACCCTGCTTTCCAGCCCCCTACCTTGTACACTGGCCTTTTAAAAGAAATTGATTACGGTGAGATGCTAACGACGGATGATGGCTGGGGTGGGTGCGGAAAGTGGAGTGAATGTGTGTTTGTGGGTCTCCTACCGCACCTTTTGGCCTTGGCAACTTACAGGTCTTGAAAACAGGGGGTTTTCAAAGCACCATTGATTTTTGTCTTGTCTGAATCAGCTGCCTGGCTCTGCATTTTGGACAAAGCCCGGTTGCTGCTCAGTTATTCTGGTCATTTCCTGGGTGCAGAAACGCGGCCTCCCTCCTCGAATGTGCTCAGATTCCCCGGAGCTCAATGCAGATACCAGCCGCCCAGGGAGGCTCTGAGGCCTGGGGTCCCCCAGACTCCTTTCCTCGTGGAGCTTTCCTGTTCCAAGGTTACTGGGGATAGAAGCTCCGTGAAGGGGCTTCTTCCCCCAAATCTGGGAAGGAGGGCCAACAACACTCCTGAAATTCATCTTTGTTGGGAAAACCAGGAGTCGCTTTTGTTTGGGGCTTAACGGAAATGAAGGGCAAGGCACGGGTCACCCTGGCCTTCTCTTGAACCAGGACCACAGTCGTGAGAATGGAGACGGGGTGGGGGGGTTCCAATTCATTATACTTAAAGATGAAACGTGCTCCATATTCTGTATTGAGGAGACGAAGGGGGGTGGGAAGCCTCGTCAACCTCGGTTCTCTTAATAGCTCTGCTATTTGACAATTTGTTTGGCAACATATGGGCTTGCTCTTGTAAACTCCCCTCTTAATAATAAAACAACAGATGGTACAGGAGATCTTTCCTCTGAGCCCTCCAGGTCTTAATGGGATGCTGGCGGCAGGGGCAAAGCTGTGTCCCTGCCGTGTCCCCTACCACGCGGCACCTTGGCTGCTGGAAGAGCTCACAGCCAGCCCCAGTGACTGCTATTTAAAACCCGAGCAATTTTCTGGTGTGTGCACCGAGTTGCTTTTCCCCCCGTCTGATTGATTGAGGCTGTTTGTCAAGGGCTGCCATCGAGTCGCTAAAAAGAAAGGTACCCCGGGGAGAGGCTAAGGATCTTGATGCAAAACTTCTAATATGTTTTATTGCAACTTGTACTTCAAAAGGGCTGGCTCGACAAAAGCCTTTGTCTGCCACTGCCCCTCGGAGCGCCTACCTGCTCCTGGCAAAGCACCGGGGACAATGAGCAGCCAGGTAATTTTGGGCCAGAGAGCACCTCCCTCACACCTCCCACAGAGGTGGCAGGAGAATGGGAGGCAGACTGAGGACTCTCGTGGAGATGCCCAGCCCAAGCAGTGACCGCACCTCTGTGGGGCCAGCCCCCTGGGGACAGGTGCCACCTGGGGGGGGGGTCAGCTGGGGCAGAGATTTGGTCCTCTCCCCTACCGCCCCCCCGGAATGGGGATCAGCCCCAGCCTGGTGCTGCTGGTCCAGGTCAGCCCCTCCAGAGGGATATGCCCCCAGGGGGCAGTAGGCAAGGGCTGGGGGTGTTAGGGGAGACTCAGCCATACCTTTGCATACTCCATCAGATCATTGCGGCCCTGGAACCGGTTGTAGAACTCGGGCATCCTCCAGGGGGCGATGACCTGGGCGTGGAGCAAGGAGTCAGATGCGGGAGAGCCCGGATCTTGGCTTCTGCTGGCCCTTCCGATGCAGAGCTGGCCCCTGTTAAGGGGCCCGGGACTCCCACTGCTCACCTGGAGTCTCCTGTTGCATCCTCCCCAGAGAGGACACAGTTCACATTGGGTGGGCAGAGGTGCCCCATCAGGCAGGGGAAGGACAGGACCTGCTACACTGGGGGTGGCTGTGTAGAGGCCTGGGCTCCATGGCATGTCCCCTGGTTGGGTTCCTGCCCTTCAAGGCTTCAGTCTCTCTGAGACTTGAGGGTTCGACCTAGACAGGCCTCATATTTCTTGCTAGCAGAGGGCTAGCACACCCGCCCCTACCCCCTGGTGACTCAGGGAGGATTCACGTTGCTGCAGACGCCCAGCCGGGCCCTGCTCCAGGACAGTGGGGCCCAGAGACAACAGACAGTGCTCTCAACGCATTTCTCTTGCTTTCCTCCCTCCTGATCCCCAGAGCTGCTCTGTGTGGGGAAGGGAGGGGAGTCGGAGCCTGACTGGGGGGACTGAGCTCGTTTCACAAGGGCTCCATCAGCCTGGAGGTGGAAAGCACGTCCCCAGGAAGAGCCCCCACCCAGCCCTGGAGCCAGCGGGGCCCTGCCTCTGTGGGTAAGCTCTCCCGGGGCCCCCGCCTTAGAATGAGCAGCCCCTGGAGCAGGCCTGGCCCTGGGAGCTCCCAGAGACCAGCTGTGGCCCTCACCCCTGCTCCCTTGGCTCGGCCTCTGCGGACAAAGATTCAGAAACCGGACACCTGGCCCCCCAAGCTACTGTGGGAACCTAGAGAGTGGGGGTCAGGAGAAAGCCCCCGTGGCCACCAGCCTGCAGCGGGCCAGCTAGCAGCCACTGGGAGAGGGCTTCTTAGCTGCTCAGTGTTTGGGGTCAGAATGGATCATTAGAGCTCGTCACCTCCAGGCCACCCCCACCCAGCAAGCAGCTGCTGGCCAGTTAAAGGGACAGAGGAAGATTTTCCACTTAAAAAAAAAGAAAGAAAAAAGGAACCCCCTGAGGGCCCTGTCAGAGCTTAGGAGGAGGCACATCTTCTGCAGCCTGAGCCCCAGGTGACCTCTAAGGAGCTCAGACCTAGGCTGGTGCTGTCTAGTCCGGCGGCCAGAAGCCACCTATGGGTCCCGAGGCCTGAGACGTGGCTGGTGCCAACTGAGATGGGCTGCCGTGGCAAGGCACACACGGATCTCAAAGACTTCGTACAAAGGATGGAACACATCTCATGAGGAAGGTTTTCGCATCCATGACAGGCTGAATGATACCATTTGGGTACACAGGGTTCCGTAAAATATATATTAAAATAATGTCACCTGTTGCTTTTTATCTCGTTTTTTTGTTTGTTTGTTTTAACAGGGCCACTAGAAAAATCTAAATCACCCATAGGGCTCACATTGGTTACACACTACAGCTCTGTATGCCTGGAGCCTGGCCCAGGGCCTGCACTGAATGGGCACCTGGTGCATACCGAATGAAGGAAGGAAGGAAGGAGTGGATGGACAGACAGAGGGACACAAGCCCAGGGCCAAGGCCAGGCTGCAGGGGGCAGGGGTGGCTGTGGCCGGCTGGACAGTTGTGATGTGGGCTGTCACGCCTGGGTGACAGGCCACGGACAGGGGTGGCTGATTCCCCCAGATCCTGGTGATTCCCATCCCAGGAAAGGGCTCCAGGATGCTGGGGCTCAGGCAGCCAGAGCAGAGCCAGGGCCTTAGCTGGGTGGCCCCGACCAGGGTTGGGTGGGCCATGAGCACCCCAGAAATAGTGCAGCAATGTCCCAGCCTGCACCCAAGAAGCCAGACCTGGGAACGCCGAGGACAGTGGCCAAAGGGCGGCCACGTCTTTCTGTCCCACGCCCCTGTCTACCCAGGCCCCTGGCAGCACCTCTGGGAAGGGCTAATGGTCAGAGAGAGTGCTGTGCCCTGCATCTGGCATGAGCCCACGGTCTCTCCACGAGCAAGAGGGGCACCACCCACCGGGAGACTCAGGTGCACTCTGTCCCTGCCCGTGGAAACTCCCAGAACTCCATACCCTGCCCTCCCCCTACCCAGGGACCTTAGTTCCCAGCACCCACCCCGAGGGGAGGGCAGCATCTTACCTTAATCTGAGGGGCCAGTGAGTAGCAGGTGAGCTCAAACCGGACCTGGTCATTTCCCTGAAACAAGGAACAGGGGGTGGTCAGGAGCCGTAGAACAGGGGCGGGGGACAGGAGCAGCGCCTCACGACTGCTGACCACCTGCCTGGAGGAGCCGGGCGGCCTGGGTGCTCGGGTGTGTGCGGGACAGGATGCTCGCGTGCCCGGCGGCGAACGCCACGACTTCTGTGCGCGCCGTGCTGTGTGATGTGCGCGAGGGGGCGCGTGGGGGGCGTGTGCACGCGTATGGGTGGGCATGCGGCAGGACGGGGACGCACACGTTTGGGGACATGGCAGGGCACGCACCCGTCTTGTCACGTATGTGCACACTTTGGGGGGCGCTCACGCGTGTGCGAGGCCGGGGGTCTGGCCCTGCCGAGATCCCGGTCCTTCTCTAGGCAGCCCCCGGCTGCCCACACCTCGGCCTCTTCCTCCAGTTTTCCTCCCTGTCTGGCCTCATCCGCCCCAATCCACGGATCGAGTCCGGGGCTCGGGCTCCATGGTGCTTGGACTCCTCATATCCATAAAATTGGGAAGCCCGTCGCCTCGGTGAGCCTCAGTTTCCCCATCTACAATCGCCACTTGGCAGGGAATGGGTGGGCCACTGAAGGCCCTTTGCTCCTCGGCTCCGCTCTGTACAGATGGGAAACCGAGGTGCCAACAGAAGGGACTAGTCAAGGGCCCCCGGCCCCCACCAGCCCGCGAGGGATGCCCAGCCTCTCTGCGCCCGCGTCGTCCGCTGTGCAATGGAGACTCGTCTGACCCCCCGGCGCACAGACGACACGGAGGAGGGAGAGGGGGCCGCAGACCCGGTGGCTGCCAGCGACCCGCCTGCTTCCCATCAGCTCGGCCCCCGGAGGGGGCGCTTAAGCTGTGGAAATAACAGAGGGACCTTCCGCCTACTGTGAAAACTGAATGGGCCCAGCGAGGCGGCGGCGGGAATGACATGTTATTTTCCAGAGTCTCGTCAGGTGGTGCGGAAATGCAGGTCTCGGCCCCTCTGGGTGGCGGAGCCAGGAGCCCGGGGGCTGAGGCTGCCCCCCGTCCCATGCCTCTCGGGGCCATGAGCTGCGCCAAATCCACCACCCCACTCGCCCGCCGACCCAGTCCTGTCGTGAGCACCCACTGTGCGCTCGCGGTCTCAGGGGTGAGCCACCTGGGGCCAGTGGGGTATTTCCCCCTGCTTCGCTGACGATGAAAGCGAGGCTCAGAGAAGTGATGTCGCTTGCCCGGGGTCACACAGCCAACAGACATTTCTGTCCTAAGAGCTCATATTCAGGTGACCGGTCTGAGCCCCAGACTTAAACTCATTGAAGCCTTACAGCTGACAGCAGCCCCCAGAAGCAGGTTCTACTATTATCCCCACCTACAGGTGGGGAAACTGAGGCACAGCCGGTAAACGTGCCCAAGGACCCTGTGGCTAGCCCACTTCCTGGAGCAGCTACAATAAATGGTAGATCCATTTTAGATTTGTAAAGCACATGGTATTGCCTATCCTGGTGAGTTTTCCCCATGGCCTCATGTTCCCCTACAGGCCTGCTGGGCTGGTGTCTGCCCACTCAGACCCACATGGGGACACCCATCTGTTCCAGAGTCAGAGACCCTCCCAGAAGCCAAACGGCCTCCCTTGGTTCAAACTCTGTCCCAGATTAAGAGCCACGGTGGGTCCAGTCCTTCCTCCCCCTCACCCCAGGACCCTCTGCAACCAGGGCAGCTCCCCGGAGCAGGAGAGGGGGGGATAGCTATCCTCCACATCATGTGTGTCCACGTGCTGATCCACGTGCAGGCGTGTGTAAGTGTGGGTGCAGTGCCCACGGGGACCGGAGGGGCTGGGGTGGGGGGTGGTCTGCCCATCTGTTCCTGGGCCAGCCATACAGATGGCGCCATTTACAAAACTGCTCCCCATACCCCTGCCAGAGTCTGGCTCATATTTCCAGGCCCTTCTTCCAAAACTGGGGGGAGGAGGCCCTGGAAGGGCCACCCCAGCTTCTGCACAGCTCTCTGGTAGGGAGGGAACAGGGCGGGGCATGGAGGGTGGACCCCAGCTCGAGCTCTGTAGCAGGTGCTGCCCAGTTGGGCCCTGGGAGGGATGCTGCCTCCCATCTCCAGGCCTTTGCAAGGGCTGTTCCTGCGGCCTGGGGTGCTCTTCCCCTTTGGTGTCACTGGCTAACTCTTGCCCCCCACCGTGGCCCACTCCCTGCTGGGTCAGGGCTCCTAAGTCCCTGGGTGTCTCCCCTAGCCCATCCTGTACCAGCGAGCCCATGCATGGAGGAGGGCCAGTGCTGGATAAATATGCAGGGAGTGAATGAATGAACACACGCATGAATGCAACCTCTGGGAGGCTGGAACAAGGGCCCCTGGGCCCTGGTTGCCCCCATCGGTGACTCAGGAGCCAGTAGCTGGGAGAGCCCAGTGGCTGTTTCCACATGGCCACAGCCTCAGGACTGGCCACGCTGGAATCTTCATATCAGTGGGGGGAGCCCCTGCAGTCTGCTAATGGCCCAGCTTCCTCTGCACCGTGACCCCCTTGCAGAAAACTACGAAGTGGTCCTCTGGTATCTCTCTGGGCTTGCCAGTCCGACCCCACCGACCTGGGTTCTTCCATCCGGGACCACAAGCCTCCCGCCCTTGCTCTGGAAGTCCACCTCCTGAAATGTAAAGTCACGGACGCCCGCCCCCAGCCCACCAGGCCACAAGCCACGGCAGGCCACCGGCCCCTCTCCCCCCACCTTCCTGCCTCAAACAGCATTTCTCTGGACCCCGCCCCAGGCCTGCCTGGTTCTCCCTATTCACACCCCTCAGTTCTAGGAAATTGTCTTCAGAGACGTTGGGGGGCTTCCCCAGTTTCTGTAAATAGGGGAAACTAAGGCACGGGACTAAGCCTTGCCCATCAACCCCAGAAGAGATGGAGATCCAGGGTAGCACTGTACCCCTCCCCTCCCACGGCCTTCCAACCTCTAGTCTTGGAGGCCACAGAAGCTCCGGAAAGGGTGTTCTTTTCAGAACCCCAGTCCTGCGGACCCTGGTAGGGACCAGAGGAGCCTGGGGGGTGGTGGCCTTTCCAGATGCTTTTCTTGAGGGTAAGCAACCCAAGGCCTCAAATCCAAGCCTCTGGTGCCCTCTTGTGGCCAAATGGAGCAGTGCACACAACTGCAGGGGGCTACTCTCGGCTTCAGTGGGGCTAGTGTTGGGGGGTCTGTCTCCCCAGACCCTTGAATCTCCCAAGCCAGGGCCAGACCCACCACATGCACACGTTCACTCCACAAGCCCTGAATGCCACCTATCCTCAGTCCTGGGGCTACCACTGGAGGGACCCTCTCCGGGCAGGAGCCCTTCCAGAATCCTGATCTGGCCTCAGCTTAAACATCTCCTGGAATAGGGAGCTCACTGCTCAGCCCATTTCAATACAGGCAGATGAGATGGCTGGGAAGCTTCTTTATTCTGCACTCACATTTGTTCTCATTGACCTTCTTCTGCCCACAGGAGCCCCCAGTATAGGTCTGATCATCAGATGAATAGGGCACTCCCCTCCAGTCTCAAGTGAATCATTCCCTGCATGCCAGGCCCCTGCCAAGAACTTATGCAATTATCTTACTCATTGCTCCCAAACTGCACCATCCACTCAGGGGCCGGAAGTTGGGCGTGTATCACGGGTTGAGTTGTGTCCCCCACAGAAGAGAAGTTGAAGCCCCAGCTCCCAGTACCTGAGAATGTGGCCTTATTTGGAAATAGGGTCTTTATAGAGGTGATGGAGTTAGGTTGAGGTCACTAGAGTGGGCGCTAATCCCCATATCACTGGTGTTCTTATAAAAGGGAGGAATTTGGACACAGAACCAGAGGGCAGAAGAGGGACGATACACAGGGCGAAGACAGCCATGTGCTTGTGGAACACCAGAGCGTCGCATCTACAAGGGCAGAGCTGTCCCTACAGAAGCCCGGAGAGGCCCGGAATGAGCCTTCCTAGCCCCTTCAGAGGGTGCGTGGCCCTGCCCACACCTGGGCCCCAGAACTGGGAGACAACCCATCTCCCTGGCTGGAGCCGCCCCCTGTGTGGTGCTGGGGTGTGGTAGGCCTGCACGTTAAGACAGGGCTCCCCCTGCCCCCTCCCCTGTTTTTGCAAATGAAGAACCCGAGGCTGGTGGAGGGGAAGGGCCTCCCCAAGGGCCACACAGCTGGGATCAACCCCTCTTTGCTAACTCGGGGTTTCCGACCCTTTCCACTACATCGCATGGTAACCTCCTGTGCTCTGTGACCTGGCCCGGTGGCGGATGTCCCTGAGCAACCCGCTCCCACTGGAGGCAGAACCCGCCCACGGAACCCACAGCACACAGCCGTTACCACTCCCGGATTCCCGCTCCTACGGCTCTTGTTCCTCCTGCTCAGACCGGACTGGCAGTGGCCGCTGCATGCCTGACTCTCCGGGGGGCAAAGCATGCACCTGCTCAAGGGCTGTGGGCCGCCCGGCTGCCTGAGTCCCCTTGGCAGGTTCCCCTGCCCTCTCCTCCCCTGCCCTGCTCTCCCCAGCACCATCCATCTGTTGCCTCACCTTTCCCGTCGCGCCGTGAGACACATACTTGGCTCCCTCCCGCTGGGCAATCTCCACTTGTTTGCGGGCGATGCAGGGCCTGGCCAGAGAGGTGCCCAGGAGGTAGCGGTCCTCGTACAGTGCGCTGGACTGGATGGCGGGCCAGATGAACTCCTCCACAAACTCCTTGCTGACGTCCTCAATGAACACCTACAGGGAGAGGAGCCCATGGGAGGGAGGCTTGGCAAGGACGGGGCCCAGCCAGAGGACAGAGCCCCAGGGGCCTCCGATGGCCTGCATCTACAGCAGACACTACTAATGGATCCTGTAGTAGACATCTTCAATCAGTGCTAGCATACAGTACCATTAGTCCCCTCCTGCACTCATAGCAGACATGGCTAATCAATCCTGATCTCCATCTAGCTGAGACTGGATGTGGTTCTTAAGTCCCTCCCAGCACAGCATTCTGGGCTGGAGAGGAAACTTTTTTTTTTTTTTTTTAAAGGTTTTATTTATTTATTTGAGAGAGAAAGAATGAGAGAGAGCGAGCACATGAGAGGGGGGAGGGTCAGAGGCAGAAGCAGACTCCCTGCCGAGCAGGGAGCCCGATGCGGGACTCGATCCCGGGACTCCAGGATCATGACCTGAGCCGAAGGCAGTCGCTTAACCAACTGAGCCACCCAGGCGCCCTGGAGAGGAAACTTATCACCTAAGATCTAGAGCAGTCGATAGTAGACGGTAATCCACAAAGCTCTCAACCGGGGATGATTTTGTCTCCCAGAGTAGTGGCAATATCTGGAGATATTTTTGGTTGTCACAACTGGTGGGTTGGGGGAGAGGGATTCTGGTGTCTCATGGGTAAAGGCCAGGGATGCTGCTAAACATCCCACATTGCTCAGGACAGCCAGCCACATGCCAATAGTGCCAAAATTGAGAAGCCCTGATCTAGAGGAATGGTTCTCAAAATGTAGACCTCTGGACATCCTCAAGACCCCTTCAGGGAGACTGAGCAAAACGACTTTTTATAGTGATCCTAAGGTGTTATTTGCCTTTTTCACCAGGTTGACATTCACACCGAATTTGCAAAAGCAATGATGGGTACAGGGGCTGGCTGCTCAGCACAAATCAGGGCAGAGACGGCCGCTGTGTTCCTAACGTCTCCCTTCTACAGTGACAATTTCACCCGAGAAGAAGCTGTCTTGAAGCCATAAAAATGATGACTTTGTTGCATCTCGAGCACAGAAGGAGAAATACACACGAAACACTTCTGTTGCATTCCAAAGCGAGTTACAAGCTGAACTAGCCACTTTTTTCATAGAACATCGTTTTTACTTGAAAGAATGACTGACAAATTATGGTCTTTCAGACTTGAGCGTTTGGCCAACGGTTTCACAAAAATGAAGTGACCTTGTCACTTCAGGGAAGACTGAGTACTTGTTGCCAATGATAAAATTAGGGCTTTCCAGTTAAAATCAGAATTATGGACAACTTGCCTCTGTCAGCTTCCTAATATTTCTGTGAGTAGTGGCAAGACCGACAAATGTGAAGTTCTGATATTTTATAATGAAACATAGCAACATTTGGGAGATCTGCATAACTCAATTAAACAATAGCTTTCAAAAGACCAACGCATGATGTCACACAATCTTGCATGGTGAAAAAATCCACCCAAAGTGCAAGATGGACCAGAGGATTTTAATGCATGAAAAATTCATTGTACAGTTTCAGTTTCCCCATTGCACTAATCTTTAAGAAACTACCCCTTGTTGACTTTTGATGCAGTATCCAAGAATATCCCCAACTCTCTGAAAAGGCTATTAAAATATTCCTCACTTGGAGCACCTGGGTGGCTCAGTCAGCTGAGTGTCTGACTTTTGGTTTCGACTCAGGTCATGATCTCAGGGTTCTGGGATCAAGCCCCATGTTGGGCTCTGTGCTCAGTGAGGAGTCTGCTTGAGATTCTCTCTCTTCTTCTCCCTCTTCCCCTCCCCCCTCACTCACGCACCCATGCTCTCTCTCTCTCTCAAATAAATCTTTAAAAAAAAAAATATTCCTCTCTCTTCCAGTGTTACATTCATGAGGCCGTATTTTTTCCACATGCAAACCAGAACAACACATCACAAAATGGAGACACAGCTACAAGAATCCATCTGTCTTCTGTTAAACCAGACATTAAGAGATTTAGAAAAATGTAACACAATGCTACTTTTACCAAAAATTCTTGTTTTGGAAATAGTTACTTTTCTGAGGTAAAAATGTCAACATTTTATGTTAACATATAATGTGTTCAATATTATTCTTTTAATTCTAATAATATTAATATTATTCTTTTAAAATGGGTTAATATTTTAAAAATTTCAGCTTTTATTTATACTATGATGATATCAATAGACGTAATCCACAAAACTCTATGGGGCACTCAGTAATTTTCAAAAGTGTAAAGGGGTCACAGGATTCTTTGTATTATTTTTGCAACTCCCTGTGAGTCCATAATTATTTTAAAATAAAATTTAAAAATTTTTTAAAAATGAAGCAAAGAACGAAAGAAAAGGAAAATTAAAAGAAAAGCAATGGGGACTATACCCTGAAGGTATGGGCAAGAAATTTCAATTCCAAACAAATACATAAACGTATATGGGAGCCTGAGAGGACAAGGTTAAGAATCTGATCTAGGGTAATGAACTAAGGCCAAATCTTTACACGAAAGCCCAACTGATGTGAAAGCCCAACTCATTTTCAACACTCAAATGTTCTTACTGCACTTTCTGGGCTCCTGCTCAGACAACTCCTCTCCTCTCTGAGACTCAGCGGACTCCTGACCAAGGAGGGATATCCAGTGTTGGGCGCATGGCCAGTGATGGGATGTGGGACTCATTCATTCATTCATTTTAAGGTACTACTATGTGCCAGGCTCCTTTTTAGGTTCTGAGAACCCCACAGAAGTGCCCTGCAGAGGGGACCAGTTCTGAGCAAGCAGGTGGGCTGGTGGCCTTTCACAACATCCCTGTTATGTCCCCCTGCCCATTTGCCCAAGTGAAGGGGCGAGGGTGCCACGGACGTCCCCATGGGAGCAGCTCAGACTTTATACTGTGAGCCTATGTGAGAAGGGACCACGTTGGCTCTGTTCACCATCTGGGCTCTGCACCCAGCAGAGGGCCTGCCCGCCACATGATTAGATGCTCAGTCAATGCACTGAATTCAACTGGAACTTTCTGATTCTGCTGAATGGTTGGAAGGATGGACAGAGATAAAAGAGGAATGGGCAGGGCATCCACCTGGCTGAAGGATGGATGAAAGGATGGTTGGATGGAGAGTTGATGGTTGGATGGATGGATGAGTGGATGGATGGATGGATGGATGATAGTTGGGTGGAGGGATGGATGAGTGAGTGGATGAGTAGAGGGATAAAAGAGGGATGGATAGGTGGATGGATGGATGTGGAGGAGGAAGATGGATGAGCAGGTGGTGGGGCAGGGAAGAGTGCCTAGGGAAGGCAGGGAGATGATGGTGCCCACATGCCTGGAAACAGAAGGAATCGATCTCATACTCTTGGAAGCAAGAGGACCAACTGGAAGGGATGTAGACGACAAGGAACTCTGAGACAGCAATGCCCACTGCTGCCCCCACATGTCAGAACCCCACTCCCAGCCCCAAACCCTGCCTCCACTTGGTACCTTTTTGGCCCCGAGCTTCAGTGCCTTCTTCCTGGCTTCCTCAAAGTCTTCCTTCTGGCCGATGTTGGCCTGAGAAGCAGAAGCAGAGAGGCCTCATCAGCCCAGTGGCATAAAGGAGAGTGGGGGAAGAATTTCAGCCCCCCTGGGCAAGAGCTCTCTACAGCACCCCTCAAACGGAGGTGCTTTCCATTTGGGGGGCCAAGGTCACAGTTAGGAAGAGAAAGGCACAAAGCAGGGTCCGGAGAAGATGGACTGCTTCCAGGAGCTGACACTTGGCCCTGCCTGGATGTGCTGGGAAGCAGTTCCTAAGGGTCGGAACACTAGAGGGGCCTGGCCCTGTTCACTGGGCTGCTGGGACCCGGCATTTGCTGTTATTGCCTTGAAGGTCTCGGGCTTCCCTTAAACCCATCTATCTCTTCCTGAAAACTCCCCCAAAGCCAGTACTGAGGTTGCTGTGTCAGAAAGTGTGGCAACCCCCGGGGGATTTCTGCAGCTGAGCACAGCAACTTGACCATCCCAAGGCATCTGGGCGGGCAGGAGGCCATCCCTGCTGTTGGAGTCCGACTTCTCTGACAGCCCCCTCTGCAGACACCAGCGTGTTTTCTGCTGGCCGCACTCTGGCCTGCTGCCCAGATTTCGACCCTGCATTCTGCTCACCAGATTCTGGAATCTTCTCAGAGCCCAGCTGCAGGTTTTTTCTGAGGTCACTCAGTTTTAAAATCTGCATAGTGGTAGCCGGGCTTCTGGACCGCCCCACTATGCTGCCATCGGCAGGACCCACACACACCCTGGGGTCCTTGGATGCCCCCAAAGCTGAGACTCTCACCTGCCAGGGGGCTGTGAGCGAGGTGCTTCCCCTCCCTGGGCCTCACTCTCCCCTACCTGAGGGACAAGGGGACTGGGCACTATGAGGTGATATGGACTTTAACTGCAAACCAATCAATGCTGGCAACAGCTGAACTTTGGTCTCTGCAGAGCAGCATCCTCACTTCCTCTGGGCCCTCTTGCCATAGGAAGGGAGGGGAATAAATCATGTCTCCTGCTCATTGTAGGGACAAGCCCAGGATCCAAGCCCAGATGATCAGAACCCTTCATGACACAGCCATAGTAACCAATGTGTGGCAGGCAGTGGCTCGGGCAATGAGAGTGCCCCTTGGGCCCTCCCATCAGAGCCTCTGCAGGAAGCCCTCCTTTCTCTGGGAGAGCCAGGCTACGATGACGTGAGCCTTGCCTGCCCTGTGGAGAGGCCAAGAATGAAGCCAAATAGAGGCAGAAGCAGATCTGGATATGCACCTGGATCCAGCCTTGCCTGAAGCTGTCAAAGCCCAGATTTCTCAGTTACACAAGCCAAGAACTATCTTGTTTTTTGGTTTGTTTTGCTTGAACTGGTATAGGTTAGATTTTTAGAATTTGCACTCAAAAGAGTCCTGAATACATGGAGAAGGATTCAGAAGCAACGTCCAGTTCATTAGAAATGGAGCCGGATTGATCAGGGATGCCTGCTGGACCCAGCATGGGGGAGTGGCATCACACATAACCTACCCTAGGACTAGGTGGTCTCTAGCAGCTTTGCTAGCTCAGCCGCTTCAGGATTCTGTAATCTTTGCAGAATTACTGGGGGCTGACAGGGGACTTCCGGAAATGGGAAGAGTGTGTGCTTGCCATGGCCTTCAGCAGGCCCATGGTCCCTTGCAGGCAGTCTGGCTGAGTCGCACCACCAAGCTCCTTTCTGGCATTCCTCCCCACCCCCTCGGGCACCCACAGAGAGCTGGCCTCCTCTGTGCTCTGGGGACACCCCAGACCTGGGGTACACCACGGATGTTCATTTTACAGATGAGGAAAGGGAGGCAGAATGACAAGTATGTGCCTACAGTTCAGGGCAGGCTTAGGCAGAATGACAAGTATGTGCCTACAGTTCAGGGCAGGCTTAGGGAGGGGACGCTGGGCCCAGGCGAGTGACAGTGAGCACATGGTCAGCAGGACAAACAGGTAGAAAGACAGACACACTGAGCACCTCCTTACCAGGTAGGCAATGACGTCATAGCCTTGTTCCTTCAGCCACACGAGAATGCAGGAGGTGTCCAGGCCGCCACTGTAGGCCAGAACCACGGAGCCTTTGCTGGACATCTTATCTGGGGGGGTGGGGGGGGGTGGTGAGGAAGGACAGTGACACAGAGTCAGCCCATCCCAACCCGCCAGCCCCTGCAAACAGCCCCCACCTTGGCCTTGGGCAGCCTCATCCCCTGGACGAGCTGCCGCTGGAGGGTTGGGAACAAGATGTTCACCTGTCATCAAGGCCAGCCGAGGAGCTGGTCCTTCCCGCAGCCTCACCCTCTCCACCCCCACCCCTGGGGGACCGACCTCACCACGGCACGCACGCACCCCACACATGCAGGGTCCTGGGAATACTGACAGTAGCTTGGGGCTGACGGGGTGGGGGGGGCACCCAGTGGGGTGGAAAGCATGTCTTGGAGCCAATCCCCCACCAGCTAGAGAAAGCACATGAGGCTGAGCTGTTAGGACGAGGCCAGGATGCTCGGCAGACATGGGTGGGGCCGCTCGGAGTGTGCCAGGCATAGTCCTGGGGGCCTCGTGTAGCTCGCCCTGCACCCCAACCATGACCCCATGAAGTAGCTGCTGTCGTGCCCCCTGGGGAGACAGAGACTGGGGCTCAGACAGGTGAGCAGCCTGCTCAAGGTCACAGAGCACATGCCAGGGCTCTTCCCAGCATGCAGTGCTGCCTCCCAGCTGTAGGCAGAATAGGATGCTGGGGTGCAGCGCTCCTGCCTCCATGTACCTCTCCCACTGGGGGCCCCACCAAACCCTCCCGCACTGGGACTTTAGACTCTTTTCAAATGCAAGCCCCTCTGGGAGGGTAAACGAGAGACCCAGAGCACCTCAGTGACCAACTGTTCCGGGGCGCAGATGCAGACACTGAGTCCCAGAGAAGGAAGGAACAGGCAGAGGGAGGTCCTTCCTGGAGGTATAGATCATAGATCTGTCCCTCTGCAGCAGGGACGGGTGTGTCCCACCCTATCTGTCTCCTCAGCTACACTGAGGCACCAGGGGCTCCTATCTTCTTGCCTTTGCAGCTGCTGTTCCTTCTTCCAGAAGGCTCTCCCTGAACCCTCGGGCTGTGTTGGGGCTCGCCCTGCCTCCCGCAGCACTCTCCCCGTGGCCCTGAGAGTCAATGCCATCATTGTGCCCCCTTTGCTAAAGAGGAAAGCGAGGGTCACAGAGGTGCAGGCACGTGCTTGAGGTCAGATGGTCAGCAGGCAGCGGGACCAGATGTGGAATGAGGCCATCTGGTCCCAGCATCCCTGGACATGGCCCCAGCATCCTGCATTTACAGGGGGGACGCCTGTGTCTGGTGAGAGCATTTGCACCAGAGTCTGACCAAGGTCAGGGTCCTTATTAGATACTCTTGAGAAAAGCCGTGGACACCCCTCCACAGAGCCATGGAGCCCAGAAGGGGCACCCCACCATGGCTACCTGTGTACGGAAAACCTCCCCCGTGCCTGGAGGTCCAGAGAGGTGCTGTCCTGGTCACTCCACCCTGTGTGCAGAGCCTGGACAGAGCCCGACGTGCCTAGAACACACGTCCGCTGTGCAGATGCAGCTCACAGGCCCACCCACCTGCCGGCCCCAAGGCTCACACCCCTGTGGCCTTTTGGACACAGAAGGGAACAGCGAGGTTGGAGGGGGTGTTTCGGTTGGATGTATATGACTTTTGCCTCCACTGGGCATTCGACCACCTGCCAGGCCCTGTCCCCGGCCACCTGGTTTGCTGGTGACTCAGCAGACCCTGACCCCGGGGCCAGGAGATGGTGCCCATGGCAACTGCAGCCAGGCAACAGGCCACCAAAAATGGAGGGAGGGAGGAAAGAGGGAGGGAGGCAGAAGGAACCCAGAAAGTACCTTGGATTGGAGATGTGGGTTCCCGGCTTCTGGAATCTGACTTCGCGGCTCCGTGAACCACTCTGCAGAAGCAAAAGCTGTTCAGCTGCCTGGCATGGCAGTCCAGGTGAAGCCAGGGACCCTGAACCTGGCCCCTCCAGCTGCCGGATTCCCCTGGAGCAGCCCTGTTGATCGGGGAGATTTGGGGAGGCCCAGGAGCCACCCGCCCAGCCTCCTGGCCCTGGAAAGTACTGGTGCTCCCAGCCCCGTGGGCTTGTGTGCCACGGTGCTGGGGCTGGGGTGGGGCGTGTATCCTGTTGCATATTTTTCAAATAGCTCCACTGAGGTTTGACTGAGATACAAGAAACTGCATATATTGAGAGCGTCCTATGTAGCGTGAAACTGTCACCGCAATCAACATAAGGAACCTATCCATCATGTGCTGAGCTCTTCCCTTCGAGTTGTCCCCATTTTAGACACAGGGAAACTGAGGCTCAGGTTAAGGAACTGGCTCGAGGCCTTGCTTGGCGGATCGAGTGGCCGAGCCAGGACTCAAACCCAGAGGGCTGGGCCCCATGAGCCACTGCTGGAAGGGATAAGGGCCCAGAGAAGGGAAACACGGGGGCAGGTGTGGTCTGGGAAGCTACAGGGCCCTGGTGTGACTGGGGTGGGCTCAAGACAGGGAGAGGTGATGCCGGCCCAAGATTCACCCTGCTCTTAGAGTGGCCCCTGCTCTGCCATCTCCTAGGGGCACCTGGAGCCAAGAGGGTGGGCACCGGAGTGAGGGAGAGGAAGCTCCACGGGGACAGACAGACTGCCCGTGATCCCTTGTCCATGGCCCATCCTAGCACATGGCACGCTGGGTTTAATCGCACCCCCACAGCTGTGAGGTCCACGGGGACAGGGACCATCTTGCAGTCAGCAAGTGTCATGCGGCCGGCACTCAGAACAACGCTTCTGATTCCACAGTCTAGAGGTCAGTTCCTTGCCTCTAAAGAGAAGGTTAGGTAAATCCCCTCAAAGCACGCCCTCATCCAGCCACTAGGGAGCCACTAGGGAGCCCCGCCTGCTTGCCAGGCTGTGCGCATGCACGGGAACCGGGGGGCCTCAGCCTCTGGCTCTGAGCCGCGTGGAAGAACGCACACAGCTATCCAACTGTGTGCTTCAGTGTGAACGCGTGTGTGCATGCCGGCACGTGGATGGGGGCGCGTGTTGGGTTTGGGCCTGCGTGTGCAGACATGAGCAGGGCAGGTGGCCGGGAAATGATGCAATCTGACACTGGCATTCCCCCCCACCCCCACCCCGCCCCCGCCCCGCTGCCTCCCCCCAGGCACCCAGTGAACTCGTCCCTGGGCTGCATAATGAGACTGCCGCCTGCCTCCGGGACTGGAGACTGACAGGGCTGAGTCCTCCCTGTGGGGGTGGGAGACGGGGAGACGAGCAGGAAGGAAGAGCAGTTACTGTCCCGGGGGGTACCCACTATGGGTAAAGCACAGTGGCTGGGTCCTCCAGACCTGGGCCCAAGCTGCTTCAGCTGCTCATCTGCAAAATGGGGGTAAGAAGAGCCCGTCAGTCCACAGGGCGACCGCTGAGGATGCAGCGAGATGCTGGGGGAGGGGGGAAGCAGCCAGAGCTGGGCGGCCAAGCCTGTGCCCACCAGACTCTCGTTACCGCTGTCACGGCTAACCTCGGGCCAGTCCCTCACTCCCCAGGGCTCGACTAGCCATCTGCACAACCTGAACGCCATTCTGGTTCCGACACCCCAGGGCCCTGGTCTGCCTGCCTGGGGGGAGGTGTCTAGCCCATCCTTGACCCCACCCCACCTTCCATGAAGGGCCCAGGGCAGGTTTCGCCAGCTCCTGGCACAGGCCCACTGCGAAGAACATCCTTGCCTCCCCACTCCCATGTCAGCCCTGACATCCTTCACCAGAAGAGGGACACCTGGGAGGAAGGAAGAAGGTGGCCTCATGCCGAGATGCCTGCCAGCCAGCCAGGCCCGAGCTGGCAAGGCAGGCGGCATTCTCCATGGTCCCAGCCAGAGTCACCCCACCACCTCCCAGCGACGGCGCTAGGCCAGCTTTGGCACTCGCTCGGTTCTAGGGAAACCCGTGTACTCTAAGATGTCAAAGCTGGACCAATGACAAGAGCAGACACTATGTTCAGTGCCACACAAGTGCCATTTCAAGGAGGAGATTATTATTACCACGTGGGGCTCAGAAAAGGTAAGCGACAAGCTAGCAGATGGCAGGGCTGGGACAGAAACCTCGGCTGACTGCAGACCGCCTGCTTGTTACTGCCCCGTGCCCCATACGCTCGGGACCCTAGGAGACCACGGATCACCTCCCCCTCACTTCGTCTCTCAGAAAGCAAAGCCCCCAAAGAATCATCACCGATCAGTAGTCCATTTCTCTGCATGGGCATACAGCCTGGCAAATGTTCTTCCGGAACCCCTCCCTGGCATTCTAACTTGGCCGAGCTGGGTTCGTTATAGTTGTTTTTTTTTTTTTTTTTTAAGATTTTTATTTATTTATTTGACAGAGAGAGAGATAGCGAGAGCAGGAACACAAGCAGGGGGTAGTGGGAGAGGGAGAAGCAGGCTTCCTGCCGAGCAGGGAGCCCGATGTGGGACTCGATCCCAGGACCCTGGGATCATGACCTGAGCCGAAGGCAGACGCTTAACGACTGAGCCACCCAGGCGCCCCGTTATAGTTTTTTAAAACCCTAGCTCCACTGAGGCCAGAAGGATTCTCTCTGACTTTGGGCTTTCCTCATTGCAGGGCTGCAACCCCTACCACTTTGGGGCCCTCTTTTGTGTCGGACAGAGCTAGGCTGCAATTCCACACTCTGACCAGGAGGTGCCGCTGTGGGGTCTCAGCCTGCCCGTCTGCTTGACAGGTTCAGCTCATCTCTTCCGCACGTCCTTGGTCAGACAGGGGAGCGATTTTCTCCCCAATTGACAGATGAGGAAGCTGAGGTCAAGGGGCTGGCCCTAGGCTAGACACTGAGCTGGCTCTCAGCCGCGGGGTTCCTGGGGCCTGAGAATCAAATCAGGAAGACTGGTTCCCTTGAGGACAGTGGCACTCCAGCAAACTTCTTCCATCCAGGGTTAGGGGTCATTCGGGGGTCTGCCTGGGCTGGGAAGGTCTCTGAGTCTCTGCTTCTGGTGACAAGCCCCTGAGACGGGTGGTAAAGAGACTAAGGAGATCTCACCAGGCTCTGGTAAGAGACACGCAAGCTCCTAAGAGCATTTGGAGCTCATGGAGGAAAGGAGAGTGCATTCATTCATTTGCTGATTTCTACTAGTAATATTAAAAAGCCTGTGGGTGCATGGCCTACCCCCAAGTCTGGGGAGGGCACCTGCCACCCGAGGGAACACGCCGGGGCCTGGAAGATCAACCCTGCCTACAGTGTTACAGCAGAGCTCAGAGCTTCAGACCCCGAATTCCAGTGAGTTAGTTTCTCTCTTTCCACGTGGGTGCCCACAGGCAAGGCACTCACTTCAGGGGCTGTGTGCTCCGAGGAAGGCAGCTGGCCGTCCTGGCTGGCCTCCCAGGCCCCATAGGGCTAAGATGGAATGGGGCATGGGAAAGTGCTTGCGCAGCAGGTGAGCCTGGGCCTGGCCCCCCCCTGTGAGTCAGGTTCCTGGGGCCTCAAGCCAGGGGAAACGGCTACCAGCGCAGCCAAGTGGCCACAAAGCCCCCTGAGCAGGCCGACAGTGGATGGGGCACATGTGAGGACTCTGGGGACCTCAGACGTTGCAGAGTGGGGGCCTCCCTCCTCTGCCCCACCCGGTGCCTGGCCCAGGCTCTAGGTGCTCGCTGGGCAGCCTTCATCATTCCGTCAGCTTGTACGGAGCAGAGCTAGAACTGCTTCTCAGCACAGTGCACAGCTCCCCCTGGGACAGGTCCCCACCCCACCCCTGGGCTCCCCTGCCTGGGCTCTGAGAGGGGGATGGAAGAAGGAAGGGAGTTCAGAATGAAGCCTCCTCCAGTCCCATCCATCTCCAAAGTTCCCACCCCTTTGTGGCTCTTTCTGTCTCTCCGGTCTCCCTCCCCACCAGAACCTTCAGTAGGAGGGCAGACAGCTTGTCTCCTGTTCCATGGCCCCAGTTTATGGCACAAGGGGAGGCATGCCCCAGACAGTTGATGAGTGAATGGACCCAGGCACGGCTCTCAATATTCTAAGAGAGACTGTCCCACAGTCTGTTACTGTTTCCTGAGCCCTGAGCCTGTGCCAGCTCCATCCGACAGATGGAGAAACTGAGGCTTGGGAAGCTGGCGGCTGACCTGACCCAAGCCTCACCTAGTGGTGCCTGCTTTCCTGCCTTGGGTCTACTGGCTCCAGAATCTGCCCTGTCACCAGCCGTGGGCTGGGAAAGAAGGATCAAAGCCCAGGGTCTATTCGATTCATCCCTGGGGAAAGGACAGGTTTGTTCCTGCCTGAGATGTGCAGCCAGACCGCGATGCCCCGGAGGAGACGCTCCCACTGCGCAGAAAGGAACACTGAGGTGGCCGGGTCACGGGACCTCCTCAGGAAGAGCCCTGGCGGGCTGGGAGAGGAGTTTCCTCCATTTCACAATGACCCTCCCTCCCTGGAGGGCGCAGCCGCCCAAGGTGCCGGAGACAACAGCAACCCGGACGGCGGACATTTCCTGCGGAGCGGCCCCTCCCACTGCCCGGAGCCCGGAGCCAGCCAGAAACCCGGCACGGCGACCCCGCGGGGTCCCCGGCCCCACCTGGGCGGGGAACGCTAATCCCTCTCAGGAGGCAGAGACTGCCGCCCCCTGCAGGGGAGGGAGCGCAGTCGCACCCAAGACTCGGGGGCCCGCAGCCCGTGTCCCGGCGCCCATCTGTCCGGGGTAAACTGAGGCTCGGAGCGGTGGGAGGGGCGATACGCCCAAGCCCCGGGACGAGGGGCAGAGGTGGGGCTGGAACTCTGGTTTCACGCAGAGAAAGAGAGGCGGAGACAGAGACTGGGGATGGCCAGAGAGGGGGCGAGAGTCGGGAACCCCCACACCCTCCGGACTCCCAAGGTCTCCATCTGGGGGGTTCCGGTATAGAGGAAGCCGGATTAGAGACGGAGACTCCAGAAAGGACCTCGGCCCGCGAAGGGGACAAATAACCCGACCTGCCCCCCTCAGAGCCCCCGGACACGCGCCCCGGCCCCACCCCCGAGGGTCCCAGGAATCCGGCCGCCCGCCGTCTGAACGGCAGAAGCCCCGGCGTCGGCCTCCTTCCCTCCCGTCCAGGTGCGAGCCCGGGGCGCGCGGCCACTCGGCGCCGCCCTCTGCTCCCGCCCGCGCGGGCGCCCGGAGCGCAGTCCCCTCGGCCTCCTCGGCCGGCTGTCGGCGGGACCCGCGGCGGGGCGTCTCCTAGACGAGAGGGTGGGAGCGGGAGTCTCGGGCCGGGGGCTCCTTACCGTGGCCCGGGCGGCGGTGGCAGGCGGCGGAGCAGGGCCGGTTGCGTCGCGAATCCCGGATTATAAACACCGGGCCGAGGGCAGGGCCGGGGCCCGGGGCACGTGGGGGGGACGCGCGCGACAGGCCCCGCCCCCGGGCCCGGCCCCCACGCGGAGCCGCTCAGCGTCGGCGGCCACCTGCGGGTGGGCGGGGCCCGGTCCCTCGCTCCCTCCTGGCCCGCCCCCTTCCCCCTCCGGCCCTCGCGGGGCCCCAACCCCCGCCCGGCTCCCGGGGCCGCACGGCCTCCCGAGGGCGCCCGGGCAGTGCACGCGGCCCGGGTCTTCTCGCCCTGGCCGGCGGGCATGCGGCTCCTCGGGGCGCGGCGGTGGCTGGACCGCGCGCAACTGGCCGGGTGACCGCGGCCGTCCTGCCAGAGACTTGCCACCGCTCCGGGGTGGGAGTGGGAGTAAAAGTCCCTTAGGTGCGGTGAGTTTCGTGTCCACTTTTATCCCGTGGTGGCCTTTCTGCAGACCTCGAAACCCCTCCCTTCCCCCACAGTAGCCCCCTTGAGCCGGAGCCCAGGTGGAGGCGGCACTAGAAGGTCGGGGTTTCATCCCTCAGTCCAGGGCTCGTTCTTGGCTGTCTCCCAGAGGCTGGCACCTGACCAAACTCCCCGGGGCACCCAGTAAATAGTGAATAGAAGACTGCCCAACTGCTAAGCCACTGGGCAGCGGGGGTTCACAGCTGAGGTTCACAGAGGTGAAGCTTCTTGCTTGCACAAAGAAATGAGGAGCGGCTACCCCAGCTGGGCCTTCCGAAGGTTCTGTGTGTCAGACCTTTGCCAGCCTGGTTCAGAGGCCCCAGAGCACCCATCACTGCAACCACAACTGAGTGAAATAGCAGGTGCCCACCTGTTCAAGGCAACGCCATAGATAGGACTGACTCCGAGTCATCTCAGCCCTGAACCCCCTGGGAGGTGGGAGCCCCCAGACCGAACTGCTGGTTTGCCATTCAGCCATCTTGTAAAAGGGGGTAGCTTGTGGTAAGGAGGCAGCCCTGTCCCAGGCCCCTTCCTGCAACCAAGAAGCAGCCAGAGAAAGGGACTCTCAGCAGAGAGGGGTGAAGGCTGCTCACTTAGTCACTTAGTCCCTCTACCAGTCAGCTCCCCCATCCCATACCTGAGCACTCCTGCCTGGCCACCAAGCACATGGGCCAGGCGAGTAGCTGTGAGTCCATCAGGAGGGAAAAGGCATCAAACCAATTCACAAGCAAAGCCATGGCTTTCAGTCCCCGTGAACGCGCCCCCAGCCTCGGGCACCCCCAGAAGTGGCCGAAATGGCAAGGAGCCCCTTATGAGCTGTGTGGGGCTGGGTGAGCTGAGGCACCTTCCTGCCGGGAGGCGGGATGGCAGCTGGCCCCCTTAGCCCACTCACTGAGCCCCTGGCCTTCCACACTAGCAGGAAGCAAACAACAGCCAAAACAACACACCTGCAACAGGTTGTGCAGCCTTGGGCAGCTTCCTTCCCCAGCAGAGGCGGGGAAGTAGGGGGAGCATTTCCGCTGTCCTCTCTGTCTCCATCCTATGACTGTGCTAGGTCTTTGTTTCTTCCTTTAAGATGTCACTGCCCTTTGAGAAAGTTGGGGAGAGTGTGGGTGCATAGGGGGACACCTTCCTTGGAGTTATTACAGAGGAAGTGGGGAGGGAAACTGAGGCAGTGAGGCCTGGCGTTCCCTCAAGCTCCCCAAAGCCAGTGGTGGCCCCAGAGAGAAGCCCCATTACCCAGACTTTAGAAAGAGGGTAGGGTGAGGGATGAGCCCGGCCAGTCTAGGATAGATCTGGGGCACAATTACACTGTTGTGGTTATCCCCAAGCACTGTTTTATCTCCTTACCTTCACTTGCTCTTCACGACTACCCTATATGAAGTCACTGTGACTGTTATCCCCATTTTACAGACAGGAACCTGCAGCACACAGAGAGGTTATATCTTCCCCAAGGCCACACAGCATGTTAGTGGCAGAGCAGGACTACACCCCAGTGCCTGAAGCTCTGGCCCAACCCTCTGTTCTAGCTCAGGCTTGAGTTGAATTGGTAGAGGCACCAGGGTCTCAGTCCCAGGGTCACAGGCTGTGGGGACCTTTAGTCTCTGCTGCAGAAATGGCTCCAGTCCAGGGGACTGTCCCTTTCTGACGCACAGGCGCTGGTGACATTAGGGACAATGGTGTCACAGCTCTTCCGAAAGGAAAAGGGGCCCAACTGCCAGCAGGGGTCCTGCCCACTGGGCGCCAGGGTGGATGAGAGGCAGAGATCAAGGCCAGGGTGTCTTGGCTGGCTCCCTGATGAGCCACTTTCCACCTGCACCCCTCCATCCACACCCTGCCCCAGCCCTCACCCTGCAGAGCAGGTCCTGGATCCAGCACTGGAGCATGGCCAGGGGGACCCCCCACCTGGGGCCCAGCCACCGTGGCCTTTGCCTTTCACCCATACCCAGGTCAGGGCTCCTAAAGGAGCCTACACACCTCTAGTAAGTGACCTTGGGTGCTACCTCTTAAAGTACAGTAACACCTAGGCCTGACCAGGTGGAGAAATGGAGGTGCTGGAGTCTGGGATGTTCGTATCTTCTACATGTATCCAGAGTCTGCCCCTTCCTTTCCATCTCCACCTCCTCCACATTGGCCTGTCATCTTCTCTTACCCAGACCATTGTTATAGCCTCCTTAATCATTTCTGTGCTTCTCCAGATTCCCGCCCCTCCTTTCCCCCAGATCCTTTCTCCACCAAGAGCAGAGAGTTCTTAAAAACTCAGAACAAGTCACTCCCTTCTTAAAACCTTTGGTGGTTCATTTTCCCCTATCAGTTCCCGGTTGTTCTAACAACATTAGTTGAAGACTTTCCTTTCTCCATTGAATTACATTGGCACCTTTGTTGAACATTAGTTGACGTTGTAAGTGTGAATATGTTTCTGGACTCCCTCATCTGTTCCATTGATCTATCTATCTATTTTTTTATTCTTATGCCAATACTATACCATCTTGATTACTACAGCTTTGTAATAAGCTTTCAAGTCAGAGTGTGTGTCTTCTGATTTTGTTCTGTTTCAAAATTGTTGTGGATATTCTGGGTCTTTTGCATTTCCATATAAATAGTAGAAACAGATTGCCAGTTTATATAAAAATCCTGCTGGGATTCCAATAACCATGTATCAGCTTGGGGGTGGGAAGTGGATATCTTAACAGTATTGAGTTTTTCAATCCATGATCATGGTATACCTCTCTAGTTATTTATATATTCTTAAATCTTCCAGCATTTAAAAAGACTTCAAACTATTTATTGAAAAGTATTAGTTGCTATTTACATGAGCAATGAGAAAGAAACTCAAACGGCCAGGCCAATCTATAGAAGGTTACATCTTTTTTTTTTTTTAAATTTTATTTATTTATTTGACAGAGAGACACAGCGAGAGAGGGAACACAAGCAGGGGGAGTGGGAGAGAGAGAAGCAGGCTTCCCGTGGAGCAGGGAGCCCGATGTGGGGCTCAATCCCAGGACCCTGGGATCATGACCTGAGCTGAAGGCAGACGCTTAACGACTGAGCCACCCAGGCGCCCCTATAGAAGGTTACATCTTGAGATGATCATCATTTGTGATGAATTCAATTTTTGTTTTAAACCAAAAGTTTATCTCTCAGATAGTGTTGAAATATATGCACTTGAGTGTCACAAAATGGTTTCTTTATTTGATGTGAAATCTCAGGTAAGAATCTTTTAAGGAGATAGACTAGCAGGACCCAAGCTAGAAGAGCTGGAGTTTTATAAGTTCCCTGCAGGTGATGAGGTGTTCCAAATAAACTAGGTGGGGCTGGACATCCTCCAGTTGGGAAAGTATGTGGTGATTATGGGAAAGGCTTGGGGCCCATGGCATCAGTGTGAACAAGGTCATTTCTCATGCTAGAAGAGACAGGGCTTCTTGGAGTCACCAACATGGCTGCTCCAGAGCTCAGCTTTGAGATGGATATTTGACTGGCCAGTTTGGATGACTTGCCAGGTGGAGGTCTATTCTCAGGCAATCAGCCAAATCTTCTACTCAGAGAAGAAGGAAACCTGGGAGGTTGGTGCATCTTTGATGGGTGGTATAAAAGTCCTCAATTTCAATGGGAGTGCCAAAGGATCCATCTTGGTTCAGATATCTGAGCAATGTTTTGTTGTTTTCAGTGTACAGTTCTTGCTTATCTTTCATTAGACTTATTTCTAAGTATTTTAAGTATTTTGATACTATTGTACACGATGTTTTAAATTTCATTTTCTGTCATTTGTTGCTAGTACATAGCCATACAACTGATTTTTGTATATTTGCCTTATATTCTGCAACGTTGCTAATATCGCTGATTAATTCCAGTAGATATTTGTAAATACCTTAGGATTTTCCCTGTAGACAATAACACTGTCTGTGAATAGAAGCAATCTTACGTTTGCCTGTATTATCTTTGTGTCTCTTCTTCTTGCCTTATTTCAACGGTGAGAACCCCCAGTATAATGTTGAATAAAAAAGGTGAGGGTGGATATCCTTGCGTTGTTCATGATCTTAGGGGGATGCATTCATTCAGTCTTTCACTGATACCTGTGATGTTAGTGCAGGTTTTCTGTAGACACTTTTCATCTGGTGAAGAAGCTCATTTTTAGTTTATTGAGAGTTTTTGTCATGAATAGGGGCTGAATTTTGTCAAGTGCTTTTTCTGTATCTGTTGAGATGATCATTTATGATTTTGTGTTGATTCTATAAATATGGTAAATTACATTGATTGATTTTCTAGTGTTGAACCAACCTTGCATTCCTGGAATAATTATATCTCAATAAAGTTGATTTTTAAGTTTTTAAGGAAAAAAAAGGGGGGATAGGGGAGCTTAGGGTTAAAAGGGATGTAAAAGACGTACTTAATCACAATATGTAGGCTTCATCTGGATCCTGATTTTTTAAGTATAAAAGAAACATCCTCTTTTTGCGCATTTGGAAATTGAACACTGACAGGATCTTGAATGACAGCAAGGAATTACTGGTTTTGACTAGATGTGATATGGTATTGTTGATAAGGGGGTTTTATTGAGTTTTTTTTTTTAAGTTTTAGAGATATATTTGGAAATATTAATGAATTAAAGTGTTTTCTAAAAAGACTTTGATGGTCCCTCATCACGTTTAGCATAAAATGTAGAGCCCTGTGCTTCCTCCTCGGCCCTCACCCACTACACCCTGATTGCACTGGCCTGCTTGTGGTTTCTTCAGCGTGTCAAGCTCCTGGCTGCCGTATGGTCTCTGCACTTGCTGTTCCTTGGCGATGCCTCTCTGACCCCTCCCTTCCTCCCACCAGACCAGTCCCTTGTCAGATGCTGTCATGCTCACACATAGTAGATGCCTGGAGTTTCAGCAACAAGATGGAGGACCGAAGGCTCTGGACCCTCCTCCCTCTCCCCATTGCTGTTGTCTTCGACCGTCATCAACTCTCACGTGTACTGCACTGCACCTGTCTTTCTGGCTACACTCACCGCCCCCTCTAATCCAGGGTGGCTTTCCAAAGGGTCGGCCCTGACTCTTGTGGCCACTTGTCTAACCAAGGAGTAGGCCCCTCTTGTCTTCTGTCTCTCCTCTGCCACTCAAGGGCTCTGCACCTGCTAGTCACAAAGGGGCCTGGGAACGTGGTGACGCCAAGCACATCACCCCACAACCATCTCGTGGTTGGCACCAGATGCCACTTTGCTGCTGCCCAGGCCTGGGCACTGGCTCCAGGAACAAGAGTGTCCTCTAGGTTGGACCCCAGGTGGCCCGTCCCTGCCCAGAGGGAACACAGAGTCCAGTAGTTTGGGTTCTTGGAAAAACTGCATCAGGGAGTTTAATAAGTGACCTGCAGGGCTGTTTACCACCACTGATGGTCCCCGACAGCCTCAGCCTGGAGGTCAGGTGGTGCTAGGGGGCTGGGTCGCCAGATGGGGCCTTGGCCAATGATTGCCTGCTGGCGGCTGGAAAAGCAGAAGTGGAAGCCGATGCTCCCTTGGAGCTGGCTCCAGCTGCAGCTCGCCGGGGAGGCTCCTCCTCCACAAGGGGACCATCCCAGTGGATGCGGGCTGGGGTGGGTGGAGTCAGGGGTGGGGGGCACAAGGCTGGGAATCCCAGCCCGGATTCCAGGCCAAGTCTGCCACTAGCTTGCTGCAAGACATTGAGCAATCTGTCCTTTCCACCAGCCTCAAATGGAAATTTAGAAGGTGGGGCAGGAAGGAGGCAGAACTGAATGGACACTCCCTCAGCGGTTCTTCAGGTCTTGAATTGCCGTGGTCCCTCCTCTTCATCCTGCTCCTGGCCCTCCCCCTCATCCCCATCCTCCTTTCTTGGGGGAGTGGAGGCAGGGGGTGCCTGCAGGCTAATCTCCCTGGGCTCTGGAGTCAGAAGGCCAGGGTTGAGCTCTTCTCCCAGCTCCAGGCTGTGTGAGCTTGGACTGGTGGCTCACCTTCTCTGAGCCTCCATTCCTTCATCTTTGCAATGGGCATACTCTGTCTTGCCTCTGGATTGCCTGGGAGAATTAAAACTCAGGTCCATACGGCACTGGACATTCAACAGACAGTTTGCAAACATGAAGAGCCAGGGGCAGACTGGGAAGCAGCAGGCAGGAGACAGCAGGGGTGAAAGAGGAGTCGCCGGCACCTCCCCTCACTCGTCTCACCTCTGCAGTGCGTCACCCTGGGACTGACCTTTTCATGGGCTCCATAAAAAAATTAACAGCCCAGCAAACAGCAGGGCTCAAGTTGTGACCTATGGCCTCTAGGATTGCACAAAGAGGGGCATCTAGCCCAGGGAAGGTCCTCATAGGTGGGTGCTGGACAAATGGGTATGGGGGGGTGCTTGGAGGACCCTGCCCCCTCAAATTTCTCCTCCACCCAGCCTGAAATCCCACCATTAGCGACTTCTGTGGCTTACTTAAATCACGGATGGCAAACTACAGTCCCCACCAGTTTTTATAAAGCCTGCAAGCTAAGAATGGTGTTTGCATTTGTAAATGGTTGGAAAAAAATCAAAGGAAGAATATTTCGTGACATGTGAAAATTGTATGGACGTCCAACGTAAGTGCTCGCTAACAGTTTCATTGGAACACAGCCATGTTCATTCACTCCTGCGCTGACCTTGGCCCTCCAGTGCTGCTACGGTGAGGGGAGTGGTTTCAACAGAGACCGTTCCGCAAAGCCAAAAGCACTGGCCCTTTACGGAAAAAGCGTGCAGACCCCTGGTTTAAGCAAAAACAGAACCAAAAAAACAGCTTTGAAAGTGGAAGCGTGGGGCGCCTGGGTGGCTCAGATGGTTAAGCGTCTGCCTTCAGCTCGGGTCATGATCCTAGGGTCCTGGGATCGGGCCCCGCATCGGGCTCCCTGCTTGGCGGGGAGCCTGCTTCTCCCTCTCCCTCTACTATTCCCCCTTCTTGTGCTCTCTCGCTCTATCAAATAAATAAATAAAATATTAAAAAAAAAAAAAAGTGGAAGCGCCCTGGGAAGATTCTGGAGGGGCTGTCGGGTGGAAGCCAGGAGTCCCAGTCTAACCATGAGCCAGTCACCTATCCAGCAAGTGGCTGGGTCACGTCCCCTCTCCGAGCCTCATTTTCTCCATCTGTCAAATGGACACAGCGATTTAACCCAGCAGCGTTTAATCCAGCATTGCTGGAAGTCTCCGTTTACACAGTCTGATTATCATCCACCCCTTAATGAGAAATAACTCAAGACGGCTTTCCTCCTTGCCCAGATGAGAGCATGAGGATACAAAGGGGGAGGTGACAGCGTCACACTGAGCAAGGCGAACAAGGAGGAAGGAAGGATCTCTCCTCTTCAAAACCACGTGCAAAAGAGCCTCTTTCTGCCAGAGGCCGTGGCCAGGGGCAGCCGGCCACAGCGTGGTCGCTGATGCAAGGGCTGCAGACAGCCCAGGGTGGGGCCAGGGGGGTGGGAAGAGAAGCAGCGCACGGCCCTTCTGCCGAGTCCCTGGAGGCTCAGACCCTATCCCAGCACACTGGAGACACGCCAATACATACACAGATGCTCTAATCCTGTCCCTTCCCAGCTCATTCCATCAAAGCCAGAGTCCCTGCAATGGCCCAGGGGCCCCAAGGATCTGACCCAACACCCTTACCTTTCTGATGACGACTCCCTCTTCTTTCCCCCAACCCACAGCAGCTCCAGCCTCTCCCACCTTCTTGCAGGATGTCCAGTAGAGAGCACCTTCCTACCTGCGGCCCAGGGCTGCTGGACCAGAAGGGTGGTGGCCTCCCCCCACCCCAGGCAAAGCCCCTCCTTACCAAAGCAAAATAAGTGGGCGAAGAAATCGAGTTGGTTAAAAGAAAACGGTTTTATATTATAGGTACACGCGTGGGGTTCAGGGTGAAAGCACCAGCTATGGGCAGAGGAGGGCCTCTGCCGCCCTCCGGGGGTCTGTCCCTCCCCTCGGGCCTCCTGTGTGCTGTGTCCCAGCCAGGTCTCCCTGGGGCTTGGGGCAAGCCTTGGAGGAGCCGGCCAGACAAGCAGGCTTCCCGCTAGCCCTGCGAGCTGGCTTCACCACCTAAGGGCAGCCTTACACTCTTGACTGCTGGGCTCCACCTCCACGGGGGGCAGGGGGAGCTCGGGTCCTGTCTGTCCTGGGGTCGAGGTTGCAGGCAGGGTCCTGTTTGCTGAAGGGCTCGATGACGCACAGGGGTGGGAGAGGACATCGCTTGCCACAGCCGGCGGCGGTGAGGGCAAGGGCCACCTGCGCGGTGGGGGCTGGGCCCGCTCCTCCCTGTCCCCCACCCCCGGACGTCACTGGCCCAAAAGCTGCGGCCAGTGACCACGCCCCTCAGTAGGGATAAGGGGACACTGCGATGAGCAGGACGAAGACGCTCTGGTGGCGCGGCGCGGCGGCGCGCACGGTCAGCCGGTAGAGGCCGGCGCGGGTGAGCGCACGGCGGGTGTAGACGGCGCCGTAGCCGGCGCGCAGCGGGCGTAGCGCGAACGGGCTGCGCGGGTCGGGCTCGAGCACGCTGAGCTCGGTGCGGTTGGCGGGGACGCCGGCCTCGGAGAAGGCGGCCAGGCGGGCCACGTCGTGGTGGGCGCGCACGCCCAGGGGCAGCGGCAGCAGCTTGTACTGCAGCGTGGAGGGGCCGCCCGCGCTGCAGTCCAGCGAGCAGCGTCGGAAACACGTCCTGCGGGCGGGACACACGGACCGACTCGGGTGGCCGGCAGAGCGCGGGCCGGCGGTATAAACCGGCCCTCAGCCCCAAGCCCCGCAGTACTCCCAGGCGCTGCCCGTCCCCTCGCCCCCAGTGTCTTCTCTCCAAGCACCACTGTTAGCCCACCTTAGAGATCAGCAAACCGAGGCCCAAAGAAGCTAGAGACGTGCCCCTTCCCATGGGAGCGGGTCCCATAATCCCACCGGACTTTCCCAGCGCACGCCCGGGGGGCAGTCCGGTGGGCAATACAATTTAGAGCCCTCCAGGTCCGCAGGGAACCCCAGAGCTGAGTCACCTGCTCTGGATTTGCAACGGGGGAGGAGGACTCAAGGACACGTGCTTAGCCTTGCCAGGGCATCCATGCCCCCTCCCCCCTAGCCTAGGCTTCCCAATTGGTAGAGTCCAGGGCAAGTCCGCTTCCCTGACAGGTGCTGCTACAGCTTGGGTCCACCAAGGTCCCCGTGTGTGTGCATCTTTACCAGGATCTGTAGCCACAGTGAGTGGCGTGAAGATGTGTTTTGTGTTTGTGTGCCAGTGTGTGTCGGGAGTCCTGGGGCTTTGGGGGGTTTCCGGGTGGTGTTTATGTGTGTGTACGTGTGTCTAGGGTTTTCTGTGTGTAGTCATGGGTCTCACGTGTACGTGTACACGTCTGCCTCCAGGGCCTTATGCTCCAGCTGCAGCATCACTGCCCGAAACGCTAATGTCCAAATGAACTTGCACCCCGAGTGACTGCAGGAAGGTGCTTTTCATGAGGGCACCCTGCCCTGTGGGCACAGATGCCCCGCTCGGGAATTCTGGCAGGGTTGGACCCCACGGGCCCTAGCAGGGCCCCTGCCTGACACATGGCCTTTCTGGAGAAAGGGTCCAGCCGTCCAGGAGCCAGAACGTAAGCACCCAGCTCCTGGCAGACAGTGTACCCCCATCCACGCCCAGCCAGCTCAGCCCTTACCCTGGGCTGGAGCCCTGCCGGTAGGTGGCCGGACACGGCGTGTCCACACACTGGTAGCTGCCACGGGTATTAAAGCACATCTGGCTGGGACCACACTCGATGCCGTCCTCCTCACACTCGTTGATGTCTGGGTGGGGGAGGTTGGCAAAGAGATGGGGGATGAAAAGGTGGTGCGAGTGGAAGGGCCCGGGGCAGGAACCACAGAAGGCATGGGAGCAGGGGCGAAGCAGGAGAGAAATGCCTTCAGAGGACCAGCAAGGCGGGCAGCCCATCTCCCCTTGAACCCAGCCACCCTGATCTAGGACAGCCCAGCTGGCAGGTCCTGAGCACCTCCCCAATCTCCCCAGGTGGGCACCCTGGGGACCTCTTGAGCCTGGAGCTGGGCTGCAGGGTCTGGAGGAGTTGGGGGCTGCCCTCGGACCCAGAGTGCCGACTGCCCACGACCCCTGCCTGTCCCAGTGGAAGCCCCACCCTTCTCAGAGGACATTCACAGATCCTCATGGCAGAGAGCAAGGGATGGAGACAGGCAAGGCAGGCCGATTCCCACTTTCCTGGGATGGGGCAAGCGGCAGGGCCTGCTCCAGCCCCGGAGCACATTCAGGAGAGCACCTTGGCTTGGGAGTTAGGGGGCTCCCCGCTGCTTAGCAGCTGCTGCCTGGCTGGAATGCTGTCTCCGTGCCTGCCCTCCACAGGTCTCAGCCAGCCATTGCCGGGAGGACCGCGTTAGCCCCATTTCCCCAGGAGGCTGAGGCTCAGAGAGCTGAAGTGAGCTGCCTGGGGACACACAGCAGAGCTGCGGTCCACCTCCAGGGCTGCTTTCGGAGCCTGCCCGTGCAACCGCATACGTAGGTCCTGCTTGGAGGCTTCCGGCCTGGCTGTGGGCCCCTGGGGTGCTCTGAGCTCCTCTCCCTGCCCCACCCTCACGTGGGATGGTGGAGAAGCGGCTGGAGAGAGCCCCCCCCCCTCCCCCCCCGCTTCCCGTGAAGCCTCCGCCCGGCCCGCCTGGAACTGCGAGGGCCGCCGCTCACCCTGGCAGTTTTTCCCGCTGGGGAGGAGGCGGTAGCCAGCGGGGCAGAGGCACTGGTAGCTGCCCTCGGTGTTGCGGCAGACGTGCTGGCACAGGCTTTGGACCCGGCACTCGTCCAGGTCTGGCCCAGGCCCAGGGGTGGGGGTGGGGGCAGAGAC
>NC_138382.1:75390746-75403650 GCF_054177405.1 Leptonychotes weddellii | reverse complement strand
AGAGGGATTTGGGAGAGGAGGAGGAGGGGGATGAGGGGGGAGGAGAGGGAGGAAGGGGAGGAGAGGGAGGAGGGGAGCCTTTTGAGATCCCATCCTCAGCCCAGGCTGTTAGAGGCGTTGGCTGTGGGTCATGCCACGGAGGGCTCACAGTGGGCCGGCCAGACGTAAGCTGGCAGACACAGGAGAGATCATTATGGAAAAGTACCGAACAGGCTGTCCGTGCACACAAACACACACTCTGAGAATCCAGAGGAGTGGACGTGGCCCTGGGCTGCGGGTGGGGGAGGGGATGCGCAGAATGGGTAAACGATAGCATCTGATGGCGGCAGCAGGCACAGGGGTTGGCGCAGACTGTGGTCTGGAGACAGGAGATCAGACTCCCTAAATTATTGTAAGGACCGCATGCTTGCTAAAGCAGTCACTGGGTGCCAGGTGAGGGTTTTAGAGAAAACACTGCTACTCCTGATACCCTCCAAGGTAGGGGATGCTATGCCCATTTTACAGGTGGGAACCCTGAGGCTCAGAGAGGGCCAGGGCATTGCCGCCAAGGTCCCACAGCTGGGAAATGGTGTGGCTGGGTTTGAACCAGGGTCTGCCTGACCCCAAAGCTGTGCCCTTACCACGGTCCCATGTGCAATGTTACAAACAAGTTGGGACCTCAAATATTGGTACCAGGTGTATCTTTAGCATCCACTGGTTGTGTATACACAGCATACTCAGGTGGGCGGCCAGGGGCTCCAGCAGAGGCTCCTGGCTGCCTGGGCGGGGCCTCTGCTGCAGGGCCCTTGAGCAGAGGGGTGGCATGTGGCCGGAGTCTTGAACAGCGGCCCAGTGGGGGGTGGGCTTGGACCTTCACCATGGGACCAAGGAAAAGGCTCTGGGGGGTTCGAAGACGAGTGGCCCGAAGAGCTGTGTCCCTACTGGGGGTGTGGATGGTTGGACGGGAGCGAGGACACGCTGGAGGTGAGTGGACAAGGAGCTGAGCTGTCCCAGTCCCGAGTTTCTGGCCCATGGTCAGCGGGTGCAGGAGGTGGGCCGTCCCCTTGGCTTTCAGCCAGGTGCATCTGGGGCCCCTGCTGAGGGTTTAGCTGCGGCAGTGGGGAGTGGGGACAAAGGGTGGGGGCCTCACCAGCTTGCAGGGCTGCGGTAAGCTGGAAGTGCAGGGCCTCGGCCTTGGGGTCGAAGGCCGAGCTGATAGCCGAGGCCCGCAGGTGCTGCACTGGCTGAGGCTGGAGGCCCTGGGCCGCGTTGTACTGGATGCTGTGGTTACATCGCAGGAACATGGGAAGGCTGTCCTGCAGGAAGGGCTGTGTGGAGCCCACAAAGAGACGGCCCGGCCCTGTCTGCACATAGCTCTCCTTGAAGTCCTGGAGGAGGAGGAGGAGGGGAAGGAGAGAGACAAATAATGTCCCAGATTTCAGCTTCCAAGGGGTAGGACCCTCAGCCTCCTATTCAAGGGGCCAGGAAGGCTGGCGGTGGAGGGCTGGTGGGCTTTTCACCCCCTCCTCCAGCCAGTTGGGCACCCTTGAGCAGATGACTTCCCTTTGGCATTCTTAAGTATGAAATGGGGAAGACACCTGAGAGGCTGGGCCCAGGGCATCCTCCCACTGGGCTAAGTGCTGGGGTGTCAGCAGGGGGTGCTTGGGGCAGCACATCCCATTCTCTCCCCTGCCCTCATCCCGCACACCTCGGGGCTGGCCCCCACCTGCACTTGAAGATCTGCATCAGCCAGGCTCTCGGGGACGACGCCACTGATCACCACATCAAGGAGCAGGAGGCCATTGGGATCCAGGCCCCGGGCCTCCTGGGTCATCGTGAGCAGCTCCCCTGCAATCCGTCCCCGCCCAGCCTGGAGTCACCATGGGGGAGAGGCCCCGGGCTCAGGCCTCAGCCCCACCCAGCCTACCTGGAAGGAGACCCCTGCTCACCTGTGGCAAACTCCACGTGCGACTTCTGCAGGAAGCTGCCACCCGTCAGAGAGTGGCCGTTCAGGGCGTCCCCACTCTCTCCAGCCAGGGCCCAGTAGATGGGGGCGATGGTGACCACAAGCACCCGCATCAGAGGCCCTGCATGGGGCAGACGTGGAGGCTGGGTCAGGGCCAGATCCCGAATGGCCACCACTCTCCTGCTCAAGATCCCTCTGTAGCTCCTTATTGCCCCAGGAGGGCTCAGCCCCTTCCCTCCCTGCCCAGGCCCAGCCCTGTGATCACCTGAGTCAGTTATTGGATCAGAACCTGGGAAGGGGTGAAGGCAAATATCCAGTTTGTGGAGAGGTTGTGAAAACGAACAGAATATATGTATACAAAAAAGGGCACGTAACTTGTTGATATTCAACTCAGTTCAACAAATCCTAAGGGTGACTGGGTCACCACAGAGCCTGGGACATAGGTGCTGGACCAAGCTGAAAATCAACCAAGTCTCCGAACTTACAGACGCCTTCCAGAAGAGCCTGGGAGAGGAAGGTCATTGACTCGGAGAACAGGGCCAAAATATTGCTCTGGACATGGATTCCCAGACCTTCACATGATGCCCAGCCCTCCTTGCAGGGCAGGGGGTGCCTTGGCCCGGGGATGGGGAAACCCCACTTGCTTGGGGTCAGGGATGGTTGAGCTCAGCGGAACGGCCGCCTCGGAAGAGAGGTGTGGAGGACCGGTGCTCATGGCCAGGAGAGCCTGTTTCCGCCACTTGGAGGCGGGCCCACCTGGCTGGGGGCCAGCTGCTTCTCCCTGGCTCCTGCCTGGGCGGCTGGAAGCAGCACCCACATCTGGGCAGCCTCTCACTTCACTCGCCCTGCTGACAGCCCACCTGGAGTCACCCCCAGCCGGAGCTCCCTGACCCCACAGTGTTCACACAGGTCTGCGGTCAAGGGCAGTTCTGGAGGTGCTTTAGCACTGCTCCCTCCCTGCTCTGGACCCTCAGGGTGCCCTGGGAAGGGCGAGACAGCAGGGTCTGCAACATCACTCCAGAACATTCCATCTGCTGTGGCACACTGACGTATGAATCTGTTTGAAAGTGGACATTCCTTGGTGCTCTGGGCCTTTGAGCTAATTTTATTGTCCTCATTTCCCCCTTTCTGCCCCCTCCAGGCCATACCCCAATCCTTCCTTTTCTATCTGCTCTTAACAGTGGGGGGGAACCTTACTTGGCCATCAGTGACCTCAAAAATCATCATCTGACTGCATTCACGTATGCTGATTATTTCACACTGTCTCGGTCTGATTTTTATTTTGTTTTGTTGGGAGGTAGTTGGGGGTGGGGGGGAAGTGGCCCGCACCTAAATCCACTTTGGCTTGGACTCGGGGCTTCGGGGCAGTCAGATTTCCTCCAGCCGTCAAGCCCTGAGCCAGCCTCAGAACCCAGGTGCAGGAGAAGCTCTGCCCCCCACTTACCCACACTCGCAGGGATGTGGTTGATGCTGCTCTGGATGGTGGTGATCCCAGAGCGTGCCCCCTGTTGCACGCTGGTGTTGAGGGTGGCCCTGCTAAACTCCCGGCCATTGATCACCCCGGACATGCTGCCCCGGCTCCCGCGGGGCTCCCCTGCGAGGAGGGAGAACAGTGACATTACCCACCTCTATGCCCTCAGAGTAAGCAGGTACTGTTACCCACTTCGCGGAGGAGTAACTGAGGCTCGGCGAGGGGAAATGATTTGCCCAAGGCCACACAGCTCGTGGGTGATGGACTCATTGCCCAGGGGATCCTGGCTCTGAGAGAGAGAGAGAGGGAGAGGCTTTTGAGAGGTGCCGTGCCCTGGGATGGTGCTGGCTTCTAATTCTGGCTCTGCCGTCACCTTCCTGGAAATCTGGGCAGGTCAGGCCCCCAAGACACCCTTGAGTTGGCTTATCTATAAAGTGAGGAGGTGGGACCACAGATGTGCCAAAGACCTGTTGGGTTCTAAAATGCCGGGAGCTCCTGATGGAGGGACTGGCATGCTCCTCTGAGCCAGGGCACCGGGCCAGGACCTGAATGCTGCGCCCTGAACATCCTTCATTCCATCCGTGGCCCTGGCTCCAGCCACCCCACAGCTGGATTTCCAAGAGCAGCCGGGCGGTCTGCAAGCAGGCGCTCTCCAGCCCTCATCAGAGGGTGCTTCCTCTGGCTAATGGGCCAGCTGTCTCCTCTGCACAGATGGCATTCTGGGCGGGGAGGCGAGAGACAGAAGCTAGCCTGCCTCTTCGCTCGCCGGCTCTCTGGGGAAATTAACAACCAATTGCCCATGATCTGTCGAAAAAATAACATAAAACACTCAACTGCCAGGATCCTAAATGGGTAAATCAGGGGGCTGGTTCATTCTGGATTCCAGGAAGCAGCGCTGTTTCCTGCAGCCTGGAGCTGGGGTTTTGATGAGATTTGATGCCCAACTGGGATGTCTCTCATCAATATCCGCAGCTCTGGGATTTATGGGAGGGACAGAGGAGCAGGCCATGAACCTACTAACCCTGGCCTCTTAAAAAGGGGAAGAGGAAGAAGTCGGGTGCAGAGAATAAAGGCAGCAGCATGGCCTGGCATCTTTCAAAGGGGACAAGAAATTGGAGTCTGGGGATGACAAGCCACCGTCAACTTTCTCAGACATGGGGTGACTTGGCAGCCTCTTGCCTCCCATGACGCCTGGAGGGGCTGCCCAGGCTGATGGGAAATGAGGAAGAGAAGACAGTGTTCATGGTGAGGGATCCTCAAAACCCCTGAACACCCTTTACCTAGCCATGCCCCATTGGAGGGACTTATCCCATAGACATATTCAGGCGAGCACACAAAGATGTGCATCACAGTGTCCATTTCAGAAAGGGGACTGGAAAAAAAACAACAACCCTAAACCTGTTGCTTATTTAACGAAGCCAACAGCAATTAAGTTAGGGACTCCTGGGTGGCTCAGTCGGTTAAGCGGCTGCCTTCGGCTCAGGTCATGATCCCAGAGTCCTGGGATCGAGCCCCACATCATCAGGCTCCCTGCTCAGTGGGGAGCCTGCTTTTCCCTCTCCCTCTGCCCCTCCGCCTGCTTGTGCTCGCACTCTCTGTCAAATAAATACAAATAAAACCTTAAAAAAAAAACCCAGCAATTAAGTTAGGAAAGCATCCCTGTGGAATATGAAACCACGAAAGAAGATGTAGGCTGGGTTTACTGTCATAGGATGTTGTCCAAACAGGTAGGTTGTAAGGGCAACCTATAAATTCCACCTCATTTATAAAAAAGAAAAAGCGCATCTCTTTACATTCGAGGGAAAAAAAGTGTAGAGAGATATACCCCAAGTAATGGCCGAGATGGCTGTTTCTGGTCATTGAAGGAGGTGAGAAAATTGGTAAGTCATTTCCTCTTCATAGATTCGTTTCCAACTTATCTGGCCTTTCTATAATTAGCATACAGGAGACTTTAAACATGGCCGTTTCCATTTAAAAAGTAAGGAGGCTGTTATGAATTAAATGATGTCCCCTTAAAAAGATGTGTAGGGGTCCAAATCCCCAGACCTGAGGCTGTGACCTTATTTGAAGACAGGGTCTGGGGGCACCTGGGTGGCTCAGTCGGTTAAGCGTCTGCCTTCGGCTCAGGTCATGATCTCAGGGTCCTGGGATCGAGCCCCGCATCGGGCTCTCCGCTGTGCGGGGAGTCTGCTTCTCCCTCTCCCTCTGCCTGCCCCTCTGCCTACTTGGGCTCTCTCTCTGTCAAATAAAAAAAAATCTTAAAAAAAAGAAGACAGGGTCTGTATAGAGGGGATCAAGTTAACATAAGGTCATTAGGGTAGGCCCTAACTTAATAACTGATGTCCTTATGTGAAGGGGAAATTTAGAGGCGGGCATGTTCCCCGGAGGGAAAACACCATGGGAACTTGTAGGTGGAGATTTGGGTGATGCTTCTATGAGCCAAGGAGCACCACAGGTTGCCAGCAAACCATCAGAAGCTAGGGTCGGGGCATGGGACAGACTCTCTATCACAGATCTTGGAGGGGACCAACCCTGCTTATCCTCGATCTTAGATTTCTGGCTTCCAGAACTGAGAGACACTACATTTCTGAGAAGCCACCCAGGCTGTAGTACTTTGCTATGGCAGCCCTGGGAGACTCATCCAGAAGCCACATGCAGGGCTCGGTGGTTTGGGGTGGGGGCTTCCGAACGGGAGAGGGCAAGGACGGGGACCAAGCTCTGAAATAAAGGGAGGGTCCGCTCAGACCGAAAGCTGCCCCCGAGGCAGCATCTGTGGCCGGGTGTCAGAGGACCCCGGGGTTTCTGGAGCTGTGTGGGGGGTGTTCTAGCCCTGTCTGCAGGAGATGAGACCAGGGGCCAGAAAGGGTCCCGCCGTGGGTTGGCTCAATGGGTTTCAAGTGGTTTTCAAGCGGCAGCGTGTCAAGCCCCAAGTCCTGATAGTCTAGAGGTGCTGCCTGGAAAGGTATTCTACAGAGACGTGAAGAAGTGATCTGACAGTGTGCGCGAAGACAGATGAGTGACGGCTGCCATGGCCGGGGACAGACACGTAAAGCCACAGATAGGGAGTATTTGCTACAGAGACACAGAAACGACAGTCAGAAGTAATATCCGGAGACTTTGCATTGTGCAGTCTGAGTCATTTTGCTGTGGTTTCTCAGGATAGCCCTTTACTCTGTTTTGAAGTCTGGTCTGGCCCCAGGTGGAAGGGAGCTGAGCGGGGAGGCCCGATGTGGCAGGGGTCTCTGATGCCAGAAAGCAGCATCCGTTACCGCCTCCCTACCATGGCCTAATTCAGACTTTACCCAACAACCCCCAAAGGGGGCACCACGGATGTCCTTGTTTTATTCTCCCTACTTCACAAAATTGTGGAATACCCCCAAAAGAAGACCCATGTTTGTGCCAGGTAAGCAGGAATGGCCAGGGTACCCGTCCAGTACAAGTGGGCCAACACTTAGCCTCTTGGAGCCTCAGTTTCCCCAACTGTAAAGGGCCCGGTGGGTAAGATCAGTCCCTGCCGGCTGGCTCCTTGTAAGTTTGTGACTCTAAGCACAGAGAAGAGTCAGGGAGCTGGCAGGGCGGGGGGCCACGTCCCCCATAAGCAACACACAAATCCCCACTGAGCAGATCCCGCCTGTGTCCCCCACGGGCTGAGCGGAGACGCCCCGTACCTCTCACGGCCAGGACGGCCCGGGCCGTGGCGGAGCCCAGGAGGTTGTGAGCGACGCACTCGTATGCGCCCGCGTCCCCGGCTTCCACTCGCTGCAGCCACAGGCTCCCATCCGGCAGGGTCCGGAGCCGCCGGCTGGCCCGCAAGGGCTGGCCCGCTCGCAGCCACTCCACTGTGGGCACTGGCTCTCCCGAGGCCTGACACTGCAGGGCCACGTCCTCCCCGGATCTCACGGTCACGTCCTGGGGCTCCACCCGGAACACCGGGGCACCTGTGGGAGGCCCGGGGCGGCTTTAGGGCACGTTTTAGTATTTGTATATGTTTCTTCATTCAAACAGATTAGAAAACGCAGAGATAGAAAGGGGACAATAGAATCACAAGTGACCATCACATCCAATTACTGTTCTGACAGTATTTCCCTCCAGACACTGTTCCCAGAATGTGACCGTAGTGCTCACAGCTGCTTGCTTGCTTGCTTCCTTCCTTTTTCATCCCACAATAAATCTTAAGTGCCTCCCCATGCCATGAGACATTCGTTCCGAGTGCCTACTTGGTGTTCCACTGTTTGGGTCTATTACAGGGATGTTTCCAACGCGGTGCCCCTACTTGGTGCCAGATGGGAGACGGGGCCCCGTCACCTGCTGTGGGTGAGTCTCACCAAGTGGCTCCCTGACCCTCCGTCTCCTCATCTGAAAGATGGCCATCCCTGTCCACTCACTGCCACAAACCCTCCAGAGCGGCTGTGAGGAAAAGGCCTCACACTCCCAGCGCTGGTGAGGACGGGGGTGAGGCGAGCTCGCACACACGGGGGAACAGGTGCACAGCCATGTGGAGAAGGGCCGGCCAGGGCTTCAAACAGCAGTAGTCTGCTCTCTCACAGCTCTGGAGGCCAGGAGTCCAAACCCAGCTATTTCACAGGGTAACGTCAAGGTGTCCTGTTTCCTCCAGAGGCTGCAGGGCAGAATCCGTTTCTTGCCTCTTCCAGCTTCTGGTGGCTTCTAGTGTTCCCTGGCTTGAGGCTGTGTCCCCCCAGTCTCTGCCTCCATCTTCCCCTCCTCTTCCTCCCACCCCCTCCTCTTCCTCCCCTCCCCCTCCTCTTCCCCACCCCCCCAATATATAAGAGATATATGCCTCTCTCCTATAAAAGCACTTGTGATAGCATTTAGGGCCCACCAAGACAACCCAAGATAACCTCCTCATCTTAAGATCCTTAACTTAATCATGTCTGCAAAGATCCTTTTTCCAAATAAGATCACATTCACAGGTCCCAGAGCCAGGATCTCCTAAAGCGGAACGTATGGCTGCCGTATGTCCCAGCCACTCCTGGATCGATACCCTAACAGAAACGTGCATGCGGGGGCGCCTGGGTGGCTCAGTCGGTTGGGCGACTGCCTTCGGCTCAGGTCATGATCCCGGAGTCCTGGGATCAAGTCCCGCATCGGGCTCCCTGCTCAGCGGGGAGCCTGCTTCTCTGTCTCACCCTCTCCCCTCTCATGCTGTTTCTCACTCTTTCTCTCTCAAATAAATAAATTTAAAAAATCTTAAAAAAAAAAAAGAAAGAAACATGTATGTGTGTCCACCAAAGGCATGCGTTAGAATACGGAAGCAGTGCTGTTCGTAACTGCCCAGAAGTGCGGTGCAAGACGCAAACTGTAGCGTATCCACTCGGCAGCCAACCATACAGCAACGAGAATGGACGAAGGCCTTCCATGTGTGATCTCACACACAGTGCTGTGCCCAGGAAGCCTGACACGAGAGCACATACGATATGGTTCCATTTAAATAAAGGTCAGAAATAAACAGGAGCACAATGCTGGCCACCGCTGCGTGAAGAGGCCAGCAAGTCCGCTCCCCCAAAAACCAAACATAAAACTTGACAAAATTATCCACACCAACTATTTCAGGGCTCTAGAAGGCCATGAAAGGCAAACAACAAATTGAGCATCATTTCTCCGTGAGAAGCTTCTAGAACTTCGGGCGAGAACGGTGGAGGTGTGGGGCCTGGGGCTGCACCCATCTCCCACCCCCACTTCACCGTGGTCGTCCTGGTGGTTTTGCTGGGGCAGGGCTGGCTGCGAAACCCCCAGCTCTTGCTATCACAAGGGACCGGCTTGATTTGCAGGCGAGGATGCAGGCGTATTCTGAGAGACCGGGGTGTTGTCGGGGGACGGGGTGGGCAGAACTGGCAGGAAGCAAATGGGGACCTGGCACCTCTGCTGGCCTGAGGAAAGCAGGGGACCAGCTGGAAGCTTAATGAGAAGAGCCGGGAAATGAGGGAGCCCTGGAAAGGCCAGATCAGCTCTCTGCACATCCCTGGCTTCCACAGACCATGTGAACCTGTGCAGGGATCCAGGGGTGGAAGGGGGTGCGGGGCAGGAAGAGTCAAAGTCGAGGCCACTCTCAGACTGCCTGAACTCTGAATCACTCCACAGCCACGCGCAGATGCATCCATGGAGGATGGAGCCTTAGTTTCTTCGCCCTTAATTTTCAGCAACTTTGACTGTGATGTCTCTGGTGCAGAATTTCCTTGGGTTTATCCTGTTTGAGTTTTGCTCAGCTTCTTGAATCTGTAGGCTTAGGCCTTTAGTGAAATTTTGCAAAATTCCAGCTCTCATTTCTTTGAATACTCCTCACCCCTTTCTCCTTTCCCTCCAGGACTCTGATGCCACCCTGTCAGATCTCGGCTTCGTCCCACACGTGTCTGTGGCTCTGCTCCTTGTTTTTTTCCGAGTCTGTTTCCTCTCTGTTGTTCAGACTAGGTAAATTCTATTGTTACATCTTCAAAACCACTAATTCTTTCCTTTGTCCTCTTCATACTACACCACTGAAGTTTTCATTTTATTATCAGTTAAGTCCTACAACTTCCCTTTGGTTCTTCGTAGCTCCTATTGGTGCCGTCTTGTTTCAAGCATGTTTCTAATTGCTCAGCCAGGCATTCTTAATGACGCTTATTTTAAGATCCTTGTCAGATCATTCCAACCTCTGTCGCTGTCCGTGGATCAGCGACAATTGAGAGTTTTCTTGTTGTTGATCAGACAAGTGAGTTTCAGCTGCAGCCTGAACACTCTGAGCATGACAAGCCTCTGCTTCTTACTTCCCAGCAGGCCCCCTCTGCTGCTTCATTGCTACCAGGTGAGAGTAAAAATCCAGCTTCCCTAGGTGACCTCCGTGGGCACCCCAGAACACGAGGGGTGCTCTACTACTCCCAGGCAGGCATGGGGGTTCAGGGTTCCCACTTCTCTCTGCCGACATCACCCTGGCTGGGGGGTGGGGGAACATGTGCTATTGCCCTTCACTTGGCCTCACCTGACTCCACCCCCTCAGGGGGGGCACAGGGGTGCTCGGGATAGGGGGCACGGGTAGAAGTGTAGGCTCCCCACCCACTTGGTCTTCGTTGAAGGGGCTTGGGGTGGGGCTGCAGTTTTTTTCACAGTGTTTGGCTGGACTAGGGTGGTCATCATCGGAAAGCTTTCCACCTTGCTATGCTGTTCCTTTCCTGGTCCTATAGCAAGAGAGAGCAGGCTTTTGCCGGGGCTGTCTGTACGTGTGTGTGTGAGGGCCCCTTGGTCCCTTAGCAAACATTCTGCCCAGGATACACGAGGCAAAAAGAGAAACGGGGGAATCCGGTGCATTGTCACTCCACAGGTCCCAAGATCCTTAGTCAGTCCTTCTTTTCTCTATCTTTCAGAGTCAGTGTTTGTCTTCTATGTAACGTCCAAGGTGTTCAGCCGTATGCAGCGGGAGGAGTAGGGAGAAGCACATCTACGCTGTCTTGTCTGGAACCAGAATCAATCCCCAACCCCTGCAGTCCATGACCAAAACTCTCAACAAACTACATAGAAAACTTCCTCCACCTGATAAAAAGCACATGCAAAACCCCACAGCTGCCGTCATACTCAACGGTGGAAGACGGAATGCTCCCTGTCTACAGCTGGAAACAAGGTGAGGCTGTCTGCTCTCTCCACTTCTACTCAGTCTTGCATCAAGGGTCTAACCAATGAAATGCGGCAATGCAAAGAAGTGAAAGGTATCCGCAGTGGCAAGGGAGAGGTAAACTGTCTCCACTCCTAGGTGACGTGTAGAAAATCCTACACACAGAAGCTCCTAAGGAATCTAGCAAAAATGACCAGAACTCAAAAACAAATTCAGCAAGGTTTCGAAGATCGAGATATAAAAATCAATTGGATTTTTGTATATTAGCAATGCAAAACCCAAAAATTAAACCAATAATAATTCCATCCACAATAGCATCAAAAATAATAAAATACTTAGTAATCAATGTAACAAAAAGGGATAAGACCTGTGAACTATTAAGACATCACTGAGGAAACTAAGATCTAAATAAATTGTACAGAGCAATTGCATATCCATATGCAAAAAAAAAAGAAAAAGGAATTTAGAAAAAGGGACTTATTTCACACAAAAATTAACTCAAAGTGAAAGTGGATCACAGACTTCCATGTAAAAATGAAAACTGTCAACCTTATAGGAGAATGTGACCTTAGGCTAAACAAAGATTTTTTTAGCTATAATACCAAACACACAGTCTATAAAATACAAAATTGATAAATTTGGACTTCGTCAAATTTTAACGCTTTTGCTCTTCCAAAGCACCGATAGGAAAATGCAGAGACAAGCCACAGAATGGAGGGAAATATCTGTAAATCACGTATCTGATAAAGGACTTGTATGCAGACGACATAAAGAACTCTCAGAACTCATTCATAAGACAAACAACCCAATTGTAAAATGAGCAAAACATCTGAAAAACACTTACCCAGAGAAGACACATGAACGAGCTGTACACACACACACACACACAAAGGCGCTCAATATCATTAGTTATTAGAGGGATGCAAATGAAAACCGTGGTGAGATACTAGTTTGCACCCACGGGATGACTGAATAAAAAAGGCAGACAACAAAAAAGTTGGCAAGAATGTAGAGAAACCGAAGCCTCATACACTGCTAGAAGAAGAGCAAAATAGTACAGCCAGTTTGGTGGTTTCCTGAAAAATTAGCTATATCAAGCAATGCACTCCTAGGAATCTACCCAGGACAAAGGAGGACACATATCCACACAAAGACTTGCATGCCGATGTTCACAGCAGCATTATTTGTAATAGCCCCAAATCAGAAATCAGCTAACTGTCTAGTAACTGATGAATGGATACTGTTCAGCAATAAAACGAGATGAAGCACTGATAGGTGCTATAATATGGATGAAGTGTGAACACATTGATGAGTGAAAGAACTCGGAACTGAAGAATACACAGGATTCCACTTAGATGAGGTTTCCAGAAAGGTGTGTCCACAGAGGCAGAAGGCGGATTGGCAGCTGCCTGGGGCTGGGGGCGGGAGCAGACGGGCAGGGGGAGCTTCCTGGAGTGATAAGAAATGTCCCAGAAACAGATCGTGGTGATGGATGGACAATGCTATGAGTTTACTAAGAATTGCTAACTGCAGGCTTAGAATGGGTGAATTTTTTCATTTTTAAGAAGTGTGGTAGAAAACAAATAACATGAAGTTTACCATCTTAACCATTTTGAAGTATAGTGTTGAGTAGTGAAGTGTGTTCACACTGTTGGGCAACCCTCACTGCCATCCACCTCTAGGACCCTCTCATCTTGCAAAACCAAAACTCTAGATCCATTCACCCACTTCTCTCCATTGTCCCCCCCACCATCAGCTTTCTGTTTCTATGACTCTGACAACTCTATATACCTCATATAATTGGGAGTCATACAGTGTGTTTTGGTGACTGCCTTATTTCACTTGAGGCCCTCAAGTTTCGTTCATGATGTAGCAGGTGTCAGATTTC
>NC_138382.1:75333895-75390646 GCF_054177405.1 Leptonychotes weddellii | reverse complement strand
TTTTTTTTTTTTAAGATTTTATTTATTTATTTGAGAGAGAGAGAATGAGAGACAGAGAGCATGAGAGGGAGGAGGGTCAGAGGGAGAAGCAGACTCCCCGCCGAGCAGGGAGCCCGATGCGGGACTCGATCCTGGGACTCCAGGATCATGACCTGAGCCGAAGGCAGTCGCTTAACCAACTGAGCCACCCAGGCGCCCAGATTTCCTTCTTTTTAAAGGGTGGATATTCCACTGTATGAATGCGTGAATTTTGTGGTATATATCTTAATAAAGCTGTTTTTTTCAAAGTAATCTCTATGCCCAACATGGGGCTCGAACTCACGACCCCAAGATCAAGAGCCCCATGCTCTACCGACTGTGCCAGCCAGGCACCCCAAGCTGACTTTTAAAGGTAAAACTCTGGACAGGGATCACCTGGGGGCAGGGGGCATTGACTGGAAAGGGGGTACGATATGATGGGAGTGGCTGGGAGCTGGTAGTGTTCCATTTTTCTGTTTTTGCTCTGGGTGCAAGTTAACCTGGTGGGTTCATGTTATGAAGATTTGTCGAGGGGCGCCTGGCTGGCTCAGTCAGTCAAGCATCCGACTCTTGATTTCAGCTCAGCTCATGATCTCTGGGTCGTGAGATTGAGCCCTGTGTGGGGTTCTGCACTGGGCATGGAGCCTGCTTGAGATTCTCTCTCTCTCCCTCTCCCCCGCCCCTCCCTGCTTGCGCTCTCTTTTCTCTCTCTCTCTTTTTCTCTCTAAGTAAGTAAGTAAATAAATAAAAGATTAAAAAACAAAATTCACTGAGCTGTACCCTTATAACATTGTATTCTCCCTATGTGTGTTTATCTTCAATAAAAAGTTGTACTCAAAATCCCTATTTATAGACGATTTGGCAGGGTTACTTTGGGGTTCAGATGGTACTCTGTAAACTACCAGCTACTTGGCAAATCCAAGAGCTGTGACTGTGATCTTGTGGATGGTTGTGAGTTTGAATAAATGGGGCCCCCGCCCAGGCCTAGCTGTTGGGTCCCTGGATTTTCATGGGACCTCAACTGCATGTTCTCGACAAATATTTGTCAGAGAATTCCCAGTCTGTGGCCCTCCCTCTCTGCCCTCCATTCTGATCAGGCAGCCTGGGACGCACCACGCCAGCCTCAGCACGGCTGCTCGACCCCCTGAGCGCCCCCCGACACTGTCCCTACCCACCCAGGGTCCAAGCGAGGGGGAGGCCGAGACTCACTCTGCAGCACGAGGATCACTACTTTCTCCACCACGCCCACCTCATTCTCTGCGAGGCATTGGTACTGGCCGGCGTCGTCCATCTGCAGGGGGGCATGGGAGGGGGTGCGTGGTGTTCAGGAGAGCAGGATGAGGGGGCCATTCGGGGCATGGAAACAGGCGACTGGAGTAAGACCCGTCTAACCAGAGGAGCTTAGAGGGTAAACCAGCCGGGGGCTTGTGGAGTTCATCAGAAGAGCCTCCACGGCTCTTGTCAACAGACATCCAAAGAGGATCTAGCCTCTTTCACACCTGGAACATGGGGGGCAATGGTGACTGAGAGCATGGATTTGCTGCCCTTGGTGGAGCCACATGCTGCAGAAGCATGATTTAGATCCCCCTCTTCCAAACTGGGTACAATGAAGTATCATCACTCCGTGGCACATTATTAGGGATGCCTTGAAAAAAGGGCTCCGTGGTGAAGTAAGTTCGGGAAACACTGAGTCGGACAACAACCCACTTCTGGCTGCGAGATTCCCTGGGGCTTTTACTGTGCGGGCGTGTGCCGCGAGCCTTCCAGAGGGTTTGTGGTGTTTTCCCAGCTTAGCGAGAGAGAAGCTTTTTCTACAGGATGCCCACCACCACGGCCAGTGAGGAAGCCCGGGAAGAACACAGCTCAGATCCACTTCTGAGTGGCACTGCCACCAGGAGCGGGAGCTGGGGGGCAGCCTGAGGCCACCGTCTACACCCAGAAGGTGATATCCTGGAGGCCGCTCCCAAGGGACTGTGGAGGCAGCACAGCATGCAGGTGAGAGTGGAGATTTGGGGGTCAGATCAGGATGGGACTAAATCTGGCTCCACAGGGGACGGTCCTGGACTCATTACAAATACGCCGCCATGTCCCCATACGAGGACACGTCATCTCCCCATTGCTAAAATGGGGATCATGGCCGCTAAGATTGGACAGGAAATCATGCTCGTCAGAGCAAAAGTATCTACCAGGGCCTAGCCCGTGGTAGAGACTCAGGTAATGGTGGGCGAAAGCAAGGGCCCCGAGGAAGAGCGTAACAGGACAGTATTATGGATGTCCACATGACCACTGGGAAGGTGAGGGGGGCTGCCCCAGGGCTCAACACTTTGGAAACAGCATAGAGCAGGAGTCAGGAAAGCTGGGATGGGGTCCTGCCTTGGGCACTTACTGGTCATGGGCCTCTCTGAGCCTCAGTGTCTTCATCTGTAAAATGGGGCACTCTTACTTGTCTACTTTGCGCTATGGGGTTGTTAATAATCACATTTATTGGTATTACCCAGGGGCCAGTCACTCTTAAATTCCTGGCATGGGTCATCTCACTGATTTCTTACGATAAACCTATGAGGTAGAAACAACTATTAGCCCCACTGAACGGCCAGGGTGACTGAGGCACAGAGAAAAGTCACAGGCTGGAGGTTACTCGAGTTAGTGGTGGGGAGAATCTGGGTCATGGGTGGGAAAGTGCTTTGTAGACTGTAGGGGACTGTGGCAACCTAAAGAACTCTCCTAAGCCATCAGAAAAGGCTGTGGGATGTCCCCACCCCAAGGCACTGGGTCCCGCCTTGCCTCCGTCCTGCGGATGGTCAGCGAGCCATTCTGTAGCCGATACCGGAGCCGGCTGCCCCGGAGCGGGAGGCCATCTTTGATCCAGTGGATGTCAGGTGCCGGGGCGCCACGGACCACACAGTCCAGCTGGATGCTGCTCCCCACAGGCTCCACCAGGTAGGAGAAGGCCTCCCCTTGCAACACAGGGGCTTCTGCAAGATAACATCAGACAAAATGTCAGAAAGGAGGTTCCCTCAGCCTCTCCCATAAACCCATCCCCAGAGGCTCCTGCTGGCCCAGCATGACTGTGAATAGTCAACACATCAGGGATGGCAGACAACTTCCATGTCATGGGTCAAGCGAAATAGACTGCTGGGAACACTGATTTGAAACGGAGTGGGAATAGTGCTGCGATTGATTAGTGATGCCTGAGGCAGGTACAGGACGTAAGGTAGTGTTATGAGTGTCATATACTTGCTCGAATGGATGGATTGTCCCAGCTGCAGAGTACCTGCCAGGGACTTTGGGAAATAAAGACTACATAACCATTAGGACGCCTTGGGTTGCACAGAGCAACACTAAGACAGCCCTGATCCTCGCTTCATGCAAGTCGTTTTTTTTAAGATTTTATTATTTATTTATTTATTTATTTATTTATTTATTTATTTATTGTGCATGAATGGGGAAGGGGTAGAGGGAGAGGGAGAGAGAGAGCATCTCAAGCAGACTCTGTGCTGAGCGTGGAGCCCAATGCAGGGCTCGATCCCACGACCCATGAGATCATGACCTGAGCCAAAATCAAGAGTGGGATGCTTAACGGACTGAGCCATGCAAGCGCCCCCATGCAAATCTTAAACCACTCTTGGCTGCCCCATGTCAGTTTCCAGGCTTGCTGGTTTCCTGAGGCTGAAACCAGCTGCACCTGCGTCCTGGTGCCTTGGGCTGCTCATTCCCCTCTATGAAGCTCCACCCTACCCATCCTGAAAGGAAGCAAACTAAGTCATGGCATCATGGAGGGTTACCATGCTGCCCTTGACCGAGCAGGGCCGTGGGGGACAACTGGTAGGCTGGCAAGCTTCAGGGATTTTCCTGCCGGGGTACCTTGGCCTCCGTGCCCTCCTTCTACACGGGCCCCATGCCGCTGAGGGCGGTGCTGCCCACCAATTGGTCAGATCTCATTCTACCTGCAGCCAACTCATCTGGGGAACATAAGAAATCCTGATGCTGGGGCTTCACCCCAGAGAGGCTGGTTTTTGGAGTCAGAGGGGGAACCTGGGCCTCAGCATTTTCTAAAGTCCCCCAGGAGATCCTAAGGCACAGTCAGCATGGAGGGTTACTAGTTCAGAGGTCAGGAGGTCTATTTCTTTCTTTTTTTCTTTTTTAAAGATTTTATTTATTTATTTGCGAGAGTGAGAATGAGAGACAGAGAGCATGAGAGGGAGGAGGGTCAGAGGGAGAAGCAGACTCCCTGCCGAGCAGGGAGCCCGATGCGGGACTCGATCCCGGGACTCCAGGATCATGACCTGAGCCGAAGGCAGTCACTTAACCAACTGAGCCACCCAGGCGCCCCAGGAGGTCTATTTCTTAGAAAAACCAACACATCGGGTTCATCGGGGGGGTCTCAGGAAAGGCCACAAGGCTCATGCCCTACCCTTCACATGGACGAAGCTGACAGCCTGCACGCGGCCCACTCTGTTCTCGGCCCAGCAGACGTAGGTCCCGCTGTCCTCTCTGGTGACGGCCACCCGCTGCAGTGTGCTGCCCCCATCCTGCTCAGACACCCCCTCTGGTAGAAAAGAGATGCCCCGCAGGGTTTTGAGTCCAGGGTGCTAGGGACCCCTCCTGCCCTGAATACTTCACTCAGGCCGGGGTACCCAGCAGGTGTTTAGCAAAGACATGAAAACAGGTGTCTCTTCCCGAGGTGGGAGCTTGACCATGTCAGACCCATTCACGGCAGGCACAGGCCACGGTAGGGGATGCGCTGGAAGAACCAGACTTCTATCATTTTCAAGTCTGCACCGTGAGCTGGCTGCGTGGGCGAGGGTAGGTCTTTGGGGGCCTATTAACATGCACTTCCCGCATTAAACCAGTTCACCCTCAGCACCCCTGTTATCTCCATCTTGAGATGAAGAAGCTGGGCTCAGAGAGGCTGAATCACTCCCCCAAACTCCCTCCCCGGGAGGTGGCGGGGTCCGGGCAAAGTGTTCCTCACAGGTGCACAAAGGTGAGCTTCTGAGCCCATTTCATAGCTCCTGGACTCCGGTTTAGGAGCGTCTGAAAATATCACTTTGCAGTGGAGGGGACTCAGCAACTCATCAATTCAGCAGACATTCACTGAGCACCTACTATATACCCTGTGCCCTGTGCAGGCCCTGTGCCTCTCTAAACATCACCTGGGGACCAGATGGGAGAACAGAGCCCCGCCCCCAAGGAAAGGAGTTTTCCCAGGGGCCCACAGTGGGAGCAGCAGTGCTGGGTTGGAACACAAGGCCCATCCCGGCCCTGAGGTCTCGGGGTTGAGTCTTTTTCGCAGGTGGCTTCTTGTCAGGTCTGACACGTGACCCGTCACATACGGCCACACGTGTGTTTGCTCTGCTCCCCCCGCACAGGGCCAAGTCTGGAGACCCAGAACCTGACACCGTCTTCCTCTCCACGAGGTTGGGTCTCCCCACCAGTCTGCCCTCCTCCCAGGTCCTGGGTCCCCATCCACCCGCTCCCAGGAGGCCCAGACCCGTGACTGGCCGGTCGTTGATGGTCCAGCCAATGCGGGGGGTAGGGCTGCCCCGGGCCGCACAGCGAAGCCACAGCCTGTCCCCGAGGTGCAGGCTTCGGTCCCCAGGCAGGGTGGTGAAGACGGGCAGTGCCAGGATGCTGAGGTGCACGCGGCGGCGGGCGCGGCCCACGGCGTTCTCGGCCACGCAGGTGTAGGTCCCAGCGTCCTGACTCTGTCGGCAGAGGAGGGGTCAGCCTGAGCACTGCCCCCACCCGCAGCTCCTAGGGACCCCTTCTCCCGCAGGTTCCCTGGGAGCATGCAGCCCAGAGAGGTGAAGGGGCTTGCTCAAGGTCACACAGCCAGTAAATGGCTCTGCTTCACCGCTTCACCGCTGCGCCCCCCCGGCAGCCTTCCTAACCATCCAAGCCCTGACTGCACGATGGTAACAACACCCACGATCTGCCGGACGCCTTGTTCGGGACTTCACCTGCACCAGCTCATCCATGCTCCCATCATCCCTGAGACAGGCCCCGTGTTGAGTGCCTTTTGTAGAGAGGGCTCCGCCAAGCTTTGAGACGTCCCGTGGGGCATTGCAGCAAGGCAGGTGCACTCACCATGCTATCTGGCTCTCCGTGCGGCGAGGTCAGAGGACCCTGTGACTGCCCCCCCGCCCAGCAGGTGCACCCACCGAGCCACTGCCCATCCGTCCAGAGAGAGGCCCGTTTGTAATTATAGAATCTAAGTGCTGTTGGGGAAGTGGGGTGGGGATCACACCCACGCCCTGGGCTCAGGTCAGCAACAAAGCAGGGTGGACAGCAAACAGGCACTGCGTGGGGACACAGAGTCATCTCTGTGCCCCGCCCCCCGCCCCGTCCAGGGCTCCTTCCGTCCCTCAGGAATTAGCCACGGAGGTCCAGGTTCAAATCTTGGTTCTGCCTCTTGGCAAAAACTGGATACACTCTGAGCCTCAGTTTCTTCATCTGTACTTGGGGATTATAATACCCCTGGGATTGAAAGCTGCACAGCGCTCAGCACAGACCATGACAAACAGGGGGCTGCTCAGCAGAGATTTTCTGCTCCCATTGTCATTATTACTCCCCTTCGCGCCGCACAGGGTGGGAGGCTCACCTCCAGGTTCTTCACCAGCAGCTCCCCCGAAGGCTGGATGGTGAACTTCCCCTCGGCTCCGGACACGGGCTGGCCATCTTTTTCCCAGGTGATGCTGGGCTCAGGACTGCCGCTGGGCGAGCAGGGCAAGAGGGCGTGGGAGCCTTCGGTAATGGACAGGTCAGGGAGGCCAGTCTCGATCACGGGCGGGACTGTGGGGAGAGGGAGGGCCACGTGGGGACGGGGGCTGGGCTGGGGTGGGCTGCCCCTCTCCAGCGCCCTAGGCAGTCGGCATCCCCCTCGCCCCTTCCTCCACCCCCATCTGCTGCCTCCACCACCTCTGTCATAGGCCATTGCCCGCGCTCTGGACAATTTGGGGACTGTTGAGTTTGGTGAAGCTGTGACAGGGTGATGCCAATGTACACACAATGGCTAAGGGGACAGAAATGGCTTTTGTTACTGGAAAGCCACAAATGAATGAGGGATGATTCCTGAAAGGTCAGAGGACGCAGAGGGACCCGAGTTACGGTCAAAAGGCAGACCTTGAGCACAAAATGGGAGAAGATGCTTTTCCCTCAGTTCCGTCTGGAATACAAGCCACGCTGGGATAGGGAAGGATGCAGGGATGCCGAAGGCCCTAGCCCGCTGGGGTCCGCCTCAGCCCCCTTCCCTGGGCCCACCTTGCACCACCAGCCGTGTTTTCCCCACGGCGCTGCCCGCGCTGTTCTGGGCAAGGCAAAAATAGTTCCCGGCATCCTCTGGGCCGGCGTGGATAATCCGAAGCTGTCCGGTGGGTAGGACCTGGGTACTTGCTCCTGGATTAGCGGGGAGGAAATCGGGGGCTGGTGGTGGGGGCAGCAGGACCACCGAGGAGGGCAGGAGGGCCACTTGGCCATTCTGTTGGACCAGGCAGCAAGTGCCTTGTTGTGATCGCGGGGTTCAGGGGGACGGAGCCCCAGAGCCCAGCCAGGCTGCCCCCGCCACCCCCATCCTGCCAACTCCGCCACTGAGTGCTCAGACTATCAAGCTCTGGCTGGTGAACAGAGACAGGTGGGCAGGAGGTGAAGCGGACGCATGGACTTCCTGGGACCTCCCAGCAGGTCTGCAGAGCCCCCCCCCCCCCAATAGCCCCTCCCTCCCTGCCTGGGGCACGCGGGAGGATCCCAGGCCCATACAGTTCTTCCCTTGCTGGTGCTGAGACTCACCTGCAAGGATGCTGAGCCCCTCCTTCTGCCAGGTGATGCTTGGCCGGGGGATGCCCGAAGCCTCACAAGGCAGCAGCACCTCCTCTGCTGCCAGAGCCCGGACCACGCTGGGCAGAGGCTTCACCACGGGGGAGGCTGCAAGGGGACAGGGCTGCAGAGGTCCCTGGGGACACCTTTAACGCCCAGGCCCCTCCCACCAGGGGTCCCTGAGCACCAGAGAGAGGAGCCTCTACAAGGAACAGGGGATTCCTGAAATCGCAGCACGGAGGACTCCGGGGGGCCGGTTCTTCCCTCCCAAGGAATCCCATCGGGGAGTCAGATCAGCGGCAGGTCTGGGCACCTGGAACCTGGGGCCCTCACCTCCCTACCCAGCCCTACCTGCCTCTAGCTCTCCTCCACCTGCCAGGAGACGCTTACCCTGCACAGTAAGGACCACATGCTTGTGGGCCACGCCGGCAGAGTTGCGGGCCGTGCAAGTGTAGCGGCCGGTGTGGATGGGGAGGGCCTGCCCGATCTCCAGGGCACCTGCGGGTGGCAGCGGGGCATGGAGAGGGCTGAGGGGACCCGGGACAGACGTCCCTTACCCACCCCCACCCCGGTGTCTCTCTTGCAGGCCACTCCACCTGCCTCCCTGCCCATTTGTAAGCAGCAAGGGAAAACCTGGGTTCGAGGCCTGTCTGTGTTCCCTGTCTGGAGCATAACTGTGGGCAAGTCCCTTCCACTCTTGGGGCCTCAGTTTCCCCATGTGTACAACGAGGAATCAGACAGGGTGGTCTCTAGAAACTTCCGGCTGTGATGTTCCAGGACCTGCCACCACCCTGCCTAGAATCCCTGGCCCACCCATAGTTCCACGGGCCCTCACCCTGCTACCTTTGCCGTGATTTGCTCAAAACTTGCCTCCTCCAGGAAGCCTTCCCAGATTACTGCTTCATCTGTCCTCCCTTTGCCCTGTCTTCCTTAGTCTTGGGTGCTTGGTGAACACCGTTTTAACCTTCCTGGACCACTCCAGCCCCAGATGGAACCAGAACGTCAACTTCCTTTACGTGATGGGCTTCCCTATAACCGATTGTCAGAAGAAAGGGTTCTACTGCTTTGGAAGAGTTTGAAAACCGCAGATCTGGCCAGTGGTGCTCAGGCTTTAGGATTTCACCAGCTCACCAACTAACAAATAAATGTAATTTGGATAATCCCCATAGAGTTGCCAACTTTTAATTTTGAGCACCCATCTACTATCATCTTGATTTCATGAAAGAGAGGAACTTCTAACACTAAAATATTAAGAAAAGTATAATTTCAGAGTAACGGAAAATCCTTCGGATGAGATCAAACTAGCTTTATGAAAACTCTCACGTAGATATTATTTTCCTCACGTTGCCATGAGGAGCGGCACCGATCTGTCAACTAACATCAGGGGACCACTGATGAACATCAACAAGCTAGTGCGTAAGTGGGGATACTAAGGCCCAGAGAGGGTGAGGGGTCCCCCTAGGTCACACAGCAGGGAACGGCAGAGCCAGGCCGGGGCGCTCCATCTTGCTCTCCCACCTGGCTCCAATGGTCTGCTTTCATACCCTCCGCCCGATCCCCCCAGTCTCCATTCTCCGTGGCTCACCCTTACTTACCCGAAGGCAAGACACGATAGCCGTTCCCCCGCCTCCCCAGCTGGGTGCCTGCCTTGCTCCAGGACACGACCGGGGCCGGGACACCCATGCTGTGACATGTGAGGACCACGGGCGCCATCTTGGTCACGGTGAAGTCTGTCTGGTCGTCGGCAATGGTGGGAGGTACTATAATGCAATACAAGGCTTGAGGCCCTGCCGAGGTCCACGGGGGACCACGCAGCCATTGGGCCAGGTGAATGAGAGCTATCAACAGAAGACTAAGACACAGGTGACATCAGTGACGAAGGGCCAGGGAGGGAGGGGCAACAGAGAGAGGTCACAACACTCGCTCGGGAAGTATTTTTTGCTGGGCTTTGGGGTATAGTTAAGAACTGCTTTCTGCAGAGATACCAGCTAGGTGTCTCTGGAGTGTTTCCCAAGAGAGCCTTCACAAGAGTGGGAGCTCAGAGCTGGGGAGGCCAGAGAAGGTCTCCAGGGAAAGTGTCATTTAACCTGAGATCTGAAGGAAGAGCAAGCGTCCGCTGGGTGAAGGGTGAAGTGTTCAGAGCAGAGGGAATGGCATGTGCAGAGGGAAATAGAATATGCAAAGGCCCTGGGGGTGAGGAACTAAAAGCTAAGCAGCATGACTGGATCCCAGAGTGAGGTGGGCCTTGGGGTGAGCTGAACCTGGGGGGTGGGGGGGCGGTTGGCTGGGCCAGCATGCACAGGACCCTGCGGACCCAGGTGACACCTTTGCATTCCATCCTGAGTGCAGTGGGTAGCCGTGAAGGGAGGAATTTTCACCAGGGTGATGACAAAGTCAGATTGGGGTTTAGAATAATCTGGATTGGGGAGAGGACTCTCCTGAGAGATCCTACGTGCCAGGAACAGTGCTGGAGTCAGGGCTGTGTCGGGTGGGATCAGGAGATGCAGGTGATACCCGCATCCTATCTTCTCCCTCCTCCTGTTCCAACTCACCGTGGATGGTCACCTGGTAGAGCCTGCGGGCCTCGCCCACCTCATTGCTCACCACGCACTCAAAGTGGGCTGAGTCCTGGGGGCCGGGAGCTGCCAGGAGCAGGGCGTTGGAGGGCAGGAGCCTGGGACAGACAGTTGGCTGCTAAGCGACGGGCCTGGCTGACCCGAGCCCAGCCAGCTATGACCTGCCTGCCCAGCAATCTGGATGCAGTGGACCGGGTATCTCATGACTCATTTCTCCTCTGGTATCTGCTCCCCAGCCCTGAATCTAGAAATTTCTTCTAGAAGTTTCTATTCTTAAAGATGTGGCTGTTGAGCTTGTGGGCAAATTTAATTTTCATCCCTGTGTTTCTCTATTACCCTGTATGTTTCTGCAATCACCAGCTCTGACAACTTCTATAATAGCGACCAGATCCAAGTCCCTTATCAGAACAGCTTATGTTGGTTGAACACCTGCTTTAGACAAAAGCTCCGTGATGGTCCGGCACCTGACACAGCAAATATCTGGCGAATTAATTGGTGAATTGACTCCTTTAATGTGCCCAGGGGTCATTTCATGATCAGCTACCTTTGACAAATAGGGAGACGAGTATTCGGGCTCAGCCGAACTCAGGCCTCCAGGTATCGACATTGTTATGTCCCAGCAACTGTAATGGTGTTAAACCCCCTGTTGGGCATCTCAGTGAAGATCCTTCTAGACCCCTGAGGTTGAGACATAGACCCTGGTGCTTTGTTGAGGACCAGAGTGCCTCCCTGCCTTGTTTCCGACCGGGCTCCCCACCATGAAACGGGCACCCCCTTCCCTACCCTGAGCACCTCATGGTACCACCCCGAGGGCCAGCTCCGTACCGGTAAGCATCCTGCTGCAGATGGAAATCCAACTTCTGTCTATCCTTCCACCAGACCACCCGGGGCTTGGGGGAGCCGCTGGCCTCACAGGGCAGTGAGGCAGGGGTGTGGGCAGTCAGGGTCAGGTTGGAGGGGCCAGGGGTGATGGCTGGAGGCTCTGGGGAGACAGCAGACAAGGGTGCAGGATGGAGGCAGGTGCAGGGGCTTTTTCCACCACCATCTACCCATCCTCGCGGGGAGAACAGGAGACACTCTGCAGGAATCTTCCAACAGGCTCCCAAATCTGGGGTGATAGGACCTTTGCTCGCCCCCCAGGTTGGCGGCCCCCTGACCACCTCTCCCTGAATGTAGCCCTCAGGGTCCCACCCCTCATCAGCCCTGCTCAAGGCCGGGGCCCAGCAGGGTGGCCTCCACCAAGGGGATCCACTGGAATGAGAAGAGCAGATTAGAGCGTCTGGTAGTGATTCTGAATCTTATCTTTTCAAATGTTTCCTATCTGTGCACATTCAATACAATAGTATAGTATTAAGTGTATGTGCTATATGCATAAAATAAATATGTACCTTTTGAGTATGTGTGGTCGCAAGTTTTATTCATAGGCTTCATAGTCAAGAACACTGAGAAGCCATTGCTCCTGACAGCAAGGATGAACCCAGAAACCAAGCTGGACCCAGCCCAGACAGGGGATGGATGCTGAATGCAAGGAACATGCTTTCTCTCGTCTACCTACCAAAGACCTGGAGATGGCGGCCTTGCCGATCAGAGCCTGCAGAGTTGGATGCAAGACAGAGGTAGTGGCCGGCGTCCTGGGCAAGGACGGGCTGGATCCTCAGGGAACCCTCGGGCAGGACCTGCAGCCTGGAATGGAGGGAGGGGGTTGCCACGAAGACCAGCAGCCTAGGGAGGCCCTTGGAGGAGCTGGACCCTGGTGGTGTCTCCTCTGCCCCTGGCTTTCCTGGTAGGAAAGTGCTAACTCTGGAGTCCTGCATCCATGAGGCCAAGGTCAGAGGAGGTCACAGCCATGGGCAGCTGTGGGGGCCTCCCGTGCTCCCACCTGGGCCCAGCTTCTCCCTAAGAGTCAGCAGGCAGCAGCATCCAGAAAGCACCCTTTCTGAGCATGTCCCCCAGACCTGAGGACTGTCCTTTCCTGGGGCCACGTCTGGACTGCACCCCAGCCAGCAGGACTGGGGATGAGCTGGACCAGCTAGACTCAGGCTGGACCAGTGGAACGCTCCACCCTCGGAACTGGGATCATCAGGCAGTTCTCTAGACTCTGCAGGTTGCATGAACTCAGAAGCTATAACCTGGGAGCAGAGGGGACCAGGGGGCTGTCTCTGCCATGTTCACAGTGGGGAAGGTGTAGAAAATGGGCCTGAGAGAAAGACACAAAGAGAGAAGCATGAAGCCCCCTCCCACAGAGACAGAGAGGAGCAACCAAGAGTCAAAACCAGACAGACAGACAGACAGCCACCCGAGTTTCCTGACACCCCCAAGCCTGTTTTTTGGGTTCTGAGAAGCGCCCACGTGCTGGCCACACAGCCACCTTCCTGCTCCAACTGCCCAGGCGGGGTTCTGCTTAGAACCCGCCCCCGAGACCCCCCGGCCCAGCTCTCACCTGGGGCCGTCAGGATCCAGGGGGGCTCCGTCCTTCCGCCAGCTCACGAGGGGAGGGGGGGCGCCGTCCACGCGGCAGGGCAGCAGGGCCGTCTGGTTCACAGAGGCGGTCACTGTGGCGGGTCCTGGCTGGATGGTGGGCACCGCTGGGGGAGGGCCACAGAGGGAGTGGGTGCTGGGAGCTGCAGCTGGAAGGAGGGCCAGCGTGGGGGGGGTGGCGGGCTGAGGCCACTCACCGTGGATCTCCACACGGAAGGCCACGCTGGTGCTGCCCACGGCATTGTGCGCCGTGCAGCTGTATTCGCCCCCGTCGGCCGTGCTCAGGGCCTGCAGCTGGAGGAACCTGCCCTGCTCTGGGAACTGGGTGTGGGCATCCGCCTATAGAGTCCCCAGGGTGGAGAGACCCTCGTTAGTGCTGGGCCAGGGTAGGCCAGCCCCAGGCACCAGGCAAGGAGGACCAAGGAACCGGTGGGGCGGGACAGTGGTCTCTGCCCCGTTCTGGGCTGGCCTATAGATGCCCACCTGACGCCCCTCTGGGGGAAATAGGCTCCTGTGGGAGGGAATGAGCCTCCTACCCCTGGGATCTGCCTGTTGGGGATGTTGCAGAGGGGGCTGATGCTTGGATCACGAGCTGGAGCTTCCAGAAGACCTACAATTCTTGGTCCCCACTTCGGGGGAGGGGTAAGCACAGAGAACCTCAGGAACTAGCCCTGGGTCACCTAGCCACTACGTGTAGATCGAAGGTATAATGGGAAGAACAGAGATATGCATTAGAAGCCAGGATGTAAATCCTGGCCTTGCCTCAGTGTCCCCATCCGTAAAATGGGGATGACAATAACGACGGGAGTGCAGGACACCAGGAAAGCAGGGACGCGAAGTGCTGGCATGAGGTTGTCCCTCAGCACCGAGGACCTAGTCTGCAGGGTCTGGGGCTCGAGCGGCACAGAAGGTGGCGCCCCCGGGTCCCCAGCCTAGCACCCACCTGCAGCAGGATGCCATCCCGGTGCCATTCAATCTCAGGCGCTGGCTCGGCCTCCACCGAGCACTCCAGAATGAGCTGCCCCGGAGCCAGGCCGACCACGGGGCGGGGGCCTCGGGGCCCAACAACGTGTGGGGGGCCTAGGTGGGCAGCAGAGAGGGCGTGAGAGACGGACCCGCTCCGGTAGGCCCCATCCTGCCTCCCTCTCCTGCCTCCCCCCGGCACCCCCTACCTTGAACCCTGACCCGGAAGCTCTTCTCGACTTCGCCAGCAGGGCTCTGGGCCAGGCAAGTGTACAGCCCAGCATCGCCCACCTGGGGACGGAGCAGGGTGAGCAACTGCCTCTGGCCCCAGCCTGCCCACCACCCGATCTGGTTTGCTTCCTCCACAACTAAGGACTGAGGATGCAGTCTCAGGCCGGCTGAGCCTGCCACCCTGCCCTTCCAATCATTCCCCTCTCTGGGATGCTTCTTCTCTAGCTCCACCTCACCCTCGCTTTCTGGCTAGGGCAAAGCCTGCCTCTTCCAGGAAGTGCCCCTTGACTGCACCAGCCCTCCTCTGGTTTCTGCATCAGCCTTGGCTCTGACTTGGCTGGGAGCCCTGGAAGGCATGGCCCAGGTGGGTGGTCTCCACGTGCTCACCCCGCACAAAGGAGGAGCTCAGCCTCACTGCCAAGTGCTGCCGGGTCCTTCTCCTCCCCCCACTCGCCACCCCTTCCCCCAGCCTCATCCCACGGCAGTGGGCCAGCAGCACCTGCACGCCCTCCATCTGGAGTGCCCTGCTGCTGTCCTCAGGCCTGCTCAGGGCCTGTCCATCCTTATGCCAGGTGATGTTGGGCGGGGGGGTGCCCCAGGCATCACAGTGGAGCTCCAAGGGGGAGCCAGGGGTCAGCAACAGCTCTGCAGTCTGGCCTGAGTCCTCGATGTGGGGGGGATCTGCAAGACACCCACCCGGGGTCAGCCATGGCGGCCGCACCCAAAGTGCTGGGAGCTGGGGTCCATCTCCCACACCCCACCATCCCGAGGCTGACCACCGATGGGGCCCAGAACACCAGAAACCAGGGGTCCCTTTGCCTGGGCCAATTATTTGTGCTTTAAAACCAGCAAGCAGGGGCGCCTGGGTGGCTCAGTCGGTTAAGCGTCTGCCTTCGGCTCAGGTCATGATCCCGGGGTCCTGGGATCGAGCCCCGCATCGGGCTCCCTGCTCGGCGGGAGGCCTGCTTCTCCCTCTCCCACTCCCCCTGCTTGTGTTCCCTCTCTCGCTGTGTCTCTCTCTGTCAAATAAATAAAATCTTAAAAAAAATAAAAAATAAAAAAAATAAAACCAGCAAGCACACGGTGTGGAGGGGAAGATACAGCGGGCTCAGAGCTTTCCAAGGTTTCAGCGGCTCTTTGTCCCTGCTTTACAAGGTTTGGGGGCCAAAGCTGAAGAGCGCAGCCCCAGGAGAACGAAGGGCCATGTAGCTCTTCTATGTAGCAGCAAGGTCAGCATCCCGTATGAGCCTGCCTTTCCCCCAAAGCCTGCACCCGGGCGGCAGCCTGTGGGGAGATCCATCAGGGGACTCACCTCCTCACCACCTTCTCCATCGCCCCCGGAGGCCCACCCCGCACCCAGGCCCAGAGAAGCTGGTGCTGGGGGCAGGTGACTCACCCATCACTGTCAGTTGGAAATGCCTCCTGGCTTCCCCTGCCTCGCTCACGGCCACGCAGGAATAGGTCCCTGAGTCACCAGCTCCTGCTGTCTCCAGCTGCAGGCTAGGCCCCTGTTCCAGGCTCTGGGGCAACAAGGGCTCCCCATCCTTCATCCACGACACCAGGGGCAGGGGGCTTCCCCGGGCCTCACAGGGGAGGACCACTGAGGAGCCGCGGACCACCGCCACGTCATTCTGGAACTCCACGGGCTCCAGGATAGGGGGTACTGTGCAGGGCAAAAGAGTGAGCAGGAGTCCTTTCATTCCGCGTCAGGGGGCCCTCACCCTTGGACCTTCGCACAGGCTGTTCCCACACTGGTCAGAACGCCCTTCTCCTGGACAATTCCTTCTCATCTCCAGTCTTCAGCTTAGACCTCACCTCCTCCAGGAAGCCTTCCCTGAACTCCCCAGGCCAGTTGAAGAGCCCTCCTCTGTGCTCCCACAGCTCCCTGTCCTTCCCCTGGTGTCACTAGTTGCCTGGGATTGTGGTTGCCTCTTCACAGAGCTGTTTCCTGCACTGACCTCCTGGGGGCAGGGGTCACCTCTGCTCCCTGCTGCATCCCGGGGCCTGGTAAGGCCCTGGCACACAACAGCGTCTAACGGCTGCTTGCGAGATGAATGAATGAGCAGCCAAATGAATCAAAGACCGAGTCTCTGTGTTTGCGCCCTAAGGCCAAATGATGCACTTTTTCTCCAACAACCCCCTCCCTGCCCGCCGCACCCCGGTCCGTACCGTGCACCTGCAAGGTGAAGTTCCTGTCGGTCACGCCAGCTGGGCTTGCAGCCACACAGGTGTAGACGCCAGAATCTGCCAACTGCACCTGGGAAATCCTGAACACCCCCGGGGAAGGGTGGAGGGGAAAAAGGGGGAGGGGAGGGTGGCTCCATGGAAACGGTCCCTCTCTTATGCTGTCCCCCAGTGGCTTACCTGCCAGAGAGGCAGCTCGGAAACTCCCACCTGAACAGGCCTGGCCTCTGCCTAACCCCCTTTCCTGGCTCCCTGGGGCCCCCAGAGTAAAGCCCCAGACTCCCTGGCCCCTGATGCCTTCTCTGACCCCCCTCCCCCTGAGGCCAGACTTCCTGCTTTCCCAATTCCGCGGGCCGCGCTGTCCCATCCAAGGAGTGGGACGCCTGCCTGCCCTTACCCCTCTTCTAGACCATTCCTTTTCACCTTTAAGACTCACCTGAATCACCTAACCTGTCTGTGCCCCCCACCTCCTCTCGAAGTCCCTCTGGCCCCGACCATTCCTCCTGAGCTGATCTTGTCAATGTCCCCTGTGACCCTGAAACATGTCTCTGCTTGGCTCCCGGGACAACACGCTTTCCTGGAGTGCCTCCTCCACCCTCCCCATCCTCCTGCCTGCTTCTCCTTCCTGGGACCTTAGACCCATCTTAATACCAGCCACCGGGGGTACAGTCCACACTCACACTTGGGGCGGGGGGCGCCTGCAGCCCATCCTGGCTTCCACCACTACCTGTTTGCCCACAATCCCCAAACGTCTATATCCCTAAACTCCTGAGTGGAGTAGCAAACACCTGGCTCACATCCTCCCTGGATGTCTAAGAACCTCTCAAACCAACATATTCAAACAGAACTCGGGTCTCCCCTTCAACCTGCCCACCCCCACTATGGTCCGATCTCAGGAAACACCTTCCGTGGACCTCAGCCTTCCAGGTTCCTGGATGCAGGCCTCAGAGCCTTGCTCCACTCCTCCTGCTTCCCACCTCTGACCACCTCCACCACCACGGCTGTGACCCAGGCCTCACGGCATCTCCCCCTCATCCCCCTCCTGCTCTGCCCTTGGCCCCATGGTCTCCTGTCTACCCAGCAGCCACAAGGATCCTCTAAAAACCTAAGTCACAACCCAAAAGAATTGAGAGACTTGAACAGATATTTGCACACCCATGTTTATAATAGCATTACGCACAGTAGCAAAAAAGTGGGAGCAATCCACATGTCTGTTGACAGATGAATGGATGAACAAGGTGTGGTCTGTCCGTACTGTGGAATATTACTCAGCCTTAAAAAGCCAGGGAATTCTGACACCTGCTACAATGTGGAGGAGACTTGAGGGCATGATGCCGAGTGGGATAAGACCAGTCACAAAAAGAAAAATACTGTATGAGTCCACTGATACCGACGTCCTTAGAGCTGTCAAGTTCATAGAGATAGGAGGTAGAATGGGGGTTGCCAAGAATGGGGGCAGTGCGGGGGGAAATGGGGACACAGTTTCAGTTTGGGAAGATGAGAAAGTTCTGGAGATGGATGGGGGTGATGGTCGGATCACTGTGTGAATGTACTTAATGCCCCTGAACTGCACACTTAAAAATGGTTAAAATGATAAATTTTATGTGTATTTTACCGTAATAAAAAAATGTAAGTCATATCATGAGGCTTCTCTACTGAACACTGCCTCCCCACCCCCCCCACCAGCTCTTCATCTGTCCTTAGGAAAACCTAGGTCTTTTGAAGGACTTACAAGTCCTATGTCACCTGGTCTCCCCTCAATCCCACCCACCCTATTCCTTGAACACACAGGCACATGCCCACCTCAGGGCCTTTGAACTTGCTATTCCAACACTCTGCCCGGAAACTCTTCCCCACAGAATCCACCCAGCTCCCTCTCCTGACTCCTTCCACCTCTGTGCACATTTCACCTTCTCTGATAGTGCCTATCACTGACCACCCTAAAATACCAGCCTCCCCTGCCACCTCCCATTTATTCTTCACCCTACTTTGTTCTTCAGAGCACATATCCCTAGTGACATTCCTCTGTTACAGCTGTTTAATTTCCATTCTCCTCCCCTGATCAAGCAGCAGTAGGTCAGGGGCTTTATTTTGCTCACTGCTCTATCCCAGTGCCTGGAACTGCACCTGCGATAGCCAGCACTCCAAAAGATTGAAGAATGTGTGAAGACGTTGCTCAGAAACCTTCTTCCAGGAAGGCTTCCCTGATTTCCTCCACCCCAAGGCAGGCTGAGTTGGATACAACCAGATGTCATCACCTGGATCTGTGCCTCCCTCCCTGGGCTGTAAGAGCCTGAGAGCAAGAGGCCCCCTTTATCTCTGGAGTTCTATTTGGGGGGTGGGGGACCCTCACTCTCCCCATCATAAACCTCTGTATATTATTTTTATTTGAAAACCATTCAGAGGTGTTCTGAAGCCCAAGCTGCCTGAGAGTGGGTCTGGGACCAGGTGGCCCAGGGGCTGAGGAGCCTCTTCCCTACCTGAGGGTGCGGCCAGAGCTGTGAAGGCGAGTGCGCTGGGAAAGCGGGAGGGGCAGGCCGTCCTTGAGCCAGCTCACACGGATGGGCGCAGAGCCCCGGACGGGGCAGGCCATGGTCACCAGCTCCCCAGGCCTGCTCACCAGGGTCCCCGAGCTCTCTGCCCACTGCTCGATGGTGGGAGGGACTGGGGGTGGGTAGAGGGAAAAAGGGGGTGGTAAGGGGGTTTAGGGAGAGGGTCTGGGTGGGGGAGATGGGCTCCTCTCAGGCAAATTCCAGGAAGCAGCAACCATCTTATATGGGGTTCTCAGAGCCACATCCTTGCCAGGTGAGGCTGAAGCCCACCGCGTGGGGGCACAGGTTCACCCCATGGCTCTCTTTGCATGTCCCCTATTCCCCGACTCTCCTATCGCACCCCGGTGCTGGAGTGCTTGGGTCTCTGGCTAAGAACAGGATGCAGAGGCCCAGAGAGGTCAGAGGATGGCCCGGCTGGGGCTTGAAGCCGGGCTCCTGCATCCTGGCCCTGGCATCCCCGTCCAGACGCCCCGGTGGAGGCCCCGCCGTGGCCGGGCTGCCGCAGATGGCGGAGCCCCCACCTCTCCTCACCCCTCAGTTGCTCACCCAGCACGCTCACTGTGTGCAGCCTGGCGTCCTCCCCTGCCGTGTTGTGGGCCACGCAGGTGTAGGCGCCCGAGTCCTCGGCCTTCAGGCCCTTCAGCACCAGGGCGCTGCTGTCCAGGTAGAACCTGCCCGGGGGCGGAGAGCCGAGAGCCGGCACCGTAAGGGTCTGTGGTGACGCCTGGGGACCCGGGAGGGCACAGGCCAAGCCTTACCGGAGGTGGGGGCCCACGCCCTGGTCCAGCGGGCCACCGTCCTTCAGCCAGGTCACGTTGGGCGGTGGCTGCCCATCCGCCTCACAGTCCAGCCGCACCTCCTGTCCCTCCAGGACCCTGTGCTCCTGGGTGACGCCCGAGCTCCGGATCTGGGGGGCCACTGTGGCAGGTGCTGTGGTGAGGCCCGGGGACGTGGCGGGGGCTGGCGAGGGGGTGGGCCGTGGTGGGGGGAGTGTAGGGGGCACACGTACCCAGCACGGCCACTACGAAGTCCTTGCGGGCCTCGGCCTGGGTGTTCTCGGCCACGCAAGTGTAGGTGCCAGCCTGGGAGGGCTGCAAGCGACTCAGCTGGAGGCGGCCCCCGCGGGAGACCACACCATGCGCCACACTGCTCTCTGTGGGGTGGAGAGACGTGCCAGGCCCCCACCTGCCCAGACCCGCCATCCCAGGTGCCGCCACTGGGCCCGGACACAAAAGTCATGCGACTCCTCTGAGCGGGTGTCCATCTCCCACACTCGCAAGACCCCTGGAGCCTTTGCACCACCCGCCGGCCTCTTGTACTCACAGGGACACTGAGGCCCAGCCGGGGGCAGGGTCTCGTGCCAGCTACATCATGACCTCCCTCGGCTGGGTCTCTCATTGCTCTGTGCGTTACAGCCCTGACCTATTTCCTTCCACTGGGGACATTCCTGGCCAAGATACCCCACTCCCCTTTAGTGTCCAGGACTTGCTCCTCCTCCTGTGGGCCCCAGGACCCTCGGGCCCACCTCACCCCCACCCTCGCTCCAGCTTCACCCTGCCCACCCCCACCCCCCAAGGCTGCCAATCAAGGTGAACCAGCCACCCACTGGGCACTTCCTGGTCCCCACGTGGGTCCCGTTAGGGGCACCCCAGGGCCTCTGCTCAGGCTGCACGCCCACCCCAGCCTGGAATGGCCCCCATTCTCGGCAGCTGCGCTTCTGCCTGAGCCCAGGCTGGGCCACTCTCCCCCGGGTCCTCACTGGTACAACCAGTCTCTCAAGACGAAATCTACTGAGCAGCTACCGCGTGTCCAGCTGTGAGCTTGGGGTTCAAAGCCGAGTAAAGCACAGCCCCTGGCCTCAAGGGGCTCCACGTGCATCAGAGACAGTGAGACACGCGTGCTCCTGCGTGACCAGTCCCGTGAAGCCCCTGATGGAGCCGGGAGGGGTCAGGCACGTCTTCGGAGGAGGCAGGTCTCAGCTGGACCAAGTGGGTGTGAACCGGCCAGTAGAGGTGTTCAGGGGGGTCGGGGTGGGTATTTCGGGGAGGAAAGAGCGTATGCCAAGAAAGGAGGTGGAGAACGGGGCCCGGAGTGGCTCCACAGCAGGTGCAATCGGAAGAGAAAGGAGAGTGTATGGCCCACAAACACTCGTCCCCGAACCTTCACGGCACACTATTCACCACAGCCCCAGGGTGGAAACAACCTGAATGTCCACCAACTGATGAAAGGATAAACCAAATAGGGTAGAGCCATGCAGTGGAATAGTCAGCCATAAAAAAGAGTGAAAACATTTTAATTTAACTTAAAAGAAGGAATGCAGAATGGACATACGCTACAACAGAGGTGGACCTTGGAAACAGGATGCTAAGTGGAAAAGCCCGTCAGAAAAGGCCACATACCGTATGATTCCACTGACAGGAAATGTCCAGAACTGGCAAATCAGTGTCAGTGGCTGCCTGGTTTCCGGGGTTGGCAGCAGGTATGGGGGGAAACGAGGGGTGTAAGGTAATGGGTGAGGGGTTGCCTTTTGGGTGATAAAAATGTTCTAAAATTGATTGTGGGGATGGTCTGCGACTATAGTCAAAATAACGGAATTATAAGCTTTAAATGGGTAAATCGTATAGTATATAAATCTTGATAAAGCTGTCTTTGAGAGAGGGAGAGGGGGCAGGGGGAGGGAGAGAGAGACAGAGACAGAGAGAGAGACAGAGAGACAGAGACAGAAGGGTTTGTGGGAGAAGCCGAGAGCAGCTGGGTGTGTGGGGCCCGGTGTGGGGCACGGGGAGGTGGGCTGGCTGAGCCCCGCAGGGCCTCCCGGGCTGTGTTTCTGAGGACTATGGCCAAAGGATTTCAGCAGACAAGTGACCGCCTCAGAGCTGCACTTTGAGATCCCTTCGTCCCTGTGCGGAGATGGCACTGGAGGCTTGGAGTGGGCCCAGGACTGGCGTGGGGGCAGCTGGAATGGGAAAGGCTAAGGGCAGAGAGCTGGCTGTTTCCCACCTGACAAGAGGAAGGTTCTGCTGGGACCCCGGGGTGGGAGGAGAAGAGAGCTAGACAGGGACGAAGGCCTAGACAGGAAGGTGACCGGCAGCCAGGCTGGACGGAGCTGAATTCCAGGAGGAGGAGCTTTGGAGGCCAACGTCAAGGCCAGGGTCAGGCCGGCTGGGCCCTCAGCACCCACCCTGCATCCACCCATCTCGTGGGAGCCAACTGTGGCCACAAACACAGGGAGCCTTCGAGCCCCCATGGAACAGTTCTCAGCATTGGGATTTCAAGGGCCAACAGGTGGTGGGACAGACAGAACGCTGCCGCCTTCGATTTTGCCGAGAACGGCGACAACCAACAACTCTTCCCTCTTCATGGTCACGGCAGCACAGAAAGGAGTATTTGGCACTGAAAGGATGCGATGCACTCACCAACAGGCATTCTGTCCTTCAGCCAGGTCACAGCAGGTGCCGGGACCCCGGTCACGTCACAGCTCAGGACCAGGGGGCTCCCAGCCACCTGGCTCACTTTCTCTGTCTTGGGGTTCTCAAACGTTGGGGGCACTGTGGGAGAGATGCCAGATTGCCACAGCCCTAAGACCCTGTTGCCCCCTTCCTTCCACGGGGGCTAGTCAGGGATACCCCACCAGCTCTTCGTTCTGGTTAGTAGTTGATATTTTATGCTTTGCCACGGGTAGAGATACAGATTGTTTTAGTCACAGGTGTAAATAGAACCGGCATCGGTCTATTTCAAAACATTTACAAAGCAGAGTCCAGAGGGGTCCACTCAGCCCAAGGATGGTGAGTGCGTGGCTACCGTGCCAGGAGTTCTTAGCCTACGCCAGGGCAGACATCACTAATCGATCCCGACACCCTCTCCTGCTTGGCCAGGAAGAGGTCACGCATCCCGGGCAAGCACTACCAGTGGAACGAAAATGGCTGTGCTCAGGGTGAATCCTCTTTGTCCTCAGGGACCAGACCTTGCCCCTTGCCCACCACTCATCAATGTAGCCATCAGGGGAAGGCTTTAAACAGCACACCTGGTGTCAGTAATTCCCAACAATGGTATTCAATATGGCTCCCGGTTGGATCCATCCACTGCTCACCCGGTGGGGAGGTCACTGGCTTTGCCTCCTGGGGACAATTTACTTCCAGGGCAATTACAGTACTTTACTTACCACTTGGTAGGCCCTGAGCTATCCACCAGCCTGGACGCTCACTCCTGGGCTTTTGTAGGAGAGAGGTAATATTCTCTCTCATTTAATCCACTGTGTTTTGGGATCTCTTTTTAACACAGCAGAGACTATACTCTAACTGACATAACATCTGACCCCAAGCAAATCTGGCTGAGTCTTCATCCCTTGCTTCCCTAGCTGAGCTTCCCCACACCCCCACCTTGAGTCACAGCCCATCAAATGCCATCTGTGCTCCATTCTTGGGCTGATGGAGCGGGCCCCCCAGGTGACATGGCCCCAGGACTCCAACCATCTGATCTCTGAGGGCTCCCCTCCCAGGGCTTGCATGCCAGGCTCGTGCCCAGCACTTTATAGATATATTCATGGCAGCCCATCAACTGAATGCTTCCCATACATCTAGGGAGGCAGGTACTGCCTTTGCTCCTTTGACCGAAGACAAACCCGAGGCTCAGAGGAACCAAGGTGTTCTGCTGCCCCCCAAGAGCAAGTCATCGGCAGTGCTGTTCCGATCCTGGTCTTTTCAATGCCACATCCTGTGCCCTACACGCTCGGGGCCACTGCCTCTTCCTAGCGACTGCCCTTCCCACCCTGAGCAGCCCTGTGTGCTGCTAGGGGTCCCACGGCAATGCCCTCAGGCTGGTCCCCAGCTTACCCTGGACAGTGAGGACAAATGTCCGCATGGCTTCCCCGGCTGTATTACTGACTTTACAGCTGTATAAACCTTTATCCAGTACCTAGGACAAAGAGAGCACGTGGTGATGGTGTACATGGTGCTGGGATGGGGGTACCGAGGGCTCCCCCAAAACACCCAGGCCACAGAACCTTCTGGAGAAGGGACTCCCCAGATATGCTGGTCGTGCCTGGGAAGCCAGAGGAGATAGGACCCCCTGGCCTTCCCCCAAGAACTTCAAGAAGCAGGAGGGTGGTTAGGAGGTGAGTGCACAGGTTCCAGACCCCCACCCTTCCCCTGGGCCTGCACGCCAGCCAAGCCTGGAGGGAAAAGTCCCTCACTGTGGGGACGGCGCTGGGCCAGGAGAGAGGAGCCCGGCACCATTTCCCAGAAGGGCAGCCAATATGCATCCAGCAAACACTTGTGAGTGCCTAATCCACACCAGGGAGGGTGGGCAGAGCAAACTCCCAGAGAGTCACAGTCAGAGGGGCCTGGAACAGGCTTCTAGATCCCAGGAAAGCGGAAGCAGGTGATTGGGAATGGACTTGCTCAAGGTCAGGACCAGATTGGAGCCCTGCGCTCTTCTCATGGCTCCCACCCCGGGGGCTGCTCATCATTGCTGTGAGGTCCTGTGGGCTGAGGAGGTGGCAGTCCCCATGCCCTGCCACACAGCTGCCCAGCCCCACCTCCCAGGCTCACCAGGACCGGCGCCCACAGCCACCCACGGCTGCCCATGCCACGGGCTGCTCACCTGGGTGTCCCGGATCTCCAGCCTCTGCCCCCCCAGCAGAGCCTGGGTGTGCTGTGCCAGGACCAGGGGCTGCCCGTCCTTGTGCCAGCTCACGGTCGGCTCAGGGAGCGAGTCGGTCTCACAGCTCAGGACTGCTTTGTCCCCGGCCCGGACCACGATGGCATCCTGGGGGCCGCTGGGAGGCTGCCTGAAGGTGGGGGGAACTGGGGCAGCAGGTGAACAGCGTGAGGCACGCCAGCGTCCCCGGCGTCCTCCCCGGCTCCAGCCGTGGGTAACGGCCGATGGAGGCCCACAGCGTCACATGGAGGAGCCCGCCCCAGGGATGGCACAGACCCAGGGAGTTGGAGGGAAGAGAGTCCAGGTCAGCGTGCCAAGGACCTGCTGGGTGACCTGGGCACAGCCTCCTGCCTTCTCTGGGCCTCAGCCTCCTAGATGGGGAGATGCTCCAATGGCCCTCCTGGGCTCTTTCCGACACAAGGCAGGCCCCGGCTGGGTTAGAGCCCTCCCTAGGGGTCCCCACAGCCCACGTCCTTCCAGTAGACCAATGTAGAAGCCCCCCAACCCTGGGCTGTGAGCCCACAGGGCCTGGCACAGGGTCTGACACGCACACAGTAGCTGAACACACACAAATAAATCAACTAGACCCAGGGCTAAAAGGAAACTTCCAGTGAGTGCTGGGCATGACAACTTGGGCCAGCTGTTCCCCAAGAGGATGCTGAAGACCGGGAGCCCGGAAACAGGCTCCATGCCGAGAACCTCTGGTCAATCAGGTTTGGGAAGGGCCTTTCCTGGGCCAGCTCCTGTGGCTCCCGCTGTCCCCTCATTGACTTAAGAGCGCACTGTGTGCCCGGCATGGGGTAAGCGCTCATATACCCTCATTTAATCCTTACGCCAACTGTCCACTTACAGATGGGAGGCCTGAGGCTCCGAGAGGGAGAGTGACTTGCCCAAGGTCACAGTGCAAATACGCATACAGCTGAGTCTCAAACCCAGTGTGTCCAGCTCTACAGACCAGGATCTTCCCACCACGCTGCTCAGAGAGTGTGGGCGTCCCAGGCTTCCCAAGGGCCAGCTGCCCCTCTCCTGGCTGTGCTGCCTCGGGGTGCGGGGCTGAGGGCTCACTGAAGGAGTGGGGGACAGACAGGACATACCCAGCACGCTAAGCTGCACCAGCTTCTGGTCTCGGCCGGCAGCATTGAGGGCCTCACATGCGTATATCCCGGAGTCTGACGGCCGTGCCCGGGCCAGCTGCAATGTGTGGGTGCCTGCCGGAGGAGCCAGCCCCCTTACACCGGAGAGCAGACCCCAGGCCCCAGGCCTTCCCAGACTCAAGCCTTCCCAGACTCCCTGTCTGGTCCCAGGTTGGAGGAAGCAACTCAGACTCCCCACATAGCCTCAGGCTGGGCTCTGAGCCTCAGTTTACCCACCAGGCAGGAGGAAGACCTCTTTTCCCAGGGAGAGAGCCTGGCTGTCCCGGGACCACGTGACCTCAGGGCTCGGGTGAGCATGGACGTCACAGGACAGGGAGACACTGCTGTTGACGATGGCAGTGACCTGCTCCAAGTTCGGGCCTGTGATGCGTGGGGGGGCTGTCCCCGCAGCCGCCAGGAGAAAGAAGGACCCATGAGAACACATTCCAGCAGGGGGCCGAGAGCCACAGAGTGGAACACGGCCTTGAGGAGCTCTTGGTGCCGTGCCTTGGCGCATCTTCAAACAAGGCCGTGCGACACCCCCTGGCTGTCCTAGCTGTCTCACAGGTGAGAACACGGGGCTCAGAGATCAGAGAGGGACAGTCACTTCCCCAAAGCCACTCAGCGGGTCAGCGGCAGAGCTGAAGTATCAATTCGGGCTCAGGTCCTAGACCTGGAGCGCTCCGCGCTGTCATCCCTCTGTCCCTGCGGCCACAGCTGCCCCACAGCTGGAGGCAGAACTCATGGCCAGTGAGATGGAAACCCCCTACTAGGTGACGTCTCTGAGCTGTATATTTGGGCCGGCCTCCTAGCTCCGCTCTGGGGAACATGTCAGCCCCACCCCAGGGATAGAGTAAGTCTCAATAACGGTGCTGTAAGGCCTCGGAGGAGCCGTTCCCTGGCGGCCTCTGATGTTGCTTAAAATCATCTGGGGTTGGCCTGCAGGGATCAGGGTCCCCTCCCTGTCCCAGGAGATGGCTGGCACCAGCTGGGATCCAACCACGTGCGCCCAGGCCCAGAGCCCAGGATGCTGGAAGCAACGAGGCGGTGCCCCTCCGGGTGGGAAGAGGGGCCGGGTCTGCCCACGAGGTTAACCCGGGGAGCGGCCACAGCCAGCCCAGAGCACCAGCCCTCAGCTGGGAACCCCCAGGGGCCGCTGCTCAGCCCAGCTCACCTTGTACCCTGAGGGTGAAGAGCTTCTCTGAGGAGCCCGCCGGGTTCTCGGCCACACACATGTAGCTGGCGGCATCGGCCACCTCCGCCGTGGAGACCTGCGGGCGCAGGGAGAAGGTGCCTGGGAGACCCCACAGGCCGGCCGGCTCTGGGCTCCCCCAGGAAGGGCTGTGAGGGCTCCCGGCCACCCCCGTGTGCATGAAGCAGCGCTCAGGGGGCTCCGCGGATAGGCAACCCCCCCCACATCCCCCGAGGCTCTCTGTGACATTCAGGGCGTAGTGTGAGATTGATGCCGGATGATTCCCTGTAGCAAACTCCACGGTGACAACAGTCTCCGCCTGGCTCCAAGCAGGGCCGCTCGGTGCCACGCTGGGCTCTAGCTGGGCGTGCGTATGTGTCCTTCTTGGGCACTAAGTGTAGCCCTGCGCTGCCAGCAAGCTGCTCACGTAAAGGTTATTTGGTGGGCTGAATTAAATCCCGGCTGCTCCAACGTGCTTCCAGGCCAAGAGCCTCATTTGGCACAGATAACGGCAGCTCCTTGGTTCCCGGACAAGCAGGACTGGGTCACAGCAGTTTCAGCCTTCAGCCTGACTTGGGGGTCGCCCTGACCTGCAAGACTTGCCCGTCCTCCAGGACCTGCAGCTGTGGGCTCGGGGAGAAGGGCAGCCCATTCTGGAGCCATGAGATGGTGGGCATGGGGTTGCCCAGGGCCGGGCAGCGTAGGCTGACGGTGCTGCTGGCGTTGACGGTCACCTCCTCCACCAGCTCCTCCGTGTCACCCAGGATCACAGGTGGGGCTGGGGGCGGGGGAGAGCAGCGTGAGGAGCAGGCAGCCTGCCTGGGAAAGGTCCCCGGGGTAGGGGGTGGGCAAGGAGGGGAGAGCAGCCCGTGGCACAAGGCTCTGGCTAGGGTGCCCGGTGCCCTCCTTCCCCCCGCCCTGATGCAGCTAAGGAATCTGGGGCACCGGGAGGGCTGTGATGTGCTCCAGGTGATGCGGCTAGAAAGCAGGCCACTTGGAATTTGAACCCAGTCCCAGCTCGCGTGTCCTACGTGATCAACCTCCCAGTGCAGCAGGACTGAACGTGCACTCTGCCTTGACCCCCTTTAGCAGGGAGGGCCCTGTGGGGCCTGCAGACCGAAACCCTCTGGCCCCAAGCTGGCCACTCACTCAGCACAAGCAGCTGGTAATGCAGCCAGTCCTCGCCCACCTCATTGGAGGCCTTGCATGAATACCTCCCAGCATCTTCCGCACGCACCAGGGGGATCTGCAGGACCCGACCTCCTGCGGGGACACAGGATAGAGACCTGAACGAGGGCAAGGAGGCAGGGGACCCCGAAGACATCACTGCCCCGCCTCCTCTGTGAAATGGAGAGAATCAGCCTGCCCTGCTTGCTGTGGGGAAGGCCCTGGGCCGAGCATTTTCCTGGCCTCTGGCTCTGGGGCTCCTCCTCCTCCCATATGACAGATGGAAGAACTGAGGCTTCCCAAGAGTGCCCAGCAGTGCTGAGCCCGGCTCCTCAATGAAGGAAGAGGGAGGGGACAGAGAGCTGGGCAAATGTCCGGGGATAGGCCTTTGAGAAGCAATAAGGCAGCTCCTGGGCTGTGGTGATCAGGGGTGGGGGGGTCCTGGGGGGTGTCACCTGGGACCCTCTGTGATTAGGAGGCAGCCAGGGCCAGACCCTGGTATCTCTGCAGGGCTAGAGGTGGTCTCCAGCAGAGCCGGGTTAGGGTCACCATGTGTTCAGGATTCTGGGTTGGGGGATCACTGGCTTAGGCTGTGGTGTGCTCATGACCAGGGTTAGGGGCTTGTGACCTGCAGAGCCGGGGACAGAAGCAGGATTGGAGAAACAGTGGCTGCGTTTGGGGATCACTTGACACGTGAAATTAATCTATGGTCAGGTTCAGAATTAAGGTTCACTTGTGACCACAACCACTATGTGCCCACGATTAAGGGTCAGTGGCCGGGGTCAGAGGTCAATGGTGGGGTTGGAGGTTAATGGCTAGGACCGGGGATGGAGTCAGCTGATGGCTGGGATTAACCTCTGGTCAGGATCTGAGGTAGGAATCAGCATGTGACCGAGCTCACTGTGTACCCAGGATCTGGATCAGTGTCCGGGTCCAAGGGCAGTGGCCAGGTTGAGGGGTCAATCAGGGGTTTCTGACAAACAGCTTTCAGTAAGCATTGCCTCTTCTCCATCTCCAAGAGGCTGCTGTCCTTTGCAAGCACCAAAGTACAAACCTTGGAAGGACCCTATTTGTCTAGAGGCCCGCGCAAACCACCTCATCTCCACCCCCAGCCAGCCCCACCGTTGCTCCAGGCCCGGCAGGACACAGGACACATCCGAAGCTGAAGGGTCACCGAGTCCCCGCTGATGAGATGATAAACAGGGCTCTATGCCTGGAATCCCCTCCCCGCACCCCCCGCCCCCAGTGTGGTCCTCATGAGATCTTACTAAAGGAACTGGCTCCCCCTGCCGAGAAAGACACCAGTGTCGGCCAGTTATCCCAGGACATTACAGATCTTGAGGCCCAGAGGTGGGCACGGCCCAGGTGAGAACCTCGGGTCTAAAAACCAGAGGCAAAGGGGGCCCCCGTCCTTGCCTTCAAATGGGCAAGGAGCGTCTAGTCCAGGTTTGCGAAAGGCAGCCAAGGCCCAGAGTGGTTGCGTGGCCTGCCCATGGTCACACAGCCACACAGGAGAGCTCCAAGGACTCGTGAGGGCAGTTAAGGAGCCCAGCTCCGAGGTGGGAGAACCCCGATCCCTGCCTGCAAATGCCCTGAGCTCTCTGTGCACTCTAAACTACCTTGCAGAACAGACACCCCATCTGCGGCCGAGAGGGGCTGGTCCTCCCTGTACCAGGTGAGCTCCGGGGGTGGAATAGCATTGGTGTCACAGTGAAGGTAGGCAGGGTTGTTCTCCACAATCTCCCGGTATTCCGTCACCCCACCCCGGGCCTCTTCTTCCCTGGACGGGATCTCGAAGGCTGCACTGGCGTCGCCCGGCTTCTGGAACATGGGGGGCACTGGGGTGGGGGACAAAGCCATTAGAACACACAGCTGAGGGATGGGGATGCGCCTCTGCTCAAAGAGACTCCCGTGCTAGCCTCTCTCAGGTGTGGGGACTGCACGGTTAGAGCAGATCCCTTAGGTCAAGGCAGTTTTTTAAATTCACTCATTCTTTCCGCCAGTGTTTATTGAGCAACTACTATGCTCGGCACTAAGATAAGGTTCCTGCCCTCTGTGGCTCATGTCCTCAAAGACTCCCCGTGACATGCTGACACCTCTGAGTGGAGGAAGCCAGATCCAAAGTTTTAGCCAGAGTCTGTTTATTGGAGCACAGAGGTACAAAATCATTGGCTTTCAGAAGTGGTGAGGGCCCTTGAGGCCCCCTGAGCTGATGACCCACATTTTACCCAGGTAAAACCAAGGCCGGGGGGAGGGCAATGGTGGCCCCAGGTCATGGAGTCAGTTAATGGGAGAGCCCAGGGCCAGGGGCCTGGAGGTAAGACATGCCAGCCAGCAGTGAGAAAGGGAAGAAGCCACCAGGAGGAGTCCTCCTGCCAGACTGTTCCAGAAGCACGGACATTCCCCACGCCCAGCTGTGGCGCCCCCCGTTCCCACTGGCCCCCACGCACCCTGGATGAGCACACTGAAGTCCTGGTCATCCTCACCGGCCACGTTGCCGGCTACACACAGGTATCGCCCCGAATCCGAGACCTGTGTGGGCTGGATCTGGAGCAGCCGGCCTTCGCCCAGGATGCGGAGCTGCTGGTTGGGGGTCACGGGCTGGGGGTGAGAGAGGGGGAATGATCAGAAATGAGGGGCAGAAAGTACCCAGATGAGCCTACTTATATATATATAGTTTGTAATGTATTTATTTGAGAGAGAGAGTGCGCGTGGAGGGAGGGACGGAGGGAGAGGGAGAGAGAGAATCTCATGCAGACTCCATGCTGAGTGCAGAGCCTAATGCAGCGCTCGATCTCATGACCCTGAGATCAAGACCTAAGCCGAAACCAAGAGTCAGACACTCAACTGACTGCGCTACCAAAGTGCCCCAAACCTAACTATATTTTAATAAAATTTTAAAAATACAACACGAGGTGACGGTAGTGCTCTGACAATTTTATAACACCAAACCCGTATAGCTCAAAAACCGTGAGTTAAATGGGTAAATGTAGAGTTGAATGTTAATGAGGCCTGTTCCCTACAAACAGTTGGATTTCTTGTTAAAATATAAAGTGGGGGAGGGCCCAGGCTGGCTCTGGGGCCAGGTGCTCTGACGGGCTTCTCTGGAAGGTTCCAAGCAGAAGCAGGCCCCCCCCCTCGGGGTTTCCTCACTTACCCGTCCGTCCTTGTACCAGCTGATGGTGGGTGGGGGCACGGCCCAGCTCTCACACTCCAGGGTCAAGGTACTGTTGACCTTAGTCTTCACTTCCTTCACGCTGGCCTCCCCCAAGGGGTCGTCTTTGGAGATGGAAGGGGGGACTGAAAACCACAAGGGGGTCTGAGGAGCAGGCCTAGGAAAGGGGTGCTGAGACCCAGGGCTCACCCTGCACCCAGGGCAGTCCCAGAAATGGGAGGCAGCTTCCCGAGAGCCGAGGAACAGGGACGCTGAAGGTGGACCTGCTCCTGCGGCTGTTCGCTTAGGGGAGAGAGTGCTGGTTGTCAGTGGTTTATAGGACCGGGCATGTCTGGGGCAAGGGAATTCCTGGGGTGACCTCTGGGGTCCATTCTGGGGGTGCTGGGTCTCAAGTTGTGGGGTCTCTGGCCGCAGCACAGTGCAGGTGGCAGAAGGAAACCAGGACTGGTGTGGATCTGGGCGTCCACATGACCCAAGTCCTAACTCGCTTGTTCCCCCATCTCCTGGGGCCCTGGGCCCTCAAGTGACTGAGTCAGCCCTGGCTTCCTCGGACCATCAGAGGAGACAAGCCATAGGAAGGTGCCTAGGGTGTCTGTGGGGCTCAGGTGCCGGGGGACCCTGGGCTCCCACGCAACCTCCTGCCTGCCCTGCTGGTACCCTGGAGGGTCCCTGACTCACTGAGCACTTCAACGTGGTAGTTCTTCATGGCCTCCCCAAGTTCATTGGTGACGACACAGGTGTATTGGCCCGCATCTTCCTTCTGGGCATTCAGGATCTGCAGCCCGTGGGTGCCTGCTTGCAGGGACAGTAGCCAGGGTCACCCCCTGGTCACATGACCTCAGGCCCAAGAACATGTCTCCTGTCCTTTTGCTTCTTCCCCCTACACGGGGCATCACCTGGGAGCAGCTGGATGTTGTTCGAAGCCTCAAATGGGATGCCATCCTTCATCCAGGTGATGGTGGGGGAGGGGAAGGCCAGTGCCTCGCAGATCAGAGAAATGGGGTTGTTGATGGTCACCGTCACCTCCTCATCTGCACTGTCCTCGGTCACTCCCAGGATGGTGGGAACCACTGTGGGGGAGGCAGGGGGTGTGATCGTTAACAGAGATCCCTAACCCTGGGCCCAAAGATCCAGAAAAGTCTCAGACCCTGGGGTTTAGCTTCAGAGCCTAGGCTTTCTACCACTAAGCAATGCCACAGGGGAAGCTGGACAACTTCTGCCTGGATTTCCCCAGTAGTCTCTTAACATCCAGATGGTCTACTGATTTACCAGAGCCTTGTCAGTTCTGCTTGTGTTCCGGAGGGTTCCCTGACATGCAGAATAGCTCTGCTTTCATTGGTCCTAAAATTTCCTCTTTCAGGTCCCGCAGGGGACTGTCCCCTTTACCACCAGCATTTTTAGAAACAGATTTTATTAAGCCAGGCTGTGTCCCTCTCATCTACTAGCTCCCTGTTTCTCCTGACAAGACAGTTCATGCTGATTGCCCTCAGGAGATGTACACCTAGGGGCCCAGTCACCTCTCTAAGCCTCAGAGCTTCACTGGTGACACAGAACAAGCACATCTCCCATCTCCTAGGCTTGTTGTGAAGATCCAACCAATCAGGCCTGTCCAAATGCCTAGCCCATGATAAATGTTCAGCCAACAGAGCTATTATTTTGTTGTGGTGGTGGTGTTGTTGTTATCGTTGAACCCGGAGAAATGGGGAAAAAAATAGGAGAAGGCTTTGTGGACACTGTCTGTAAGGAGCTGGTCACCTTGGTTCTCCCTCCCGTCGGCACCCAGGGTGGCCGGAAGAGGCCCAGCACTTACGCAGGACACTAAGCTGGAAGTGTTTGGTCTTCTCCCCCACAGCGTTGGCTGCAATGCAGGAGTAGTGGCCAGAACTGGACAGGTTGGCCTGGAGGACCTGCAGGAGGGCTCCGTCTGGAGAAATGAGGTGGGTGTCTCCACCAGCCAGGGGCCGGCCATCTTTGAACCACGTGACCTTGGGCTGTGGGTGGCCTGTAAGGAGGGGGAGAGGCAGGTGGGACAATTTAGCAGGTTCTGACTAGGCTGGCCAAGAGGTCAGAGGCTCCAGGATAGGGCAGAGGACATGGATTCTTCATCTCAGTCCCAGAGGCCCATGCAGCAGGGCAAGACACAGAGCAGCCATCAAGCCTGGTCTGGGTCCTTTCCTATGTGGTTGACTGCCTTTTCCTTATGGAGGAGTGGGCTGAGATGGCGTGGTGTAGACAGGCAAGACAGAAAGGCAAGTTATTCCTTTCACCTATCCATCCATCTATCCACCCACCTCCCCATCCATCCATCCACCCACCCATCTACCTCCCCATCCATCCATCCATCCATCCATCCATCCATCCATCTATCCACCCACCTCTCCATTTATCCTTCCATCCATCCACCCACCCACCTCCCCATCCATCCTTCCATCTATCCATCCATCCATCCATCCTTCCATCCATCCATCCATCCATCCATCCATCCACCCACCTCCCCATCCAACCATCCATCCATCCATCCACCCACCTCCCCATCCATTCTTCCATCTATCCATCCATCCTTCCAGCCAGCCAGCCAGCCAGCCAGCCAGCCCAGTCCATAAGCATTAATGGGAGCCTACTCTGTCAGACACTGGAAAAACCATGGTGACAAAGCAGTCCTTGGGTCCTCAAGGACCTCTGAGTCCGACTGGGGCATACAGATGTCCCAAGGTTACTATGGTCTAGTGTGCTTAGTGCTGGGACAAGAAAGCCCTGGAGCCTGTGGGAGCCCAGTGGAGGTAGCCCATGGGCCCAAGGGGTCAGCCAAGGACTCCTTGTGGGAAGTCCTGGAAGCAGAGGTCTGTAGTCAGGTGAGGAGTGGGGGTGGGGGGGAGTGTTTGGGGGCAGAAGCATAGCGGTGCAAAGATGAACAGGGATGTGGTGCCAAGTTCATGATTTGAGAGACCCTCCGTGGGGAGCAGTGGGACTGGGGGCAGGCTGGAACCCCCAGGGAACCCCTCCTCTCTGAAGCTGTCTTCTCATGCTTCTTCCCAGCCCACTGTGTGTGTGGCCCTTACCTGTGGTCTTGCACGTCAGCTGAGCTGTCTGCCCCTCGGTGACCTTGACTGCCTCCTCCAGGTCCTCGTTCTCAATCCTGGGAGGAACTGGGAGAAGCAGGGAGACAGATGGCTACTGACCAGGGTTGGCTGAAGGACTGTGAAGCAGGAAGGCAAGAGCCCAGAACCAAGAGCCTAAGGCAGTCAGTTCCCCGTGCCTCAGTTTCCCATTCCCTTGTGCCTGCTTCCATGGGGCAGTGAGTTCAATAAACATTTGGTTCTGGCTGAGGGAAGTACCAGTGCCTCTGGGGGAAGGCCCTGATCAGAGGAAGGCAGTTGGGTGGTGTTGAAAATATATGCCCCCTTCCACTTTGGGTTAGTCCCTGCTGTTTCCAGAAAGTTCCATGGCAGCCTTAGAGAAGAGGTTGCTCATCAGGCAAAGAAAACAAGGCTTGGCCTCTCCCTCCTTCCTGTGCTGAGTCCCCTGCTACAGCATGAGCCCTAAGTCCTGGGCATGGGCCCCAAGAAGCTCCTAGGTGGGAGAGGAGGAATCCGTGGGGTGCACAGGAGAATGGGGCTGTCACATACCCAGGACCTCGACGCTGAAGTTTCTCCGAACCTCCCCAGCCTCATTGCTTGCCAGGCACGAGTAGAAACCTCTGTCTTGTTCCTGTGCCCGGGTCATCCTCAGCATCCAGCCACCTGGGGAGGAAGAAGAGTGGGCTCCAAGCACAGCTATGAGCAACCTCTGTCCTAAGCTTAGCCCAGGCTGCTCACCAGGAACAGGAGTGCACCAGGTGCTGTCATTAGATGTGTATGTGTCCCCCTCCCCCAGTGCTCCTTTCCTCAGATGGGGAAACTGAGGCCCAGGAGGGTAAACAGATGGAGGGAGCCCCCTGGACATTAGACAGGCACATGGGTAAACCTGAGGACCCTGTTCTAGTAAGAAGGATCTGTCCCCTGGCTACCCCTGGTTCTGGGGATTGGCTGGGGCTAAAAGGACAGCAATGGGCTCTGCAGTCCTAGCCCAGGCCAGATGCCCGCATTCTATTCTAGCAGACCTAGAAAAAAAGCCGCCTTCTCCCAAGGACCTCTCAGAGGCAAGCCAGTTTCTCCCAGGGGAACACAATCAAGGACCATCTAAGACCTGCCCAGGGAAGGCAGATACACAGGAAATGTCATTACTGCTGTTCCTGCACCCAGGGCAGACATCACTAATGGATTGCCATGCTCCTTTCTTCCCAGAAACAGTCCCTGAATTCATATCACAAGGCATCTGGTAGCCCCTACCAAATGCTCAGAAGTGGTGCACAAGGGAAAATTTATTTGCCATCCCGGCTTTGGCTGTGTGGAACAACTGTTGAGTTACTGAAGCTGAGCTTCAGTGGTCTTGAAGTTCCTGCAAGATTTGGAAGGGACACTGCCTCTTGGTCCTCAGTTTCCCCACTTGTATACCAATAAGAACCATCACAAACCAGCTTTCTGGGGAGGATGAATATTCAGAGAAGGTGCTTAACTCAGCATTTCAAAAGTATGTTACTGTTCTGGAGGATGTTATAGACGTGCCATGAGAATTTTTTTTTTTTCCCTGCAGGACTTATCAGAACCTAAACTATGCAAAGTCACTGTCGGTCTTCAGGAGGGGAACAGAGCAGGAAGTCTTTTCCGAACTTATTTAAATCCAATTGTTTTTCCTGGAGTACTTCAGCTAGCCAGTGTTTTTGGTTGCACTCGTGGGGGACCAACAGCTCAATGGTTATCCCAACCAGGCCTGGCAGCAAAGGGTCAGAGGTCATGGACATGTGATAAACAGAGGCACAGGCAGAGGGCCAGACCTGATAACCAGATACTCCCCTGGCTGGCACCTTACCTGCCAAGAGGTAGGTGTCCTCCCTGGGGCTGATGGGCTCCTCTCCTCGGAACCAGCGGACCCCTGGGGGCGGGACACCTGTGGCTTCACAGAGCAGCGTCAAGGGGCTGTGCAAGGCAGCGGAGACGTTGGTCAGTGGGTCCAAGTCTCCGATGAGCTCTGGGGGCACTAGACACGGAGGAGAAACCACATTCAGGATGCAGATGGGCGCTGTATGCTCCTTCCCCGCCCCCTAACAGCTGTCCCCCCACAAGGACCCCCACCCCCAGTCGGGAGAGTGCGAGGAGCAGAAGTGACAAGATCAGAGCAGCTCCCACTAAAGGGAGTGACTGGTGGCCACAGGCTCGGCTTTGGCTTCAGGCAAACACCTGAATGGGATGCCAGGAGGACTCAACAAGTGCTTAGCACAGCGCCCAGGCTGAGCAACGGGACTGGAACTAGAGCCAGGGGGAACACAGATACGCCCCTGAATCTCCACAGCAGTGGTAAGTGGCACCTCTGCACTTTCTAAAGGATCCATTCCAAAAGGAAGCCACACTCTATCAGGCGGGGATAAGTGGGAGCGGCCAGGGATCCCTGGGGGATGGAGGGGGGCAGGGAGGTGGGGGAGGGCATGACGAGAGAGGCCTCCCTAAACCCAGCTTGCCCACCTTATCTCTTACCACTTCCTGCCCCTACCTTGAGGCATACAATAGGAGCTCAATAAAAGATTAGAATCAGGAGGCTGCTGCAGCCACCCTGAAAGTGCCATATCACCCCTCCAGGCCTCTGTAGAGTCTGTTCCCTCTGTCCTGCACACTGTTCCCCACACCCCGGCACCTGGTTAACTCCTACTCAGCTTTTACATTTCAGCTAAAAGGTCACCTCCTACAGGAGGCCGCCCTGACTTCCCATGACAGTGTTGGGAAGTACCTCACCTAGCCATAGGCCCTGGATCCCCCCATCACACAGAAGTCATGCAGGATAGAGACTGCTTATTTCCCCAGGGCCAGGAACGGAGTAGAGGAACAGCAAGTAAGGGAGAGAAGGAGGGAGGAAATGAGGGCGATTTGGAGCCAGTCCTGATTTTGAGAGCAATACTCAAGGCTTCCCCCCAACAGTGGCCCCATCAGTGGCCCGACTCCTGGGAGAACAAGGGGCTGTGCCTGCAGGTTGGAGTGGCCTTGCTCTCTCCAATCGGTCCCGCTCCCCGCCCTCCTCCAACACGCCGCCGGTCCTCACCCAGCACGGAGAGCGCAAACCTCCTCTCGGCCCTTCCGGCCACGTTCTCGGCCACGCAGCTGTAGCGTCCACTGTGGGCAGCCTGAGCCCGCTCCACGTGCAGCCTCTGACCCTGGTCCTGCAGCCGCAGGCCAGGCTCGGCCCTCAGTGGCCGGCCGTCCCGCTCCCATGCCACCCTGGGTGGGGGCTTCCCCGTGGCATTGCACTGCAGAGTGGCCTCCCCATCCTGGACCACGGAGACCTGTGTGGGGGGCTCCCGGGGGCCAGCGATCTGAGGGGGAACTGAGGATGAAGAAAATGCCCGTCAGGGCAGGCCACCGTGGCCGCTGGGCACTGGACACTCGCCACGAGCCAGGCCCGCCCCCATGCAGGCTATGCTCCCCCGGCCACTCGCAGACCTTGCCAGGTGACCTCACCTCTCGGGGCACCCATTTTCCATCTCTATAATGGGGTCACAACAGTACCCCCGGCCCCCCTCCCACACCCTGGGAATCAGGGGCAGGCTTGCTCTTCGGAGGACAGGGTCACACAACACAGCCCTGACAAGGTCTGTGCGGGGTCTCCTTCTGCAGACACCAGGGCCTTCCTGGAGCTTAAACAGTCCCTGGGACCGTTTGGGGCAGGGCCTTATTTATTTATTTATTAAAGATTTTATTTATTTATTTGACAGAGAAAGACACAGCGAGAGAGGGAACACAAGCGGGGGGAGAGGGAGAGGGAGAAGCAGGCTCCCCGCAGAGCAGGGAGCCCGATGCGGGGCTCGATCCCAGGACCCTGGGATCATGACTTGAGCCGAAGGCAGACGCTTAACGACTGAGCCACCCAGGCGCCCCCGGGGCAGGGCCTTACTGCACAGGGGGGATGCTCAACAACGCTCTTCCTGGTTTTATTTTCTAGAACGATTTTTATAAGGCCGTGTATCTGATTTCATCCCTGCAGGACAAGTCCACCCAGGAGCGTCACATACATTTTATACTGCTTTGTTTCCAACTGTTTCAAGATTTATTCGGTTTCGGGCGCCTGGGTGGCTCAGTTGGTTAAGCGACTGCCTTCGGCTCAGGCCATGATCCTGGAGTCCCGGGATCGAGTCCCGCATCGGGCTTCCTGCTCCGCAGGGAGTCTGCTTCTCCCTCTGACCCTCCCCCTTCTCATGTGCTCTCTCTCATTCTCTCTCTCTCAAATAAATAAATAAAAAATCTTTAAAAAAAAAAAGAAAAGATTTATTCGGTTTCTCTGGGCCAATGGGGGCTGCTTGGGACCCTGTCGTCCCTCAAGCTGACTGGGGGGGGTGGCGGGGGCAGTTCATAAAACACCAGCCATCTAAGTTCTCATTGCCACAGTTCCTGCCTTTGCTGGGATTCTGGAGGATGCGGTTGGCCCTACCAGGGTGCCTGGTTGCCCCGCCTTCTGGCCCCTTCCACCTGGTTCAGGTCATCCCAGCCCGGCTCACCATGCACCTCCAGCAGCTGGTCCTGGCTGCTATTTCCCGCCACGTTGCTGCACTCACAGGTGTATGTGCCGTCCTGGGCCAGCTGGACCTGTCCCAGGTACAGGAACCGCCCCACAGCGGACACCTGCTCGAGGCTGCTCCCCTCCCCCGGCAAGGGCTGACCTGGATGCAGCGAGAAAGAACGTTTGTCCTCCTCTCCCCCCATCCTGGCCAACTCCTGCTCACAACTTCAGGTGTCCGCTTTCACATCACCTCGACCAAGAAGTCTTCCTTGAGTGCCAAAGCTGCCGCTGGCACCCCCTCTGAGCTCCCACAACCCCCAGGCTTCTCCTCATCACAGATCTGCCTGCAGAGCAGTGTCCCATCCGAATCCCAGCCCAGCCCGGACCCTCCAGGAAGGCAGACCCTGCCTCCCATCCTCCCTGGGATCCTTAGGAGCATCTTGGGGCCTGACACATAGTCGGGCTCAACGAAGGCTACCGAATGATCCATTCATCTAGCTGCAGGCACCTGGGGAGGGAGAGCAAGCAGCTCCCCCTTACCTTTTCTCTGTCCATGTTCTCTCCCCTGCTGGCCTGCCTTGCTGCTCCCAGGCTGATCCCTAGCCCAGATCTCTCCTCCAGCTCCAGACACCTCCCCCTGACTGCCCGCTTGACATCTCATCCGGTGCCTAACAGAGGTCTCCAAATTAACAAGCCCCAAACTCTAGGTCTGCCCCCAGACCTGCCCCCCAGTCTCTCCCTCTTCGTGATGCTGGTACTCCTCTCCTGACTCTCAGACCAAAACCTCAAGTTACCCCGACTCCTCCTTCTCTCTTCCTAACCAACCTGGCAGGACATCTGCCAGCACTACCTTCGAAAGGCATCCAGACTCTGGACCCCTCTCGCCACCTCACGGCTACTGCCTGCTCCGGGCGGTCAGGATCTCTCGCTTGGAACCCTGCACCAAGCCTCTCAGGGGCCACCCTTGCTCTCAATGGTCTGTTCTCAGCACGGCTGGCAGGGTGAATTTGTTAGAGGATAAATTGGACTGTGGTCCTCCTCTGTCCAGAGGAGGTAGCCCCATTCCTCTCAAGGTAAAAGTCAAGATCATTAGAGTGGCCTCCCATCTAGCCCCCATCACTCTGGTGACCCTCTCCTGGTACCTCTCCCTTGCTGACTCTGCTCCAGCCCATTTCCTCTTTGCCTGCTCTTCAAACATGCTTGGCTTATTCCTGCCCCAGGGCCTTTGCACCTGCTCATACCTCTGCCTGAAATGTTTTTCCCTGCAATATTCTCATGTTCATCCCTCCCTCACCTTCTTAAATTCTGCTTGGTGAAATATCCCTGGTCACCCAGCCTGAAACTGCAAACATCTCCCTCTTTTGGTTTTATTTTTCTCCATAGATAATACTTTCCATCAAAGTTATTCACTAACTCTCAGTTTATTATCTGACTACCCCAATCCACCACCATATTTCCAATGCCCAGAAGGGGGCCTGGCACGGAGAGGCTCTCAGTAAATACTGGTTAGATGAATGAATTCCAAATATTTATTGAGCACCTATTTTGTACCAGGTACTGGCCCGGAATTCAGCCATGGCCAAGACAGTGCCCCACGGGGCTCAGACTCATAGGAGAACAGACACTGAAAGACTGAGATGGCTGCATGACAGGTTAACACACAGGGGCCGTATCCAGGAGGCCCTGCCCTGGCCTGGGGTGGGGGTCAGGGAGGGCTTTCTGGAAGAGAAGCCTAAGGACCAATCCAGCTCTCGCCGGCTAGGAGGGGGCTGGGGCCCCCGGCAGACTTGGGGACTGAGCAGAGAGGGGCTGAAGGCAGCGTCACTTCCATAACCAGCACGCTTACCCCCAGGGCCGTAAGCCCACTTGTCTCCAGCTCAGCTAGGCTGTGGGGTAGGGGGCACCCAGCGAGGGCAGGGGCACCGAGGGTGGGGCTGGGCAAGGGAAGCAATCATACCGTCCTTCCTCCAGGAGATCTTGGGGAAGGGGATGCCCCGACATTCACAGGACAGCCTGGCAGTTTGCCCCTCGGTCACGCTCAGGGTGCGGGGTTCCCTTGAGGGGAACACGGGAGGCACTGAGGATGAACAGAAGCACAGAGAGAGATGTGGGGTGAGTAGTGGGCCGGGGAGGGAGAGGGATGGGCAATGGAGAAAGCCTGTATCCTGGGACCACTGAGGCAGCATTCCCCCGGGGGCGGGGGCAGGAGATCCAGCTGCGGCAGGGGCAGGGGGAGGGACCCCAGACCAGCCCCCAAGACCCTCACCCCAGACGTTCAGGTTGTAGTGCTTCTCCGAGCGGCCTGCCTGGTTCAGTGCCTCACAGGTATAGCGGCCTGCGTCCCCCACCTCCGCTCTGCTCACCTGGCCACGAGCAAGAAAGATCCATCAGCAGGGGCAGCACAGAGATGGGGTTCCTAACCCTGGACAGACTTGTGACCTTGGGTAGGTCACTTTACCTCACTGCATTCCCCCCCACCACCTGGAACCCAGGGGCAATGAGTGCACCTCTCCCACCTACTGCCCCGTGAAGTTTCCAGAAGCCCCGGCTGGTGGTGGCCTGACGTGGGCCGGGCACATGGAAGGGGGTCACCATAATGGCAGCCCTGCCAGCCTCACCCCACTTCATATCCACAGCCCGGCCCTGCTAAGGATGGTGGACATGCGGCTGGGCCAGCCCCTCTCCTGCCTTTAATCTGCTCCTGGCCTCTTTGGAAAGTCCACCAGAGCAGACCAGAAGGGAAGGTGGAAAATGAAGAAGGATGGGGGCAGGAGATCTTGTCCTCAGAGGTCAGATCCTGACAGAGGGGGTGATGAAGCTAGGTCGTGGCTTTGAACAATGAAGGGGGGGAGGGGGAGGCATTCTGGGCAGAGGAAACCAAATCGAGGTGCTCAGAGTTGGGAATGATCGCATCACAAGGTGGAGAGGGGTGATCACGCCACCCCCCGTCCTGTAGCTGACATGGATGAGCTGTTCTAGGGGCTGGCTTTCTTCCATAAGAAGCCCAGCCACCCCAGGAAGAAGGTGGCAAGGTTTGTACAGATGACGGACCTGAGGGCCCGGGTGGTCAGGACGTTGCCTAAGGCGGCACAGTCAAGAGGAGGTGGGGCTGAAATGTAAATCCAGGCTGACCCTGGAGTCCCTGACCCTAACCCACCCTTCCCTCGCTGGGCCAGGGGCCCGATGAAGGGATCTAATGCCCAAAGGCCGGGAGGCTTTTGAACAAGGAGTGAAAAACAGGTGGAAAGAGAAAGGCTCAGCTTTGTGGGGACTGAGGGAGGCCCTGCAGCAGCTTCTCACCAGGTCAGGAGGCTGTGCCCTGGGCGCAGGGTCACACTGAGCTGCACTGCTCTCGTGGGGACACCTGCAGGCCCCCTCCCCTCCGGGCTAGCTCTGCTGTGGGTGGAGTTCCCGCCGGCCCCCCAAGAGGCCACCCACCTCCAACAAGGCCTTGTCTGCAGAGAGGTGGACGCCGGGCCGCGGCTCCAGGGGGCGGCCATCCTTCCTCCAGCTCAGCACGGGAGGGGGCACGGCTCGGCTCCGGCACTCCAGGGCCACGGACTCGTTGGCCACGACGGACACGTTCAGCTCTTCCCCGAGGATGCTTGGGGGCGCTGTGGCAGGGGGGCGGGAGAGGAGTCTCAGGCAGGTGGGCAGGGTCAGCCCCAGGGGGTGGGGAGTCAGCTTTAGGCGGGGGCCTCCGCCCTGAGCTGTAACCCTCTTATTCTCCCCTCCAGGACCTTCCCAGTCCTGCTCCAAGAGGAGGCTCCCAAATCTGAATAGGCTGGTGGGTCGTAGCAAGGTCAATATCCCACGTGCGATTTTGTGCGTTAGCTATACGAGAGGATACCATCGAGGGAAAGTGGGTGAAGGGGACCCGGACCTCTCTGTATGAATTCTTACAACTGCGTGTGAATTTACAATTATCTCAAAACTTTTTTAGAAATATAATATCTTTATTTACTTTTTTAAGTTTTTTGAAAAGCAGATCCCTGAGACACCTTTTCCCCGGATACAAAAATAACCAGAGCAGTGTCGGGGTTAGGAAGGCAGGGTCTAGAGTCCGAGCCCCTGGGTTGGAGGCCTGTGTCTACCACGCAGGCACCATGTGAGGCCCTGGAGATGTTACATGGGTCAGCCTCTCTGGGCCTCGATTTCCTCGCCTGTAAAATCGCGGGGGCTCCGTGAGAGTAAACACAATGACACAGTGAGCCCGCAATCCCATGACCTATCACTCCAGCGAAGGGAAAGAGCTAGAAAGGACGGCTTCCTCACCCCTCCTACCCAAGGCTCTACGTTTCCCAGAGTTCTCTCGTGTACCTCCACAGACTTCCACAAAATCCCATAAGAGGAAGTGTTAAAACAACAGTGATTGTAACTGTGCTTCGTGAGGGTAGTGAATCCCATGACACTCTCTAAGGTGGGTGCTATCTTCACCCCATTTCACGGATGAGGAAAGGGAGGCTCAGGGGCGCCTGGGTGGCTCAATCGGTTAAGCGTCCGATTCTTGATTTCGGCTCAGGTCGTGATCTCAGGGTCATGGGATTGAACCCTGCATTGGGCTCTGCACTCAGTGTGGAGTTTATGTGTCTCTCTCCCTCTGCCCCTCCCCCTGCTCTCTCTCTTTCTCAAATAAATAAATAAATCTTAAAAAAAAAAAAAAAGAAAGAAAAAGAAAAAGAAAGAAAGGGAAGCTCAGAGAAGCAGAGTGACTAGCCCAAGCTCACAGAGCTAGGAAGTGGCAGAGGCAGGATTTGAACCCCACATCTATGACACTCACGAGCTCCAAACACCCACCCCACTGCCTTCCTAGAACGGAGTTACCCTCTTTGACCTAGCACAGTGAGAACTTCTGATTCCTGATATGGCCCGGCGCTCTTTCCGCCATGTCTCGCTCCTTCCACCTGTCCCTGAACACGGAGCTCCTGGCTGTGCAGCTGCCCGCCCACCCACCTGTCCACGACAGGGGAGCTCCCCTCCAACTGACCCCGCGTGATGGCAGCCACGGTCGCAGGCTGGTGCCTCCCGCAGCCAACTGCCCCTTGCCCTTCGGACGTGGTGGGGGAGCCCCCAGCCCCAGCTTCTTGAGCCACTGGCCTGGACCAGACGGCACCCCAAGCTGGACACTCACTGTGGACAGACAGCACGACGTCCCGGCGGTCCTCACCCACCGCGCTCACGGCCACGCACGAGTAGCTGCCCGAGTCCGAGGCCCGGGCTCCGGCCAGGGTGAGGACCCGGCCCCCAGGGAAGACCTGCGCCCCCAGAAGGAAGCCCACGTGAGCTTATGCACCTCAGGGGGCAGCAGCCACACCTTCACACGCTGGCCCCAGCAGGCTCCAGACCCCAGAACCCCCCACAGTGCAGGGGAAGCAGGAGCTGGGCCCAGACCTCGGGACTGCGGCCAGCAGGTGGGCAAATGCCATCAGTGCTCCAAGAGTCCTCTAGAACAGTGCTGCAGCTACTGAGCCCTTGAAACGGGGCTAAACCCCAAGCACAAAATATATGTACAACAGACTTCAAAGAGTTAGAACAAAAAGAAAAATGTCAAATATCTTAATAATTTCTATATCGATCACATGATGCGTAGACTTTTGGATAGTTTGGGCTAACTAAAATATGTCATTAAAAATTAGTTTCACTTATTTCTTTTTACTCATTTGAATGTGGCTCCTAGAAAGTTTAAAATTACATATACGGCTTGGGGCATGTGGGGGGCTCAGTCGGTTGAGCATCTGACTCTTGGTTTCAGCTCAGGTCATGATCTTGGGGTCACGGGATCGAGCCCCGCATCGGGCTCTGTGCTCAGCATGGAGTCTGATTGAGACTTTCTCTCCCTCTGCCCCTGCTCCCCATGCTCTCTCTCTCTCTTAAATAAATAAACAAATAAATCTTTTTAAAAATTATATATATAGCTCGTATCGGTGCCATGCATTATGTTTCCGGAGACCATGAGGATCTAGACTTTCCATTTAGCAGCTCTCCTTCCCCCCTTCAGTGAACCATCCTTGGAGGCCCCTGCTTCTCCCTCACGTCGGAGCTCCCAGGGCCTGACCTCTGCCCCTAGCTACCTACTGAGGCACCAGGGAGGAAAGCCAGGGCTGCTCAGCCTGCTGACCTGGAGGCCCGAGGCCCCAGCAGTGGACACAGGGTTTCCATCCTTCAGCCACATCAGCGTGGGGCTGGGGGCTCCGGTGGCATTACAGGTCAGCCGGACTGGGGCGTTGAGCAGCACGGGGCCTGGCAGGCTGGGTGGCAATGTGATGCGTGGAGGCACTGCAGGGTGGGGGTGACACAGAGCACAGGGTGAGCCTCACTGAGGGCGAAGCTGGCAGGGCCCCTGGCTGGGCCACCCCACAGAACACACAGCCACAAACAAAAGTGCCACTCCCAACACGGGTATATCACTCCACAGTTCTCAAGGTGCTTGTATCATCTTTAAAATACCACCAGGAGGCTTCTACAGATGGGGAACTGGGAATCAGAGAGGGCAAGTCACCTGCCAGCTAGACAGTGACAGAAATAACACCTGAACTTGGGTCTTCTGGTCAGCATGAGGTCATTATTATGGGGATGGCATGGGGTAACAAGGCTGAGGACCTGTGGGCAGGATGGATGGATGGATGATGGATGACGGGTGGATGGGTAGATAATGGATAAATGGATGGATGGATGATGGATGGTAGATGGATGGAAGGATGGAAGGATGGGAGGATGGATGGATGGTTGGAGGATGGATGGATGGATAGAAGGATGGAAGGATGGATGGATGGATGGATGGATAGAAGGATGGAAGGATGGATGGATGGATGGATGGATGGATGGATAGAAGGATGGAAGGATGGATGGATGGATGGTTGGAGGATGGATGGATGGATGGAGGGATGAGGGATGATAGATGGATGATGGATGGATGGTAGATGGATGGTGGATGGATGGATGGATGGATGGGCTGACAGACAAACAAATGGAAGGACAATTTTTTGGACAAGGACCCCTTTAGTCCTGGGGCAGCTCACCATTGACCCGTAGCCCATACTGCAGCTCTGTGCTGCCTGCCATATTGGATGCCACACAGCGGTAGCTCCCAGCATCAGAAAATCGTGCCCGCTCAATGTGGAGAACTCTCCCATCAGCTGACACTGTCACTCCCTTCCGAGCAGAGACAGGCTGGCGGCCCTTGAACCAGGAGATATCTGGGGGAGAGAAGAGAGATGCAAGCAGTCCAGCCAGCCCTTCAGACTGCACCTGGATAATGAGCATCCACAAAAGGCTTCCAGGGTGGGCCACATGGCAAGCCTTTATTTCAGGCACCAAGCAAGCCGGAGTTCTCCAGGAAGAAGGCTGGGGGTGGAACGGGGCAGTCTTGTCTGAGACAGGACATAGGCAGAGGGGACGTTCCATGGGATGGAGGCTGGGGCAGCCAGGATCAAGGAGAGTCAAAGCCAGCCCAACTCCCCTCACCTCATCTCCCTGCCAGGAAACCACCTTTAGAGGGAAACATGGTGCACTCTAAATCAGCACCCTCGTAAGCATGGGCCAATGTATCCTCAGCTTCCTTTCACCCTGCCAGGGCCCTCCCCGTCTGCCGAACACTCACACCTAGCCCCAAGCTCCTGGCCTTGCCCCAGCTGCTGGTCTAAAGAAGAGCCCCAGACAGACAACAACTCAGAGGTCCTGGTCCTGGCCCTGGGCCCCAGGGCAGTCCTGTGAAGTTGCAAGCTCTGAACAGAAGCCCCCTGCACGCTTGCTTCAGACACCAGTGCCAAAGCTCTGGGTCCTGGCAGTCACTGGGACATCGAGAAGGAAGAGAGGAAATTTTGAGAAATAGGGGAAAAGCCTACTGAATGCTTGCTGTTCTGTCCACAGCCCAGGTGTTGCCTGGGGCACCGGCCAGCCTCATTCGATGGGGAGCGGGGGACCGGCTTGGAGATGGCTTTCAGCCCAGAGGAGGGGTCTTACCAGGAGGGGGCATGCCCGAAGCCAGACACTCCAAGGTTACTGAGGCATTTTCCAGCACTGCCTTGTTCAGCGGGCCTGGCTCAATGTTGGGGGGCACTAGGGGAGACAAGGAGAGCCCTGGCTTGGTGGATGTGGGCTCTGGGAGCTCATCCCAGCCATCCCTGATGTCCCGCCCCGGCCTTCCCAAAGGGTGTGGGCCATAAAAGCCCTGAATGGCTCATGTCCTCTGAGGGAAGAACCCCACTCCTGAACCCGCACAAGAACAAGGCATTGGGCTGCCCATCTTCATGGCAGGGGCACAACGGGGCTGACCCCAGCGCCCAGCTCCACAGGGACAGTCGACAGCCGGCATGATGGAAAGTGACAAGTCCAGGGATTCGCCCACACACGCAAGGACGTAAATGAACCCAGAAATGAATAAGGCGAGCAAAGGTAAGTATGAACGCAGATGAGGACATGCTATGTTTTTTAAAATCCCATCCCCGCCGGCCCCCTAGAGCAGCCCCGGGGGCCCCCCCAGGGTCACCCCCCATCTGGCACCCTTGTCCTCACCCAACACCTTGAGGGCCACGTCCCTTTTGCTCTCGCCAGCCAGGCTACTAGCAGCACAAGTGTAAACGCCTTCATCCCTCAGGTCTGCCTTCTCGATCTGGGGTGCGGGGGAGGAGGGATGGCAGAGTGTGTGCCGTGTGGAGGGTGGTCAGAGGGATGCTGGGACGTGGGGAGCAGCCGGGTTGCCGCAGAGCCCAGGGGCGGGAGGAGGGAGTCAAGGGGACAGTTCGCCTCCAGAGGTGGAGTTCTAAGCTCCGCATTCAGAGTCTAGGGACACTTCCCTTCCCCCCAGACTATGTCCCTCTGGTAGCTGAAGCTGTCTAGGACCCCCGCCCCTCTTCAGGTCCACAACCCAGCGTTCATCCTGCCCCCAGGCTGCCAGGGCCCCCCTCGGGGTCACTAGGACCTCTAAAGAGCAACCCCTCTACCTGTGTCCAGTTGCCCCCCCGGCCCTGGGGCCCCTGAACGTACCTGCAGTTTCCCCCCCAAGGCTGCCAGGGCCACGCCATCCTTCCACCAGCGGAGACTTGGGGCGGGTACCCCAGTCCCCACACACTGCAGGGTCACAGGCTGCAGGAAAAGGGCTGTGATATTGTCACCCCCGACGATGGCCACCAGTGGGAGCTCTGGGCAAGGGGAGAGGCAGGGAGGGCGCAGGTCAGGGTCAGGAGAGGTGCAGTGAGCACGCAGCCATCCCCTCAATGCCTGGGGAGCAGGGAGTATCCTCACAGGGCCGGCCTCTGGCCTCCATCCACTCAACTCAACAGACACTTGGCTCAGGGGGAGAGCACCAGACCAGGAGCCAGCAGAGCAGGTCTTCCCCTTCGAAATTCTACCCATCCATCCACCCATCCGCGTGTGCACTGAGCATCTATTCTGTACCAGGCTCAGGGGCAGAGCAGAGAACAGTGGCTACAGTGCTGCCCTCCCAGAGCTCCCAGAGCTGGGCAGGGGACATGGACAACCCAACAGGCAATTTTAATACAGGGTGTGGTAGGCCATGGCCAAGGTAGGCTAGGCAGGGCAGATTAGAACCACCACGGGATCAAGGAGGGCTTCCTGGAGGAAGGGGTGTTTTAGGACAGACCCGAAAGAGAGGGAGGAGCTAGGCCGGCAAAGAGGAAGAGGGAGAATATTCCAGGCAGAGAAAATAGTATTTGCAGGCTCGGAGGTGAGAAAGCTGATGTATTTAAAGAACTGAAAAAAGGTCAGCGCCGTCAGCATGAAGAGAGCGAGTGAAGAGAGGGTGGGCTGGGGAGGGGAGTGAGAGCCTGCACATAGGACATGTGACAAGTGTGGAAGCAGCTGAGGCCAGCCTTTCACACCTGTGTCTCTTTGGGGAGCTGGAAAGTCCCGCCTAGAAATGCCGTCTAGGGAAGACCAGCCCTGGGCCCTTCCCTCATCCACCAGGGCGACAAAGGCACGGATGGAGGCCACGGCCCTCTGGCTCTGCTCACCCCTGGCACCTCAGGCTGCGCATGTCCCCTCACCATGCACGGAGAGCTCCACCTCAGCCCCAGCGGTGCCCACCTCGTTGGTGGCCTGGCAGGCGAAGAGGCCTGCGTGGCCCAGTTCCACGTGGTGGATGCGCAGCGTGGCCCCCCGTGAGGCGACCTGCACCCCAGCCAGCTCCTCGGCCGGGCGGCCGTTCTGCAGCCACCTGAGGGGGGTGGGGAGGGGGACATGTCGCTCAGCCAGAGGCCAGGGAAGGCAGGGTGGGCAGGATCTCCCTGGCTCTGCAGCCTCCTCCGTACTCCTGGGCAGGGGGAGTGTCTCCCATCCCGACCGACACCCCCAGCATGCAGTCTCTGCCTGCCCCCAGCCCGGTCCTGGCCTCCACTGCCCCATACGCACTGGAGAGTGGGCACGGGGGAGCCTGAGGCCTGGCAGGGAAGTTCCAGGGGCTGTCCCACGAGGGCGGTCACCTGGCTGGAGCCTTCAGCCACCAGGAGCTGTGGGGGCACTGGGGCCAGGACCCACCACTGGGAGTTTGGGTCTGAGCAAACCCAAGTCCCCAGCACCTCCCGAGCAAGACCCAAACCTCACCCTTCAAGTCCCCCAGGAGGCCTTCTGGGACCACAGGGTGAGGGGCACCTTCTGGTCTCCCCACAGGCTTGACCTGTTTATTAAATGTCTGTCCCCCCACCAGACGGAGGCCTAGGAGTCTCGTCTGCCTTGTTCTCGGCTTTCTCTCCAATACCACATGGGCCTGGCCCACAGGTGATGCCTGAGAAATGTCTGTGGAATCGAAGAAAGCAGGCAAGGCCCACCCCACCCTGGAACCAGAGCCCACAGCCCAGCTTTGGGCCTCAGGGAGTCCGTGACAAATGTCCGGCCCGTCGACCAAGAGTGGAAGGCAGAGTGGGGTCCTGTCCCAAGCGACCTGGCTCAGGGTCCCGGAGCAGGAACAGGAAGCATGATCCTGGGGCTCAACCCCACCCCCTCGTAGTTCTGCAGGACCTCCAGCCCAGATCTGTGTGTTCACCTGTCTCATGCAATACGGGGATGCTGGGCCTTCACCACCTTGTGTCCCCTCAGGGCCTGCAGGGACCCACACACAGTGGGTGTAGGAGGACTGGTCCACAGCCCAGGTGACTCAGGGGGGGACAGTCCCCGGCTCACCTTGCACTTCCACGGAATACTGCAACACGGCCTCCCCCGCGGGGCTGCTGGCCACGCAGCTGTACGGGCCTCCGGACGCCTCCCCCAGGCTCTCCAGGCTCAGCACGCTGCCTCCCGCCTCCAGCCATGTCTCGTTGCTCTCTGCCACAGGAAGTCCCCCGTGGTACCAGGAGAGGGTGGGGGGCGGGTGGCCTCTAGCCACACACTCCAGCGCCAAGGGCCTCCCAGCCACAGCCTTCACCACACGAGGCCCTCCTCCAGCGCCCTCGATGGTGGGTGGGACTAGGGAGGAAGCGGGGGCTGCTCAGGGACCAGAGGGGGACACCTGTCTGCTCCCCGCCCAGCAGGCCAGCGTAAGCCCCTCGCTGACCCACCTCCCCTGAACCACCTGCTGCCCGGGGCCCCTGGCTGGAAGCATTCCCTCCCCTCCTCTGCCCCTGGGCCGCATCGCTCCCCCAACACTGCTTGCCTCTTCTCTCCATCCCTGCCATGCCTGCGAGCTCCCCGAGAGCAGAACAAGAGCTTGTCTGTGTGTGCCTCAGTGTCTGCACACAGTAGGTCTCTATTTCTGCGGAACTCAAAGTGATGGGCTCCCCAGGGCCCGAGACCAGAACCGCTGCTCCTTCAGGTCCCTTCCCTGGTCTGAGGAAGTAGATGCCTGGGGCAGGCCAAGCCCGGAGGGTCCGTGGGGGGTCAGCCCTTGATGGCCAAGGGGATAGTCCCCCCAGAGGGGGACTTCTCTCTTCCCCTCCAAAGGGCCCCCCGTTGTGGAGACCACGGAGCCCTCCCCAGGAGGCATGGGACATGACCGCCCGGGATGAGCCTCTCAGTCTTGTCTGGGTCACAAGCCCCTTTGAAAATTGTATGGAAACGCATTTTCCACTGCATTTCCAGGAGGTCCTCCGATCCCCAAATGAGAGTCCCCGAGATGGCAGTGGGGCGCGTCCTCAGAGGCTGCCGGCGAACCCCAGATAGCCCAGCTTCCCTTCAGGATCCCCGTGGCTCCAGCACCCAAGCCCTCTGCATCCTCAGGGGCCAGAACTCAGGAGCTGAGTCCTCTCGAGGGGCCAGGATGACCCCACGGGCCTGCTCAGACCCCATGCCTGCCCACCTACACTCAGTTTTTCCTTCCCTCAGAGCCCAGCCCCTCAAAGTGGGTCTACACCCAGGTAAACAGCACAAGGTATACATTCAGACCCCCGTCCGCACACCATGAACCAGGTCACATCACCTCCTAGCAAGTGGCCCGTGGCTAGCCTCTCACCCCCAGAGCCCCCTGCACTCATGGGTAAGTGGGAGACAGGGAGACAAGGCCCCTGAACCCTGATGAAATGAGCTGATGCTATGAAAAGCCCAGGGGCCCTGGCTCACAGTGAGTGATTAATGAAGAGCAGTTAATTATTCACTGAAGAGCAGTGAAAGTGCTAACCCCAGAGGGAAATGTGGATTCTCCACTTGGCTCTGCCTGGGCCCCCAGACAGGCCCTTCTGCCCCCGGCCTCAGCATCCTGCCTGTCTGGGTGAGGGAAGCTGTATAAGCCGAGATGGCCATTCTCCCTGGGTAACTTTTCAGTCTCATTATCCTGGGCCTCTGGCCACTCCCCTCGGCAACTATTGAAGACAGGCCCACCACGGCCCAGAGTCTCCCGCCCCCGCCCCCACCCCGGCACCGCCCACCCCAGCTGACCACGGCTTTTGCAAACCCTGGCCGCTCACCATAAACCTCCAGCCTGGTGCTCTTCTCAGTGACGCCCACAGGGTTCCTGGCCTGGCAGGTGTAGATGCCAGCATCCACACCCTGGGCCCTCCCCAGCTGTAGCTGCCGGCCGCCCCTGGTGTAGACAGCCTTGGCGCTGAGCGGGAGGGAGGCCCCGTCCTTGAACCAGGTGATGTCAGGAGCAGGCACTCCTCGGGCCTCACACAAGAACCATACTGGGCGGCCCTCCATGACGGCCACCTCGCTCGTCTCGTTGGAGCCCCAGATGGTGGGAGGCGCTGAGAAGGACAATGCGGGGGGGCGCTGGTCACAGGGAGCCTCCCCAAGGCGGCTGGTGTCCCAACCCCAGAGTGGTAATCACATGCCCGTGGGCCATAAGCCCTACATATGTCACTGGCTCCTAGCGCAGGGTGTGGAATGCGTGGGGCACGGGGACAGCAGAGGGTTGGGGACAGATGAGGACAGGCCTCTCGGGACCTGCTGATGTGGGATCCACCCGGTCATCACAAGAGGTGTGGAGATGAGAGGAGCCACAGGTCTGGGCTCTGGACCCACTCTGCCTCTAACTCACTGCATGACCAGGCACAGGGCACTTTCCCTCTCTGGCTCTCAGTCTCCCCATCCGTAAAATGACCGAAATCGGGAGTTCACCATTGGTGATACCCACAGCGATTCAGGGGGTGTGTGGTCATGGCGTGAAATAGCATTGCATCTCAGGACGGAACAGCTCCGCCCTTCCCGAACTCCTTCCATACTGATTACAACAAAGGGAAAGGCACGGTTTGGTAGACTGTGTATGTAACCCTTCTAGTACCTTCTATATCAGTGCTCTCTTGCTGCATTTGTTTCCACAGCTTCTTCCCTGAAGGCCAGGTTGCCCTGGCTTCCCACTTACAGTTGCGATACTAAATATCCTTTTAAATAAGTGTGTTTCCACGTAAGACAAAGAACTCGTTTTAAAGAAACAATCATCCCGAGCAGGATCAGGAATAAGAAAGCTGTAAAGCTGGGGATGGGGACAATGGGATTTGGGAACGCTGGGCCAGATTCCCTGTCCCTCCCCGCAGCCTTACTGGACCAGGGGGCTCCTCCTCCAGGGCCCCCCGTCTCTGCCCCATCCTCCCTCCATGCAGCGGGCAGCCGTGACAGGGGGCCGGGCTCACCCTGCATTCTGAGCTGGAAGTCCTTGGCCTGCTGGCCGGCGGGGCTGAAGGCCAGGCACTTGTACTGGCCCTCGTCCCCCAGGTGACTGCTGGTGATTCTGAGAACCTGGCCGTCCTCCTGGAGCTGGATGTGAGGGTCTCCTGGGAGGATGGGCCTGGAAGGGCGGTCATGAGAATACCACCAGTTAGGGCTGGGCTGCACAGAGGTGAAAAGCAAATCTGCAAGGTTCACAGTCGCCGGAAAGGTGCCCGTCCAGCAAGGAATGCCTACGGCGGAATACTATTCAGCCACGAGAAGCAATGAAGTGCAGGCACACTTCACTTTTTCCTGCAACACAGATACTGCGTTTCTTACACATTGACGGTTTGGGGCAAGTCTGCATCGAGCCAGCCCGCTGGTGCCATTTTTCCAATGGGACTGGCTCACTTTGCGTCTCCGTGTCACGATTTTGACCATTCTCACACTATGTCCAACTTCCTCATTATTATTATATTTGTTAAGCTGTGATTTGTAACATCTATCTGTTACACGTGATGACGACTCACTAAGAGCTCAGATGGTGGTAGCATTTTTTAGCAATCAGCTATTTTTTTTAAGATTTTATTTATTTAATTTGATAGAGAAAGAGAGCACAGGTAGGCAGAGCAGCAGGCAAGAGGGAGAGGGAGAAGCAGGCTCCCCACTGAGCAGGGAGCCCCACACGGGGCTCCATCCCAGGACCCTGGGGACCATGACCTGAGCCAAAGGCAGACGCCTGACCGACCGAGCCGCCCGGACGCCCCAAGTAGGTACGTTGTTTTTTAGACACAATACTGTTTTATGTTTGACAGAGTGCAGTAGAGTGTCACGACTTTCATGCGCACTGGGAAACCCAAAAATTCATTGGATTCGCTTTATTGTGATATTTGCTCTCTTGCCGTGGTCTGGAGCTGAAGCCGTGGCATCTCTGAGATGGGCCTGAACCCATCCCTGCTCCAGCATGGATGAACCCCAAAGCTGTGTGCTAAGTTAGAGATGCCGGACACAAAAGGACACGTACTATATGACTGCATGGAATTCATCTGAAATACAGGCAACTCTATGGAGACAGAAAGCAGACTAGTGGTTGCCAGAGGCTGATGGGTATGGGGGTCCCCTTTTGGGGCGATGAAATGTTCTGGTACTAGAGAGAGGTGACTGATGGTGTGCCCCGCTCTGCGGGTACTAAATACTACTGAAGTGCGCACTTCAGAATGACTGATTTTATATTTTGTGAATTTTACCTAAAAAAAAAAAAAAAAAAGTTTACAACAAAAAGCAAGACTGGCTAAGTAATGAGAAAATCCTGCCGGGGGAGAGAGGGGCTTCCTTGCCGAGTTCGCCCTCCCCAAGGCCCCCCTCCACCCGGCCCCGGCCTGGGCGCCACCCCCATGCCATCCACTGGGAAGACCACTCACTGCCCGTCCTTGATCCATTCCACCTGGGGCGCGGGGACCCCCGACGCCCGGCACTCCAGCTTCACCTCTGTACCAGCCAGGCCCAGCACCTCCTGGGCAGCCCCGGCTCCCAGCACGGAAGGAGGGACTGGGGGTGAGGGGCAGAGGGGTGAAAACTCCTCAGATCCTGCACAGGCAAAGGCCCTGCGGTGGGCCTTCGTCTGTGTGGGTCCCCAGCCCGGTGTGCCCTTCCCTCCCCATCCGTCCTTCACTCGAAGCTCCCTGGCTGGGTCGGGAGCCCGCTCTGCACCTTCTCAGCAGCTTGCACGACTTTTGTAGCATGTAACACAATACTAATTACAGGGTTAATCATCTGACTGTCTAATGTCTGTCCTGAGAGCTCTGTGAGGACAGGGACGGGGTCTGTCGTGGGCCCCTCTGTGTCCCTGATTCCCAGCAGGCAAAGTCCCCCTCCTCCCCAGCCCCCACAAAAGGGTAGGGGCTCAGGCCTCCCTCACTGAGCACGAGGAGATCGAAGTCCTTCTGGGCAGTCCCGGCCTGGTTCTCTGCCCGGCAGGAGTAGAGGCCAGAATCGCCCTCCTGGATCCTGGGAAAGTGGAGGGCCCGGGGCTTGTCCAGGAGACAGTGATGGCCCGTCTCGGGGATCTGGGCAAGAGAGGCCAGAGGAAGCTGTGAGAGGGGTCTGGCCACTCCCCAGCATCAGCAATAAGAACCTGAGGCCCAGGGAGCTGGTCGGTGGCTTGGAACCTGGGGCTTCTGACTCCCAAAACAGTGCTATGCCCCCTCCACCATGCAGCCCCCGGCTTCCTTGTGGGAACGCAGTTCTCCACTGCCAAACGCATTCCCCCAAACCTCTGTCACGTCTCCTTGCCACACCTGGCACATGCAGGAACCCACCCAGAAGGTCTATACTCTATCCAAATCCCACCCACGGCCCGGCCCCCCCAGAGGACACCCACCGGCTGCCCATCCTTGAACCACACGATCTTAGGGGCTGGAAAGCCATTCGCATCACACTCCAAAGTCAGGGACTGCCCGGCCATGCCTGACACATTGGCCCTGCGCCCATCCTCCCGGATGCTAGGGGGCACTTGGGAGGAAAGAGAAGCAGAGAAGCTGTCCCTCCCGGAGAGCCAGGGCTACCCAGACCCCATCTGGGCTGCTCTTCCTGGCCTGGACAGCAGTCCCAACTCCTGCCCTTCCCTAGATTCTGGGGTCCCAGGATGCCCACTCCAGTCCCTGATCTGGCCACCAGGAGCCATGTGGACCTGGGAATGCCGCAGAACCCGCCCTGGGACCCGCACGCCCCAGTTGTCCCTGGGCACCGTGCCACTTTCTCTGACATTCAGCTTTGCAAGATGCCGGAGCCCCCAGATCCACCTGGTTCTACTTACACCTGTTGTCATGGTCACCTGGGAAGGACCCCTGAGTCGTCATCTCTGAAGGTGGGGCCTGGGTATATCTTTGTAACTTCCCAGGCAAGTCATTATATAGCAGGCCAGGGTGGCTCGCAGCCTGCCCCACCGTGAGCTCTCGGGCCCTGGGGACCTGGCGCCACCACACCTGGGGTGCCACTGGGAGGTGTGTACAAGCCATCCCCCGCCCTGGGGTCCCTGCTTACCATAGACCACCAGCTTGGCTCTCCTGGACGTGGAGCCTGCCTCATTGGTGGCCTGGCACTCATAGTCTCCGCTGTCAGTGGGAGAAACTGAGGCCAGAAACAGGGAGCCTTCATCCAGCACCTCCAGGCCCGGCCGGCCACGCAGGGGCTCCGAGGATGGGCCCTTCCGCCACGTGACCTGTGGCTTGGGCGTCCCTGGCAGGGCGCATGGAGTCATCAGCACGAGCATTCTGTCCTCTTTCCCCTCTGCACCCACATTCCCCACCTTGTGCAAATGTCGCCGACGCTCCAGCGGTGACTCCAAGCACCTCCTCGCCCCCTAGGCTGACAGGAGCAGCTCCCTCCAAGCTGCAGGCGCCCACACACCCACTGCGTCCCAGCCAGGGCTGCAGGGCCACCGGTCTCCCAGTGCCGAGGGTGACAGGCAAGGGGCCAGAGCCCTCTTCCCAGTTCCCTTCTTTCTGCTGGTCACCCCCAACTTTCTACTGCGCACAGGATGGCTTACTTAGATTTCTTCTACCGCCCGTCTACCCCCCCCCCACCCCACCGCAAGGGCCAGGGTCTCCGCTCTGATTCCCTGCTGTCCCCCCCCAGCTGCAAGCCCAGGGCTCGGCACATAGGGGGCGCTAAATGAGAGAGCGAGCCTGCGGCGCTCACCACCGCGAAAGGGGAGGCTCGGGCTCAGCTGGGCTGCTGGTCCCTCCACCGGCATGGGGCCTGGCACTGCTGCCCCCCCAGCCCCATCGTGACGCCACAATCGCCCTGAACTCCCTTCTTGGACGCTACTCACGCCGGACTGCCCAAGGTCCATCTCTGCCACCAGGCTGTTGGCTCACATGGCCCAGCGCACAGAGGATATGGAATACACGGCTGCCCCCCTGGGGCCGGGCACACGGGGGGGTCCTCAGATCGGGGCTGCGGGGATGACCCGGCCTCCTGAGCGCCACACACGCCC
>NC_138382.1:75274609-75333395 GCF_054177405.1 Leptonychotes weddellii | reverse complement strand
CCCTCGATGAGCTCTAACCACAGAACTGCCCTATAGCTCTGCCCAGGTTAGATTCCAGGGGACTCAGAACTATGGGTGAAAATCCCTCACCTCACCTCCCCACTCCTATCACAGGGGCCAAGAGAGGAGCAATGATGGGCCCCAAATCACCAGCAAGGCAGCGGCCAGGCTCCTGGCCTCCCCGTCCCACCCCACAAGGAACAGGTGGGTGGTGTCACCCACCGCAGGTACCAGGGCTCCCGCATTCCAGGCACTGGGCTTGGCACTTTCTCCTTAGCCCTCCGAGCCCAAGGTCACACGGCAGGTGAATGCCAGCGCCCAACACTGCCCACCAGGCAGCTACCTGCTTGAAAGGGAGAAGGCCAAGGGCAGCCCGGGGGGCAGGTGCAGTTTATCAGAGGGGGCTTGGATTATGCTGATTCAGCTGCAGTCTGGCCCAGAGGACAGGCCCCTGACTGACCAGAGATGATGAGAGGCACCCAGGGCAGGCAGGTCACTGGCTGAGTGCCCCTTCCCACCTCCCAGGACTGCATAACGGCTGCCTGCTGTTACCACAGACAGGCACAAGGTGGCACCCTAGGTGAGGGTGGGAGGTCAGCCCTCCAGGTGGGCGGGTGTCCCAAAGGAGCCCCGGAGGTTTCCCGATCTCCCACCCAGTGCCTGCCTCCTACCTGCCCCTCCCTCAGGCCTGTTCCAGGGACTTCCCTGGGCTCCTGGCAGGAGAAGGGCAGCGGAGACTAGAACCAGCTCCTTCCAGACTTTTTATAAGCTGCCCCTGCTCCTCAGGCCAGACGCCCATCCAGCACATTTCCCTGGGCCTCTACAGTGTGCCGGGCACGGTGCTGGGACCCGAAATTCCTGCTGTCCCCCTGAGCCCTCCCAGCCGGCCTGCATGGAGGGTCTGGAATGACCCCACTGTACAGATGAGAAAACGGAGGCTCCGGGAGAAGGTATGCACTGCCCCACGGTACCTGACCTGGAAGGGGCCACAGCAGGGTTCAGCACTGGGCAGCTGACCACAGAGGTGGCTATCTTGGCCCCACACTGTGATGCTGCCCCCAAGGAGGCCCCCAAAGGGCTAGTCTGCCTAGGGCCACGTGAATCCATCCTCTGCTGGAAAGTCTGGGGTGGGCTTGAGGAGCGGCAGGGGTCTCTGAGCCCCAATCCCAGGACCCTCAGGCCGTCCTCACCCAGCTGTCACGTTCCCCGGAGGGGCTGGGGCTTAAGGGACACTCGGGACCCGCGTCCAACCGCACCACACATTGTGAGTCACCTCCTGGCTGTGTGACCTCTGACAACTTGCTTATTAAACCCCTCTGGGCCCAGACTGCCCCTAGGAAAAAAAAGTGAACCCTAATACCCACCCTACAAGGTTCTCGATAGGATAAAATGCCTGGCATGGCCTGGCTGAGAGTGAGGACCCCCTAACCCTCCATAACCCATGGGCCTAGCCCACAGGGTGTGACCCAGGGCGCTGACATGTAAGGGGTGCCCCTTCCTAGCCCAGCCCACCCTGGGCCCAGCATCACCTCTGGCCCGGCACGGCAGGCTCGCGTTCTCTCCCATCACTCTCTCCAGCAGGCCGCTGCTCCCATCGGCCTCCCAGTGCGGCGGCTCTGGGGAGAGATGGCGTGGCCGTGCTTACCCCCAGGGCCAGTGGAGAGGGCGTCCCATCCACAACCCAGCTGGGCATGAGGCCCTCAGCCTCGGGGCCACTGGTGCAGACCTGCCTCCCACCGGGTGACCGACGGAGAAGCCACCAGGGCCACACAAGACTCCAGGGGGCTTGGAAGGTGGAGCCTGGCATTGTCCTGCCCTGCATTCCCCTCAAGCTGCAGCTTCCCGGGTTTGTTTTCATTTCAAAAGAGTGTGGGGCGCCTGCGTGACTCAGTCCGTGGAGTGTCTGACTCTTGATCCCAGCGCAGGTTGGGATCTCAGGATTGTGGGATCGAGCCCTACATTGGGCTCTGCACTCAGCACGGAGTCTGCTTGCCCCTCTCCCTCTGTTCCTCCCACCTTCCTCTCTTAAATAAATAACATCTCTCTTTATTTTTTATAAGATTTTATTTATGAGAGAGAGAGCGAGAGAGAGCATGCACGCACAAGGCAGAGGGAGAAGCAGGCTCCCCACTGAGCAGGGAGCCCGCCCCACTGGGCTCGAGCCCAGGACCCTGAGATCAGGACCTAAGCCAAAGGCAGATGCTTCACCGACTGAGCCACCCCGGCGCCCCATAAATAAAATCTTTAAAACCAAGTTCATAATAGTGCAAATGAGGCACCACCGATCCAGACCCCTCGGGGCACCAGGCACTTCACACACATTCTCTCACTGACTCCTCACGTATTATTGGGCCCATTTTCCAAGGGAGAAAACCGAGGGCCAGAGAGTGAAAATAAATGGCCCACAGTTGTTCATCTGGAAAGTGGAAGAAGCCGAGCCTCGGCCTGGGCACCTGCTCTTTGATCACGACCCCGTGGCACCTTCTGTCCACGCCAGAGGACAGGGTACCCATGGGGCTCCCTCACGCAGGACAGCCCCACGGCCTCAGGGGACCGGAGGCTGGGAGGTAGGGGTCACGCATCCCAGAAGCCCAGGCTGCTGTCGGGGGAGGTGGGGAGTGGAGAGTTCCGGGGTTCAGGGGAGACTCACCCAGCACCCAGAGCTCCAGCTCCCAAGCATCCACACCAGCACTGTTGAAGGCCTCACAGCGGTACAGGCCGGCGTCAGAGGTTTGGATGGCAGAGAAGTGGACAGAGCCCTCAGGCCCCACACCCTGCAGGGCCACCCCGTCCTTGGACCAGTTCAGCCGAGGCTCTGGGCTGCCCTCGGCCACACAGTTCAGGTCCAGAATCTCTCCCACCAGCACCTTCAGGACACGTGGGCCCAGCTGCACCTGAGGGGGCACTGACAGGGCCCCGGGGAGGGGCATCAGGTCGTGGGGCCCCAGGTGGGGGTCGCAGAGCCCAGACCCCTCGAGAGGGCCTACCTGCCCTCCCTTCTGGATATCACCAACCAGCAGAAATCACTATGGGGGGTGGCCTAAGGCTGACCATTCCTCATTCTGTCAGGAAAGGACAACAGGACACCCCATGTGGACACCCCCCCCCAAAGTGAACAGAATCTGGCCTTTCACCTGAACACACGTGCTCTCATCACAAAATCGCTCTTCCGTGCTCGGCTGCTTTCTCCCCACCTCCACCTCCCCCATCCCCCGAGCCCTCTCTGCCCCTCACCCCCCCGCCCCCACATCCTCCCACCCCTGGGATGGGGAAATGTAGGTGTTCATTTCTACCACATTTACATCTCCTCCATCGCATTTGGTCTTTCCTACAGGCAGGTGATATCACGCCCATTTTGCAGATGAAGAAAGTGAGGCTCAGAAGGATTATGTGATTGACCAGAGTCACCCACTCCCTCAGCTGGTAGGAGCTGGAGCCTGCCTGGCTCTGTCCGACGCGGCCCCCCAGGGCCTCGATGTCCAGGAGCAGGAGGGTGTACATGCCCCGCCCACCCCCATGCCAGCCGAAAACAATAGCAGCCTTCCCTGTGCTGAGCACCCCCTTCTGACAACCATGGGATGGGCATTACTGCGGCCCCCGCTTCACGGAGGAGGAAACCAAGGCTCAGAGAGGCCAAGGTCACATAGACAGTCCGTGGTAGAGGCAGGATTCAAATCCAGTCCTCCCAACAACTCTGAGGCCCTACTCGTCACCCAGCCCCCCCACTGCCACGTCTCTCAGACGCTCATGCAAACCCACAGCAAACCTTTGAGCCCCCTCCCTCTCTGAGCCTCAGCCCGTCCACCTGGGAAATGGGCTGCTAGCTTAGATCAGGGGGCGCTTTTTCCGTAAAGGGCAAGAGAGTAAATCTTTCAGGCTTCACAGGCCAGATGGTCTGTCTCTCAGCTACTCAACTTGCCACCATGGCACAAAAGCAGCCAGAGACCACACGTAAATGAGCGTGTGAGGCCGTGCCCCAAGAAAGCTGGTTTTATGGACACTGAAATCTGAATCTCATGTAATTTTCACATGTCACAAAATATTATTTGGGTTTTTTTCCCCCAATCATTTAAAAATGTGGACACCGTTCTTCACTGGTGGGCCATATGAAAACAGGAAATGGGTCAGATGGGGTCCAAGGGCCAGAGTCGGCTGACCCCTGTCTTCAGTAATTCCCTGGGGCTTTTGGAGACGACAAGCTCCCTGCCTTTTTGGTGGAGTGACTCCACGGCTGGCTTCTGTGGATGGGACCTGGACACCCAGGGGAATGTCCACTCCTGGGGCCCAAGCCGAGCCAGGAACCAGAATCCCTTCATGGGTCCCCCTCCTGACTTCTAAGCCTCTACCGCCCTAGGCCTTCGCTGGGCCTTGCCCTCTGTTCTCAGGGCATCCCAACCAAGGGTACAGGAGAAAGGAGAAAGGGAATGAGGAGAGACAGGGCTGAAGGAAGGCAGGACGCGGAGGAGAGGGGAGAAAGCACTGGAGGGCCCCCATGAAGAGGTGACAGAGCCCAGCCTGCAGAGAGGAAAGGGCATGAAGAAGGCCTGAGAAAGACAGAGGGAAGGGCGGGGCCGTGGGCGAGACCCAGGCCATCAGCACAGGCCTACCTTGCACCCGGAGGACGTAGTACCGAGAGGCGGACCCGGCAGGATTACTGGCTGTGCATCCGTAGAGGCCACTGTCACCGACCTGGGCCTGGGCCAGACGCAGGGAGCCTGATGGGAGGAGGCGATGCCTGCGGAGTGAGGGCCACTGGTGAGACCACAACCAACCCCACCCCTGCTGGAAGGACCTCAAGACCCAACTTGAACCAACCACCTCCTCCAGGAAGCCTGCCAGGACTGAGGCTGTGTCTACTACCCACCCACCCTTTGGTCCTCCCCCTGCCCCACCTCCACTTCCAGGCTAGGGCCAGGTCTCACCCCAACTGGTCTAAGACATAAAGAGCACTGGACTAGGAATTCACAGCTTGGGGTCAGGTCCATACTTTGAACTCTTCCTTGCTGGGTAAAACAGGTCCCTTCCCCTCTTGGGGCCTCCATTTCCTTATCTGCAAAACGGGCATACTAAGAGGGCCTATGTCTGGGGCTGGTGAGCAGATTCCACGTGGGCTCAGCCCAGGGCCCGGCACAGGGTCACCAGTAACCCCCCCTTCCTCTACTGCACGCCCTACCCTCAGGCAGGGGATGAGTCCCCCTTTGCTCGCCCGTCCCACGGCTTCCAGGGAGAAGCTGCGAGCCCAAAAGCCTTCTGCGGCTAAGTGTCAGGGCCGGCCAGACTCAGAATCCGGTGCTGTTTGGTGCTCTGTTGCCCAGCATTGTGCTGGGCCCTCCGGAGGAAGCCATGGAGGCTGCCCATCGTTGCCCTCCCCCATCTGGCCCACCTTGCTAAAGTCACCTGGCCCCCATCCCAAAGAGATCGGGGACCCCTGGCCAGACTCCTGCAGCTGGGCTGGACCCCAAGGGGCCCATGCAGACATGATGTCACCGGCCCATATGTGTTGGCTCCGTGAAGCCCCTGTCCCCATAAATCGAGGAGGGCAGCTGCAACCACTGGCCCCAGCTGGCCCCAACTGCAAGCGGCCAGCACGGGGGCGGGGGACCCCAAAGAACAGCTCCCCAGCCTGTGCTCCCAGTATATAGCTAGGCTCTAGAGACCCACAGGTTTCCTCCTCTGCAACACGGAGGTGACAATAGTCACCCTCTCCCAAGCAGCTGCGAGCAAAGTGCTGGGCATGCCCTGCTCAAACAGGTCAACGTCGCCGGCAGTGGACTCTCTAGGCAACCTCGGGCTACTACTTTGGCCCTACTGGGCCTCTGTCTCCCCATCTGTAAGATGGGGTAATAATCCCCCAGCTCAGCAGCCCCCTCCTACAGAGCATCCAGCAGGCACTTGGCGCAAGTTCTCTGAGGACAGTTCTAAGTGACATGCTGGGTGGTAGACTCAGAGCCCAGGCACTGGGTCGGACCACCGGGGTCCAACCTTGTTTGGCCACATGCTTGCTGTGGGAGGTTGATCTAGACATTTAACTTCTCTGTGCCTCTGCTGTCTCGTTCCGGAAACTAGAGACAACAGTAGCACTTATCCCTCATAGGGTCATCGAAAGAACAGAATGGCCTAATGCACAGCACGGTGCCCAGAACACAAAGGTACTCAGCAAAGGACAGCTGTTACCATGGTGATGACAGTGCATGTGCAAACAATATGCGATACAGTTCTGCATTGTTTAAAACATATAACTGGCTTGACGTGTAGGTATGTAGGTCTGATTCATTCATTTTTCACTGCTCTATAGTATTCGCTTGCGTGATCACAGCACAATTCATGAGCTTGTTCCTTTTTGGTGGACATTTAAATATTTAGATTTTTTTCTTCCCTCCTTTCCTCCCTCCCTTCTCTCTCTCTCTCTGTCTCTTTCTTCCACCACCAGAGCTCTGTACACACAGCTCTGTGTCCTGCAGGCATGGGAGCAGGACTGCTGGGCCAGGGCTCATATGCCGTCAGCTCTCATCAGCACGGACCGCCTCCCGATGCCTTGTAGGGCTCAGCTTCTCATCAGGATCTCCTGGCTTCATGTGAAACACGCAGATTCCCAGCCCCACCCTGAGACTCTGATGGGGCGGTGGGGCAGGAATGGGGGTTTTACCAAGACCCTAGCTGGCTGCGACATAGGTGGTCGTGACAGAGGTGGTCAAGGGACCACCGCCCAGGGACATGAGGAAATGCCCCTACCCTGGGGAGCAGCATGGCTGAGCACAAAGGAGCAAGGCTTTGACAGCAAGTGGCCCTCCGTGAACCACCTGTCTGCTTCTTTCAGGCTGACCTGGGGTCAAGGACTCCATCTCCCTAAGACTCAGTGTTCTCATCTGGAGTCACAGGAGCTGGTGAGCATGAAGGGACATGTAGCCTATGTGCCTGGGGCATAGTGAGCGCTAGGTCAACAGCCCTGCTGTTAGCGTGACCATGACTCACAGCGTCTGCATTCTCGTTGCCTGTCTTCAGTCAGCTGGGCGGCCCTGAGCTGGCCGCTTAATCTTTCAAAAGGGAGGAAAAACACCACCTAGATCCCGATTCGTCCCAGTGACAGGGGAATGCTTCTCCCACATGGCATCACTTCTCTGGCTTGGTTTATCTTATCTACAATCTTTTTTTTTTATTATTAAATAATGTTGACATCCACCAAACAAGGACCAAATCATTTTGAGGCTGGAGCATACACTCGGTCACACTGGGAGCAGGGACATGGTTCCCTCCCTCCCAGGGCCTCGCTGCAAACCTCGGCTGGCAAAATGGGGACAGCATGGCTCAGGGGAAAGAGGTCTAGGGTGGGGACCGGAGTTCAGGATCCGAGGGCTGGTCCTACTGCAGACATGCTGAGCAACCTCAGGCAGTCGGGCGATGTCTCTGAACCCTGATTTCTTCATATCTGAAGAGGCAGCTCTGGATTCCTTTATTCAGAAGTTGCCTTCTAGTTCTAAGAACTTTAGAGACCACAGAGCCCCTTGCTCGCTCTCTCTCTCCCTCAACAAGACCTTTAAAGGACAGGAAGTAGGAGCTTCTGGAAAAAGATAATAAAAGAAATTTCCCCAAGTGGAAAATTCCCCACAATGAAGGTAGGCAGTTTGTCTTTCTTAGGACCAGCCCCAGGTCATTTCCCAGAAAGGGAACGCTGCTTGCTTTATCACAAAGGAAAAATGGAATGCAGGGAAAATCCATCTTACAGATGGACAAGCTGAGGCCTAGCAGAGGCCAAAGGACACAGTGCCTGCCCCATGCAGCCTGAGTCTGCTGTCACTGACAAAATGACCATATCACTGCCTTGCTTTAGAGCCCTCTGTGGCTGCCCACTGCTTGCTTCCCCAAACCCAAGCACAGTGTCCTGGCCTGTGTGGTCCTTCGTGGACCAGTCCCCCACCCCACCCCAGCTGGACAACCATTCTTTCTAGAGGGACCAGGTTCATCTCACCCCCGCCCCTTTGCACATGCTGTTCTTTCTACCTGAGGCATTCCCCCCACCTCCTGCTCCCCTGGATTACACCTGCTCAACCTTCAATACTTAGACACCACCTCCTCCAGGAAGGCCTCCAGCCTTGATGCCTCAAAGCTGGTAGGTACAGCCCATGGATTCCCACAGCTGCCTGTCCTTTTCACCCCCTGCCCCAGCCTTCCCCCTCCCCGGCTTGTGACCCAGCTCTCCTTCCCCTTTCTCAGAGGCTCCACAGGTCTGACAGCTGCAGCCCAGGGGTGGGGGCCGGGGAGAGGTGGGAGGAAGTGGGGAGAACACCACCACTACGTGTGTGCGGCGTGATCAGCAGCAGCCCCTCCGTCATGGCGTGAGCAGCCAGATGGCTCCCCTGAAGCACCCAGATGAGAACAGGGGAATTTCCTGTTTACGACATGCGCCAGGCCCGAGTCGTCACTGTTGGCTGTAGCTACAAGGTTCATACAGACACACGGATCGGGGGTCGGATCTGAGAGGTGCCCACCTACCCTGCCTAATCCCTCTGGTTCTTGGAGCTCCAAGGGGGGGACCTACCTGCCCAGAGAGACCAAAGAGCACCTGATAGAAAGTGCTCAGAATCAAGCCCAGAGCTGGGCTACACCGTCAGCCTCATTCCCAGCACACACCTGGGTGGCAGCCTCCCTCGGGGTCACCTGTCCAGTCCCTCTCATCCTCTGTGGCTCAGGGAAGCCACCCCTACAGCCCCGGGCGATACCCTGCGTCTGGTTACAAGATCCCGGAGCCATTATGACATTCATCACTCTTGTGGTCACCTGTTGATATTGATGCTTCCGTAAGTGGAGGGGCCAAGGTCCGGCCCTGTCCCCAGCCCTTAACGCAGGCCAGGGCCCAGAGTAGGTGCTCAATAAACATGCGATGGCAAATCCCAGCTGTCCACGCACGCACACTCCCTTCCCCACCTTCACTCACACTGTGTTCCCCCAACACGGTCTCAAGGGCACTCTCCTGCCCTCCAGACCCCCTTCAAGTCAGCACATGCCCCAGCTCCTCCACGAGGCCCTCCGTGACGCATGCCCTGCTCTGAGCTGCGTGGAGCCCAGTTCAGCCAGCTGCTCATTCATTCCCTCACTCAACAAAGAGCCGCGGGGTTCCAGGTGGGCCAGCCGCTGCAGGGTTAGAGAAAATGCTCCCGTCCTCGGGCTGCTCAGAGTCCACGTGGCCTGTCTATACCCAGTCCCTCTGGCCGTGTCCCCTTTTGCTCATCCTGCTGCCCCCGTTTCTAAAGGGCCCTTTGCCGCCCTTCCAAGCTCACTGCATGAGCGCGGAGCCTTCAGGAGGAGGATCGGTGGCTGTCCAACGAACAGCACTCCTCACGGTCACCCGCCGGAGGCTGGTCCTCACCCACTTATGCCCGCCACGTGCCCGGGTGGGTCCCGTGTCTGCTGGGACTGGGGGCGGGGGCTCCAGGCCGCCCGCACCCTCGCCCACCGATGGCCGCTCTGACCCTATTTCCTTGTTGGGGCCATACCACAGAACCTTGTAAGGAAGCCCCAGATGGAAAAACCAGTCTGGAGAATTTAGGAAGAGGGGCCTCACACCCACAAAAGGGCCAAACACGACCTGGGTGAGAGCGGGAGGATGTGCCATCCCCATGAGTCCGAGGAAGAGCCCAGCGAGTCCCACACAGAGGGCTGTCAACGACTGGGCACCTCCTGCATGCCACGCACATCTCAGCACCTACTACGCACACTCTCACTCGAAACTCCCAACGGCCGGGTCTGCGAGGGAGACAGAGCCTGCCAGGAGCACCCTCTTCTGCAGAGGACAAAACGGAGACAAAACAGAGAGATGAGGCCACCTAGCTGGTCAGGGCAGAGCGCGGACTTGACCTTTGGATGCTGCGACCATGCTCCCAACCACCGGGACGCTCCAAGTGTTTGCTTCTAAAGTTCATTGCACTGTCCAGAAAGAGAGCTGCTGGCCTTAGGCTAATGAGACCCTACCTCAGAGCTGCTAGGCAGGAAGCAGCGCGAGCTGTGAGCATCCACCAAGGTGAAGACCCCACAGGGGGGCCCTGGGCAGTCACTTTTCTCCGGGACCCCCAGAACTCAGCTGTAGCCCCGACTCTCCACTCGGGGCTATCCTCGGGAAGCTCCCTCCACTCACTGTCCCCTCCCCGCCAGCTTCCCCCCACCCCCGGATGCATCTGGATTGGCCCTGTGTGGGACCCTGGCCCGCTGCCCCCGGGGGCTGGAGCCCGAGCCAGGAGCACTCACAGCTGTCCCAGCCACACCTCGGAGCCACAAACAAACACTGTTGCCTGGAAACCCCACCTCGCCCCAGCATCCCGGGGCTGAATCATGGGATCGGAGCCACTAAGAGTTCTCTGGCCACCATCGTCTGCCCAACCCTTTCATTTCTCAGACAGGAAGACTGAGGCCCAGAGAGGGGACAGGTCTCGCTCAAGTTCACTCAGTGAATTGGGGACCAGGCTGGGATGGGACCCCAGGTCTTTCACAGCCCGGTGTCTCTCCGGGAGCCTTTGCTGTGGCTCGGGCCTGGGCACACGGGCTTGCTCGTCAACCCCGCTGAGTGCAAGTCCGAGAATCACGACTCTGTTTTTCACAGGCAGCAGCTGCATGGGGTAGGAAGCACCCAACGACCATTCCCACCCCCAGACTCAGTTGTTTGCTTTTGGGATGATACCCCAAGGAAACGACCCAGAAGATAAGGAGAAGCATTTGTGGGAAGATGTTCCAACAGCCCGCTGATCACCACTGAGAACTGGCAATAGAACACATGCCCCAAACAGAGGAGCAGCTTAGCAACCATGAGAGCCGAGCGCCCTGGAATGTTATTTTGCCCTTTAAATGAACAGCAAGTGACACGGGCCAGGAGGAATCAAGAAAATGGGGAAATGGGGAAAAAATACCAGTGATGAAGGGCAGAAAAGAAGGTACATTAAGCTGGATCCTATCAAAGCATCTGCGTGCACAGATGGGAAGGGGGTGCAGACGCAGGTGGATGGTTTCGAGTGTTAATGATACTCAAGCTCCTAGAGTTGTCTTTCCTTTAGGACTCATTGACTCAGAGGACAGAGGAGCCCAGAATATTCTCTAGACCCTCCAGAGAGAGCAGGGGCCTGCCTGACCTTGGCCCAGAAGCCTGATGGGTACGTGTCAACATGTTCTCACGTCTGCGTGCAGGTCCCTATGTGTCCGTGTTCGTGTCTGCACGCTTGTCTGTGTCTGTCCGTGTGTGTGCGTGTCTGTGTGTCTGTGCTGGTTTGTTTGCATGTGTCCATGTCTGTTCATGTCTGTGTGTGTGTGTGTATGTGCATGTTAGGACCCAGCCCCGGGAGTGGGAAGGTCAGGATCCCAGTTTCCCCACCCCGTGCGCTTCTGTTTCCCTTCTGTGCAGCGGGCATGGTGTCGCTCATCCCAGCTGCCTCCAGGAGGGTTGGCAGGTGATGAGGGAGGAATGGAAATGCGGGAGGCCTCAGGGACTCACCCACATCGTGCTTCTCAACCTAACCGCACCACAGAGTTGCCAGGGAACTCTCAAGAAGCACCAGCCCTGGACCTCTGCTGGCGACCCTAACCGCAGCCAAGGCTGAGAGCCCCCCCACCCCCCACCACCGCCAATGTCACCCAGGGTCAGGAAAGACAGGCCCCAGGCAAGCAGGGAGCAGACACTGGCCTTTCACCCCTGAGGACAGAGGAAGGGGCCGCGGCAGATGAGGCGCTGGATCCCGGAGGCCCATGAACACCTACGACTCGGAAGACTACGTCCGCAAGCTTCCAGAATGGCCACTGGGATGGAAGCTGAGCTTTGGGACCCCCCCCCCCCCGGAGAAGGACGAGAGGAAGGGCAGTAAGAAGGAGCAGGCCGACAGCAGCTCCATCCCGCCCAGCACGGCCACGCTCTGCTCGGTGCGTATTTCCAGGAGGGCTTTTAAATCCTCATTTTCTGGCTGAATGGTTGTATGACTAAAGGCACGTGTGTCTGTGAGAAAGCAGAGCTCCGTTCTGTGCAGGGAAGCTGTCAGCGCCGCGGTGAGGCCCAGAGAACCGCGGGGACCCGGAGCCCGCGAACCAAGGTCAAACGCAATCAAAGTCGGTGAGGTTACTCAGCTCGGCCAGCAGCAGCAGGGGATGGATGGACAGAAGGTGGTCTTTCCACCCAAAGGAGTATTATTCAGCCACAAAATGGAAAGAAGTCCTGACCCACACCACGACATCGATGAACCTCCCAAACATTATGTTGAATGAAAGGAAGCAGACACAAAAAGCCACATGTTATATATAGGATTCCATTTCTACGAAACATCCAGAAGAGAGAAGTCCAAAACCAGAAAGCAGAGGAGGGGTTGCCAGGGGCTGGAGTGGGGGAGGGGCGGGCATGGTGTGGGGTTTGCAGGGGCGGGGGGCTGCTGAAAATTGCTGGAAATGTCTTAAAAGTAGTTGTGGTGTTGGTTGCACAACTCTGAATATCCCGAAACCCGGAACTGTCCCACATGTGGATGGTATCTCACTAAAGCTTGTATATTTAAAAAAGCAGGTAAGAATAAAATGAGATAACAGCTGTGATCATTTTTTTTTTAAAACCAGAAATGATGCCTTAGTTTGTGAATAGCAGCGGCAAAAAAGGTGGTATCAGAGGGAGCAGTTTTCCCGCACTTGACCACGTACTAAGTAAGCATCGTGCATCCCTCGTGAGCATTATTTAAACAAGGCCCACTTTACAGGTGGAAAAACAGGCCAGGAGGAGCCGGTGGCCACCTGAGGTCCCACGACTAACACGACACCAGCTGGGATCTGGGGTCGGGTACAATGAACTCCAGGCCTAAGCTCCTTACCCAGCCCCGCCCCTGCCCAGGCCTATTTTCCTCCTCATTTAGATAAACTCCCAGAATCTCATAAATCTCAAGAGAAAGCTGTAAGCCAGCAAGAAGTGGAGAGGGCAAGGGAGAAAGAACAGAACTGAGGATTGCAAAAGCAGCTCCCACAAATTTATGGCTCCCGGTTGATCTATTAACACATCACAATAAGGAGGGGTGAACAAATGGGTATTATGGTTCTTCATTTCAGTAACAGGCCATAAATAAACAAAGCACCCGGCCGGCCGCCGCCCACCACACAGGCACTAACACCAGGCTTTCTGGGAAGAGATGGGGGCTCCCATGGTCTCCCAGCCCGGAGACATACAGTTGCACGAGACACCAACAGGGCACGGGGATGGAGGCGCTCCAGACCCAGCCCAGGCCCAGGACCCTAGCCTCATTCAGGGTGTAGGCTTCGAGGTTTGGAAGGGCTCACCAAACAGATGTTCTGAGATGCACAGACGCACGTGTGGGCGTTAGGGGGGGTGAGGGCTTGAGACCTCCTGGGTCTGGAACTTCTCAAAGACCTTGCCAGGACTGATGTCACTGGTCAAAGCTTCCCCCCACCACTGCCCCCACTCCCGCCGACGTGGGCCCAAAAGTCAAGGGCCCCAGGAGTTTCGAGGCCTTCTTGTCTGGAACCACCGTCTCCCACAGCCTCCCTCTCTAGCCTCCCTCTCTGATGGCTGGAGAGCAGCTGAGTCAGAAAGCCCAGCCTCCAGACACCTGGGCTGCGGAGCAGGCGAGGACACAGAACGTGACATAGTCAGGACGCCATCCCAACTGTGCTGTGCCTCTTTTCTAGCTGGGTGACCATGAGCAGCTCACTGCAGCTCAATGAGCCTTAGTCGGTCTGGACGGAAGGGCTGCCGTGCAGATGAATGGAGTTTCTGCCTACAGAACCCAGCGCCAGTGCACAAAGCTCGGGCACATGTGACTTCAGAGGGGTCTCTCTCTTGGAGGGGTCTCTGCTCTCTTAGAGGTCCCCTGAGAGGCTTCAAGGGGCCCATGGACCAAAGTGCTATGTGTGGGGGTGCCTGGCTGGCTCAGGAGGTTAAGCGTCTGCCTTCAGCTCAGGTCATGATCTCAGGGTCCTGGGATCGAGCCCCGTGTTGTGCTTCCTGCTCAGTGGGAAGCCTGCTTGTCCCTCTGCCCCTCCCCTCACTTGTGCTCTCTCTCAAATAAATAAATAAAATCTTAAAAAAAAAAAAGAAGTGCTATGTGTGAAGTTGAATACGCACCCCTGGGAGTGTCCACAGGGTCCCACACACTGGCTGGGCCACTGGCCACCTTGAGGCCAGTTTCCTCAAACCCCGAGCTTTGCTTATGTCCAGGCCCAGGGGCACACGGTCAGGGTTACCTGTCGGTGAGGGATGGCACAGGGTGGAAGTCCTTGGTCCAGGTGACCAATGGGGGTGGGGAGCCCTGGGCCTCGCAGTCCAGGGTCACCTCGTCACCAGCCTTGGCCACGATTCTCAGAGGCTCGCCTGCATCACGTGAACCATTCACACGGATCCTGGGCTCAGCTGTTGGTAGAAGCACGCAGCGACTGTGAGTCAGGCAGGAAGTCACTGCCCGGGGGCAAAGGGGGCCAGGACGGCTCCCCTAGGAAGCAGAGAGGATACTGCCACCCTGGAATGTGCAGAGGCGGGTGGGCTGGGCTCGGCTATCAGGGGAAAGTGCAGGTTTGGGGGTGGCCCCAGATCCAATGGTTCCCCCCAGTCCTCCACCATCACCCTCCCTCTGGAAGCTCAGCTGGTTCTGATGACCCTGACATGGTTCCTCCTGCTTCAATATCTGCTACCCGCTAGCTTGTTGGAATGTTCTCCGGGCACATTCCAGCAAGTTCTGTCCTCATCTTCTCCTTCTCCCTTCTCCCTCAGGATCATCCCAGTTATTCTGAGGATATCAACCACCAGATGAAGCACAATGTCCCTCTGGCTTTCTCAAACCCTGATTGGGGGTTTATAACAATCCATGCATGTCACCTCTTTCTCATATCAAGCTCAAGGCTCCTAATGACAGAGATTACCCTGCACGCCTCCTTCCTTATGCCCCACCCCCACATTCCTAGCCAGGTGCTCATACACGGACAGCAGGGGTAGGTGTCTAAGCAACAATAACTCAGCTAGCCAGCTGGGGACATCAAGACCCATGTAGCCCTCATGCATTCCCTTGCACATTACAGAGAAAATCTCCCCTTTAAGAAAGAAAAATTTTTTTGCAATGTGAAAGTATTGGTTATACAAGTTTATATAAAAAAACTTGGCTGTGCATTTGCTCATTCATTCCAGGCCATTCCTGAGTACCCAGCTCTGTGTAAATGCTGGGATGCAGCAGCGAAGGAGACAGATCCTGTCCTCACAGCATCAGGGCCCACAGGGAACACTGGTACCAAACAGCTCAATACACGATTAGTTATTTAATCATAGTTGTGAATGGTGTTACAAAGGGGACAGTCTAGAGAGTATACAGCAAAGTGACTTGACTCAGTCTGAGGAGTCAGAAAGCCTACATCTGACCAATGGGAGAAGTCAGTTGGGCCAAGAGGGGGTAGGAAATTCCAAGCAGAAGGAACTGCACGTTCCAAGGCCCTGAGGAAGGATGCACCATTTAAGAAATCAAAAGGAGGCCAGAGGGTCTGGGGCACAGAGAACCGGGGAGAGAGGTGGGCAAGGGGGCTGCCAAGGTGGGAGGGGTCCAGTGTAGGGCCTGTGGTTTTCCAAGGCTTATTAAAGTGATGGCCGCCCATCATCTGCTTACAAAGGGCTGAGTTGGAACCCCTTTCAGAGTATGCACACACTACTGAGGACAGTGGCTGGGGGAGGACAGCTTTGGTCTGTGTGCCTTTCAGATGGGAAGAATTTAGAGGCAGGGTTGGCAGGGTACGGGGAAGATGCAGGTAAGGTCAGATTGTCCATGCCCCTGACTCCGTGCCTGCCAAGTCCCTCTCCCGGGAAGGGATGGTGTCACTCACTGTTGACAGAAAGCCTCATCTCCTGGCTTGAGAAGCCCACAGCATTGGTGGCTGTGCAGACGTAGGCCCCGGCATCCTGGGGAGATGGCCGGGCGATGATCAGGGTGCCATCTTTGCTCACATTGTAGTGGGGACCCCTGGAGGTCAGGACATTGGTTTCCTACGGTAGAGTCACGGGTGACATCAGCAAAGCCCACAGCCCATGATGATTTGCATCATTCCCCTCCCCATGATGCACTGGGCCCACCTCTCTGGTTACCCTCATGCTAACAGGCTCCTCCTACCTTGGTCCAAGTGATAGTGGGGGTGGGGACCCCTGAGGCCACACAGGGGAGAGAGGCTGGAACCCCTTCATTGGTGACATGGTGGGTGGCAGTGGGCTGGATCCGAGGTGGCACTTTTAAAAACAAACCAATTTTATAAACCAAGCTTCAGAGCAGCATTATTCACGGTAGCCAAAAGGTGGAAATAACCCAAGTATCCGCCAATGGGTTTACGGTTAAACAAAATGTGGTGTGAACATGTAAAATATTATTCAGCTTTAAAAAGGAATAAAAGCCTGATAAGTACTATAACAAGAATGCACCTTGAACACAGTATGCTAAGTGAAATCAGCCACACACAGGACAAATACTATAGGATCCCACTCACGTGAAATCCCTAGAATAGGAAAATTCAGAGACAGGAGGGAGAATGGTGGTTGCCAGGGGCTGGGGGAGGAGAAACGGGGACCTAGTGTTCAGTGGGGACAGAGCTTCATTTTGGGAGGATGAGAAAGTTCCGGAGCTGGGCACCTGGGTGGCTCAGTCGTAAGCGTCTGCCTTCGGCTCAGGTCATGATCCCAGGGTCCTGGGATCGAGCCCCACATCGGGCTCCCTGCTCTGCGGGGAGCCTGCTTCTCGCTCTCCCACTCCCCCTGCTTGTGTTCCCTCTCTCGCTGTCTCTCTCTGTGTGTCAAATAAATAAATAAAAATCTTAAAAAAAAAAAAAAAGAAAAGAAAGTTCTGGAGCTGGATGTTGGTGGTTGTATAGCAATGTGAATGTGCTTCATGCCACTGAACTGTAGGCTTTAAAATGGTTAAAATGGTAAGTTTTATGTTATGTATATTTGACCACAATTTAAAAAAAAAACCACAAACTATTTCAACGAAAGAATACAAGTGGCATAGAAGTATCAACAGCCACACTTCTATAGATTCATGCCCCGGACGGAGGGCACCTGTACCTGGAAACCAGCTGTGCCATTTCTTTGCTCTGGGACTTTGATTAAACCACTTAATCTTTTAGTACCCGTATTCCTTCATCAGCAAAAAAGCTCCTTAACCCCAATTCCCTGCCTACTCTCCAGGGATGGACAGATGAGAAATGGCGGCAAAGAGTGTTCACAGAACACAGTGAACTTGAAAACAAGTGCCAAATCCATTCTGGGCACCATCCAGATTTGTGGGGGAGGAGAAACCCGATGTGGACCCGTCGGGAGAAGCCAAGGGCTCTGCCAGTAAGGGAGGAAAATGCCCTTCTGGATTCTCTCGGGTGGCCAAAGCCCGCCAATCATTACTACTGTTGAATGGAAATGAAGTGAGCCAAGAGCCAGGGCCGGCCCTGCAAAGGAGGCTGTCCTGTATGGGGTGAGAGGTAGCCTTTGCTGATCCTGAGATCCTGCTGAGTGACATGCCTCTCTGAGCTGTCATTTCAGAACGGGGAGTCTTTTAAACCCCACATCTTGAATCGGTATGAAATTTAAGTGAAACCTACACAGAACCTCACAGAGGTCTGGCACATGGGGCATGCCCAGCCTTTGATCGCGTTATTAATTGGGAGTTATGAGGAGGTGAGACCGCGTTCTAGACCCCGCCTCCTTCTGAACTTTGGTTTTCCTCTAGAAAATGGGTAACAATGTCCTTCCTGCTCATCCTTGGGGGTTTTATGAAACAAATGAAAAAAAAAAAAACAAAAAACGGGACGTTAACATACTTGGTAAATGACAAAATATAACCAAACTTAGTTTAAACTTCTTATGTTAAAAAGAACAGTGGTAGCTGGTCGTGTGGGTGAAAGGAACAGGGGCTCTCCAACCCTGTGGGAGTGAGTGTAATTGGGTAAAATATAAATAAAGCCCTAAAAATGTGCGATTTCTGTCAGTCAAAAGTCAATTCTACATGAATGGGTTTATCCTAAGGAAAGAATCGCACATGTGGGCAAAGGTGTCCATCCTGGGAGCAACCCGACAAGAGGGGGCAGGCGAGAGGCTCATGGCTCATCCAAACACATCGTCTTAAACCGAGCCTTCTGAGTATTTATTCACAGAAAATATTCAGAATCTCCTGTCAAGGGAAATACCCAGGTTGTAGGACAGTAATACAGTGTGGTCCCAGTTTGGTTTTTAAATATTTCTGTGTACGTATATATAAAGGATTTACAGAAATATGGATAGAAATACAGATACATAGGGCGCCTGGGTGGCTCAAGTCACTAAGCGTCTGCCTTCGGCTCAGGTCATGATCCCAGGGTCCTGGGATCGAGCCCCGCATCGGGCTCGCTGCTCAGCGGGGAGCCTGCTCCTCCCTCTCCCACTCCCCCTGCTTGTGTTCCCTCTCTTGCTGTATCTGTCTCTGTCAAATAAATAAATAAAATCTTTTTAAAAAAATACAGATACATAAAGAATTTATATGCACTTTATATAAAGAATGTATATATTATGTAAAAATTATTTACATACAAAGTAAATAAAGTTATATACAATTTAAGTTACACATAACTCATTACATATATAGTGTGTATAAATGCACATTGTGTAAGCTCACATGTGTATAACGTGTGAAAGATACACACCAACATGTAAAATTATCTGGTTCTCCTTAGCTGCTGTATTGTGTTTTACGTGTCTCACCTCGAATTTTCCTACCGTGAAAATGTACTATTTGTGCAACTTTTTTAAACAGAAGTATTGAAGATCAAGTTCTCCCCCTGCCCCTTCCCCATCCTCTCACACCCCGCACCCCTACCCCCCCCACCCCGGGACTCACCCTGGACAACCAACTCCACGTCCCTGTGCTGAGAGCCAGCCGCGTTGGTGACCACACAGCTATACCTCCCTGCGTCCTCCTGCAGCGCCCGGTCAAGGTGGAGGCTGCCATCTGCTCGGATGGAATGCCGGCTGCCAGGTGGGAGCTGGTAAGGGTGAGGGAGCCCCAGTTTGAACTGCGGCCCTACGTGGGGCCAGCTGAGAAAGAGCGTTCTGGAGAACCACACTGCCTGCCGGGCCAGTGGGGAGCAGTCTGGACTGAGAAGCTAGGGGTTTGGAGAACCCCTCCCCTTCCCTGAGACTCCTCCACCCTGCAGACCAGCAGGGCTAGGGGTCCTTGCCCCCACTCTCCCCACAACGAGCTGAACTAGGAGGGCAAGCTGCCTGACCCCAGTGGGCCGATGGGAGCCTCCCCCAAGAGTGCAGGGTTGGAGCCGGAGTCTTTACTGAGCAGGTGCTGGGGCTCCAAGGCCCTTCCACACTGAAGCTGCAGAGAGGAGGGACAGACTCCTGGGGGGAAAACAGAGCCACACAGAGTAGAACAGACGTATGGCCACATCAGATGTGGTCCCAGAGAGAGAAGCAGAGACAGTGGCTCCTGGTGGCTGCCCAGATGTGTACGCACGGGGACCAGGGTGGGGCAGGGAGCACTGGTCCAGAATGGGGCCTGGGGTAACCTCTGTAAAGATGTCTAGTCAGCCCGTCTTTGGTGAGGGGTCCTTTTAAGAGCCCTTCCACCAGGCCTGAGCCCTCTTTCGGCCTCCTTGACCCTGTCCCGGGAGCCTAGCCTCACACCCTGCACTCAGGTTCTAGAAGCTGCTCCTGCACCATCTCAAGACCAGGCCCTTTGGGGCTGAGCAAGCTTGAGGGGATTTCTGCTGGTGGCACGCGGCAGCCCAACAGGCGCGGGTCCACCCGGCGTCCCTACTGAGTTAAAACAGACTCCACATCTCCAGCCACTCCCTGTCCTGGCCTCGACACGGCCCCGGGCCACTCCTTCCGCACCTACCCATCCGATCCTACTCAGGAAGGCTCCTCACCGCTGCAGCCCACACCCCCAGGCAGGGGCCTCCTCGGGGTCACGTCTAATCACACAGGCTGCAGAGTGAGTCGTCAGCATGATCAGCCTCTGCAAAGCCCACACGCTCCGGGGGCAGGACCCTGTCTGCCCTGCACCAGGGTCTGGGGGCAGGACAGCAGGAACAGAAAGACAGCCACACGGTCGCTACCTCCCTAGGAGTCCAGAGTCTGCCCATCTGCAGCAGTGACAGCACTTCTCTATGGCCTTGAGGGCACAAGGACCCCAGGATGTCTGAGGACAAGGCGCAAGAATTGAGGAAGGTGGGGGGGGGGGGCAAAGAAGGCGTGGCCACGAGGGGAGAAATGGAAGAAAATAAAGAAAACCAAATCAATATGAGTGGAGAAAGCAAGCAGCCACCGTGTGCCCAGCTATGTAGTCAGGGCAGGTACTAACGGGCCACGTCTCTGCCCCAGAACTGTCGGGGGGTGGGGACGAAAGCACTCTCTCCGCTCCCCAGCCTCAGCATTAGCAGAGCACAAGGTCCTCCGGAGGCTCTCCAGGGGACCAGCAGCCACACGGTCCTCAGCCGGACTTGGGAGGGCGGCTGATGCTATCAGCGCATTTATCAGAGAAATTTCTGGGAAGAGGCAGGAAAGAGAGGGAGGAAGGAAGAGCACATCCCAAAACAAGCGAACAGCCAAGCGGAGGCCGAGGGGGGCACACGACAGCCCCTCCGTCCCCAGGCATCCCCAGAGAGCCAGCACTCACAGGCAGGCCGGCCTTGAGCCAGTGTCTCTCTGGGAAGGGCCTCCCAGCCAGGATGATGCAGGGCAGGGACACCGGCTGCCTCTCCAGCACCCGGACGGTGGAGGCGCTGCTGGCGATCTGCGGTGGGGCTGTGGGGACAGGAGATGGTATGCGTCACGCAGATTCCCATGGGTGGTCACCCCCTCTCCTCCCCAGGGAACCAGTGGAAGCATCAGAACAGGGGCTCCTCCAGGGTCCAAGGGCGCACTTCCTGGGGCATGCTGCTTCCTGGGATCCAGATGCTCCTCCTGGAGAACCTGGCACGGACACATCTGTCCCAGAGCGTGGGCGGCCATGGGGGGGTCTCCCTGGGGGAGTCCCAACCTCCCCACCAAACCCTCTTCCCCTAGATCCACCAGCGAACCATGTCCGGTCACGACGAGCTGGGCCTCTGCCCGGACCTTCCCAAACACATTTTGAGCTTCACAGACATACGGGGCCTGATCTTCAGGGACCACACCTGAGGGGCAGAAAGAGGCAGGACTGACTGCCCGGACTCGCCACGGCTCCAGCCCCGCAGGGGCAGGCAGCCTTCGGCGCAGCCCGGCCCCGCAGAGGTGAGGTAGGAGGGCTGGGGGAAGCGGCCAAGCCTTGGAAGGGCGGGAAGGCCTCAGCGCTCCTCTGCAGAATGGGGGACGTTTATGAATCCCCGTGCCTTGTGGCATGATGGGGTGGGCTCGCTGATGTAAACACAGTGCCCGGCATCCGGCCCTGCGCACAGCAAGCGGTCATAGTGTGATGGTGGGGGCCATGATAATGGCAATGGGACACTTCACACGGGTCAGGGACTCTGCTGGGCGCTTTATGTGTATTACCCACACAGCAACCCCCCCGGGCGGCCTGTTAGTAAACCCAAGTGGTAGGTTTTGTCCTTATCATTACTATCTCGGGTTCAGAGTAGGAGAACGACGTGACCAGGGTCAGCCAGCCAAAATACGACCCTGCATCAACCCTACCCGCGTTCAAAGCCAGGGGTCAAGGCTCTGCTCCGAGCCACCTGGCCTGGGGGCTGAGAATATCAGAAGCCGTGCTGTCTCCCTTGCCCACCCTCCCCTCCCCCAGTGTCTTACTTTCAAAGAACAGCACGCCCAAATCGGGCTGCCCAGTCCTGCTGCCCCGCCTGGGCCCCAGTGGCTGGCCATCTCCACGGCGCCAGGTGACCAGCGGGGGCGGGCGGCCCATGGCCCGGCATGCCAGGAGGGCACTCCTCCCCAGCTCCACAGTGACGTCCCGGGGCAGCTCCATCAGCTGGGGTGCATCTGCAGGGAGAGGACCAGTCAGCCATGCCTGGTGGCTGAACCCACCGTGCCCCCAGAGGCCTGTTCCTGCCGCCTGCCTCCCCTCCCATTGCTAGAAGGTTCCATTTCTCCCAGCCTCACCCTCATGAACCTGGGGCTGACTCATATCCAGGGCTCCAGGGCCAACCTGAGCTTGGCTTGGTCCAGGCCTGGAGAGTTCTTAGGGATGAGGCAGAGGGAGTGGCCTTTGGCGGGATGAAGCTGCCGCCATGCCTCATACCCCTGCATGGGGTCACGGGGGCCTCGCCGGGCCTCGCCGTGCAGGGGAAGGCAACAGGCCTGTTCCTGGCAGCAACACCTCCCGGGAAGCCCACCTCTGAGGGGTGGCAAGGCAAGCTCCAGCCACAGGAGCCCAGCTACCTCAGAGACCCTCCCTTCTCTCGCCCTCTTCCACCTTCCTCCGGCAGGTGTCCTGAACTTGGGCAACAAACTATCCTGACCCCCAAAGAGCCAAATCTGTGGAGAGATGAATGGTCATCTTCATTCTCCTCTCTACATCTCTGTTTGCTAATATTTTTGTAAGGAGTACATAAAACTCCACCACAAAATGAAAACATGCTTACTATAAATAAGGTGACCTTACACTTGATGGTCCAAATGGGACACTGGAACATACTAATCAGGGCACCAGGACAACAGTCCCAAACAAGGACTGCCCTGCTCATGGGAGTTAAACAAAACTCCAATAATACACAAGAATATACTTCCCCCAGTTTTTGCTCCACACACCCCAAATCTCATGCCCTTCCCCAGGGTCATCACTGTTAACAGTTTGTAGTGTTTCTTCTAAACTTTTTTCGAAGCATTGTCTTATATTTATAATCAGGAGAAAATAAGTTGTTTCCCAAAACATAAAGTCATGATCCTTCCTACCCTTCGGCAGGCCAGGAGATGGCCCAATTCCAGATGGGTCCAGGCCCTGTCCTTGCAGCTTATGGGCACGGTTCTCAGGTCCCTGTCCCCAGACCTATGACCAGTAAGGTCCCCTAGGCTTTTTTTAACCTGTGGCATCCAACACCATGGAAAATCCTCCACCCCTTTATTCTGTCCGCCTCCCTCCAGAAATCTCCCCCATCCATCCAAATCATGACATCAAATTTCCCTCCTGGCCTAGGGATTAGGGATGTTCCAAGGAGATATAAACACAACTTGGAAAATTACTGCAAGGAGGACCCAAGTCTTGGACCCAGCCTCCAGACACCACCCACACGCCTCTCTTTCTTGTTAGGGCCTGGCAGCTGCCGAGATCCAGAATCCCAGAAAGCCTCCACTCCGGGCTCGCCTCAGATAGGATCATTGCTCCCGCAGAGCCCTGGCCCCGGGAGGCACGACTTTGCCATCCCCCACTTGCTGGGCAGAGCTGAGCCCAGGGCCAGATAACCCCAGAGCCTGCCTTCACCCGCTCCGTCCAGCCAGACCTGCTTCTTGACCTCCTTTGCCCCCAAACAGCCCAGCTTTGTCTCCAGACTGTGGGACACAACAAAGCACACTCTTCCCCATTGTCCTCCCAGTCCTGAACTTCCCCCCAAAAAAGGGACAACCAGCTTATGATAGTTAGCAAATAATATGTACAGAGGGTAGCATTTGGAATGCCTATTAAGGGACAGGCAAGGTGACGGTCCTTTTAGAAACAACAATTTCATCAACCCCATTTTACAGATGAGGAAACTGAGGCTCAGCGAGATTAAGGAGGGTGCCCAAGCGCACAGCTCGAAGTCAACAGCAGAGGAGGGCTCAGAGCTTAGGTCTGGCTGTTGCTAAGGCCCAGGCTCCTACCCACCGCACCCCTGTGTCCCCCCCCACCGGGGTCCTCAGAAGCAACTTGGCTGCTATTTCAGCCAGAGCCGCACCCACCTCTTCTGTCCTCTCTTTGGGTGAATCCCGAAGCAGCCAAATCCCAGACTCAGATCCCACCCAGAAAACTCTAACTCAGCCTCCGGCATAGCCATCCCCCCAGCCCAGTCTCACTGGAGCCCCCAACTAAGGCAGGATCCCAGAATCCTCATATGCCAGAGCTGAAGGCCCTTTGCTCCCCTCATTTGTAGATGGGAAACTGAGGCCGGGGGCAGGGGCAGGGGCAGGGCCGGCCCTGAGTCCTGCAGCATGTTGGTGGGGCCTGGGCTCCCAACCCAGTGCCCTTCCCAGAGACTCATCAGAGGTTCAGCCACCTCTGTCCTCAGCCCTCCTCCTCACGGACTCCCAGGTGACCCCTGCAGTAATCCAGGGAGGGACCGTAAACTGGCCCTGTGTTCAGACAGAATGTCAGGGTGTCTGTCACTGGGGGGACTGGCTTCCACAGCCCCCTCCTGGGAAGGTTCCTGCAGTTGGGCTGAGGCTGCAGCTGCCGGTGCACTCTCGTGGGCCTCTTCCTCCTTAGAAAAATATTAACAATTTGGGGCGCCTGGGTGGCTCAGTCAGTTAAGCGGCTGCCTTTGGCTCAGGTCATGATCCCAGGGTCCTGGGATCGAGTCCCAGTTCGGGCTCCCTGCTCGGCAGGGAGTCTGCTTCTCCTTCTGACCCTCCCCACTCTTGTGCTCTCTCTCTCAAATAAATGAATTAAATCTTTAAAAAAATATATTAACAATTCTATTTTATCACCGCATTGACATAAAGGCAGACAATCCAGGCTGGATTCATTTTCATCTACTTGTCGTCATCCATTTGTTTCCTTCTGATTTTAAAAGAAATTAGAATCAGAGCATTGTCCCGGGGCCCTGGACCTATCCCAGGCCCTAGGTTTGTGCCCGCTGTGCCTGATGGAAAAGCCAAAGCTACTTCTCTCCTGCTCCCCTAGGCTGGCCAGGGGTTCTCTGCACTCCCCAAAGCATAAGCTCTTCTCCCCTGCTCATCTACCCGGCAACCTGGGGCTCCCAGGCCGGGAACAGAAGGCAGGGACAGAAATGAGGAAACACACAGAGGAATGAACATCCTCTCTTCCTGAGTGAGAATCCAGCAGGTGCAGATAACTTAGCTCGGAGCAGCTGGTCTCAGGGAACAGAAAGGGCGCTGAACTTGGGACGGGCATGCCTGCTATGAGCCCGGTCACCAGCCATGTGATGAATCTCGCCGCCTCCCTGGGCCCGGGGCGGCCAGCGTGTTGAGTATCTATTCCATTCAAGCCCCGAGCGAAGCTCGTTCTCTCATTAAATCTATCAAGGACCCTATGAGCAAAGCTCTATTACTTTCCTCCCTTTTCACAGATGAGGAAAGGAAGGCTCAATAACTTGGCCAAAGAAGCAGTGGAGTCTGGGCATCATCCAGTCTGCCGGATACCAGGCCCAGAGGTGATGCAAAGGTGCCCTGCGGGCGGGGCCCCCAACACTGGCAGCCACCGCCCTCCTTCCCAAACGCGGCTGGGAAGCCGGTTCCTAGCTCAACAGCAGGAGCTGGGCACAGCGCCCAGCTGTTCCCCGCCCTGGAAGGCTCTGCCGGCCTGGCTAGGAAGGCCGGGCCACAGCTGCCACCCAGATGGGCAGGAAATTCGATTTCCCACCACTGCTGCCAGTCCAGCTCTCTTCAGACACACAGGTGCTGGGCCACCGTCCACCCCTTCCCCGACCTCAAGGCCGAAGGCCACCAGTGGCCAAGAAGCCTGCCTCTGGGATGCCAGCCGTCTCCTCCTCTGACATGGGGAACCCGCCCTAAGGTCCATTGCTGACAGGTGAAGGAATAGGACCAGGAGGGCGTGTCAGCCTGGACCCCAAAGAAATAAGGCACTGCTGAAAAGAAATCAGACACGGAGCAAAGGATGATTGCCTGTGACAACGCCAAGTACAGCCCTGGCTGGAGCGCCCTCTACACTCACCCAGAACCTACTGACTATTAACAATGACAGTGACGTTGATCAGAACCCCTCAGGCCCCAGGCCAGTCTTACCTTGCACTCCTCAACATCCTAGAGACATTTTGCCGACGAGGAACCCAAGGCTCAGAGTGGGGAAGCAATGTCCAAGCTCACCCTGCTGCTGAGCATCACGATGAAGTCCAGGGGCTAAAGGCCTGGACCCTGGGTTCGGATCTCAGCTCTGCCACTCAGCAGCTGTGTGACCTTGGGCAAGTCACTTAACCTCTCTGTGCCTCGGGTTCCCCATCTATATAGGAGATAATGACAGAACCCACCTCAAAGAGTTGTTGAGAGGTTTACATGTTAGTACACGAAACATGCTTAGAGCTGGCCCTGGTACCTGGCAAATTTCATAGATATCCTGGCTTATATGTTTATCGTTATCAGGCTCTAAGCCTGCACCTTTCCACACCCACCCCACTCTACCTGAGAGCGAGCCACATAGCGCACTCTCTACAGGGAACATCGAAGCACATCAACTCCCCACCCTAAAAACTCTCACCAACCCCGCAGGACCAAGCCCAAATGGTGCCAGGCTCCTGAGGCTGAGCATGACCCACAGCAGGTAGCAGCCTCCTGGGCGCCCCTCAGCCCCGGCTCAGTCTCACTCCCTGGCTCGCTTCTCCTGCCGTGGGGAGATCTGCACATGCTGCTCCCTTCGCCTCGAACACTGCTCCCCAGCTCATCACCTGCCTGATGGCTTCTGGGTTCATCTCAGACATCACCTCCTCCAGGAAGCCTTCCCAGCCCCCAATGTCTGTTGGACTCCTTCTCTGGGCACCAACAGCTCCCCATGGATACCACTTGCAAATGCTCACTACCCTGAGTATCCCACTTGTCTGTTTGCCGTCTCTCTCCTCGACACCAAGAGCAACACAAAGGCAGATGCCGAGTCTCGCCTGCTGTTTTGTCCCCGGCACAGGGCCTGGCCACCTGGTGACCGCGCAAGGGAGGTAGGAGTGACAGAACCAACAACTGAAGGCTAAGGGTGCCCCAAGCCCGGGAGAATCCAACCCTGACATGGCACCATCGTCCTCGGGGCCAGAACCTTCTACTCACAAGGCCTGCTCCACCCAGGGCCCCTCACTGTCCTTGGGGAGCCCCTTGGCCATCCCACCCAGCCTCGACAAGCACATTGTTGATTCTCTGTGCTTCCCCGGGACTCCCAGCACCTGGCCTTCCCGCCGTGGCCACAGCAAACCCCTCAGAGCCCAGTTCATGCTGGCCCAGCATGCCGAGGAGCTGTGCCCACAACTTTGAGCAATCCCCAGGGCCCTGGGTGCAGGCCTGGAATTCAGACGTCATGACAGTCACAGCCAAGGCCATGCACCAGCCACAGAAGAACCCAGACTCCCCATCTGTAAAGAGGGGATAATCACCCATCTGTTTAGTAAGCACTCGAGATGGGCTAAACCCTGTGCTAAGCATTATATGCCTGATCTCACCAAACCCTCCCAGCAACCCCATTTTACAGATAGGAAAACTGAGGGTCAATGACTCAACCAAAGCACATAGATGGTAAATGATAGAGATAAGACGGGAACTCAGATCCCAGGGATGACCATGCCCAAGCTTGAACCAAACTGTCTCTGTGGTAGGCAGCCTCCAAGGTGGCCTCCTGGGATGCACACACTTGAGTAGCCCCTCCCACCCATCGTGTACCAGGGTTGGTCTGTGTGACCAAGACAATATAGTAGAAGTGACAGTATGTCACTTCCAGGACCGGCTGGTTATAAAGACTGCAGCTTCCTTGTGGGATTCTCTCTCTTTCCCTCTCCCTCCCTCTCTTTCTCTCTCTCTCTTCTCCCTCTCTCTTTTCTCTCTCTCTTCTCTGTCGTCTCTCTCCCTCTTTCCCCTCCTCTCTCCTCCCTCTTTCTCCTCTCTCTTTTCTCTCTCCTTTCTCTCTCTTCTCTCTCTCCTCTCTCTCTTCTCCTCCCTCTCTCTTCTCTCTCTTATCCCCCCTCCCTTTTCTTCCCCCTCTCTCCTTCTCTCTCTCTCTCCCTCCCTCAACTCCCTTGCTCATGGGAATCCATGTCAGGAGAAGCCTTCTAGAGACGCCCACATGGGGAACGAACGAACTGAGGCATCCTGCCAACAGCCGCGTGAGTGAATCCAGACTGGCTCCTCCAGCCCCAGTCAAGCCTTCAGATGATGCAGCCCCGGCTGAAGCATTAATTGCAATCCCGTGAGAGCCTCCGAGCCACAACCACCCAGCCAAGCCACTCCTAAACCCTGGCCCTCCAGAACTGCAAGCAAATAAATGCTTACTGTTTAAGCCACAAAGTTTTGGGGCAATTTGTCATACAGCAAGAGGCACTGTGTCCTTGGTCCCACGTGCTCCGGATGCACATGATACAGATTCCACACTGGCATTCTCTATGGTAGAGTTCCCTCCTCCCTGCTCAGAGGCAGGGCAAAGGGGGAGGGGGCAGGTGGGGACAAGGTGTACACTCACGTCCAACCTCCAGCTGGATCTCTGCAGAAGCATCGCCCATCTCATTGACAGCTCGGCAGGTGTAGACGCCAGCATCCCTCTCCCGAGCTGCTGGGATCCGCAGTGTCCCAGAGCTGGAGCCCTCGGGGGCCAGAATCATTTCAAGACCCCCTGCACCAAAGATGGGAAAACATCAGGCGGGTGCCCACGGTGGTCACGGAGGCTAGGGTACCAGGCTGCTGAGCCTTCCTGACCCTCAGGCTCCTGTAACTGCACTGGGCTGGAGCCTGGGAGGGGCCGAATGGGGCACGGTCCCTCCCCAAAAGCCAGGACCCCCATTATTTAACAGGGACAGAGTTTCAGTTTTGTAAGAGGAACAGAGTTCTGGAAACGGATGGTGGTTAATGGTTATTCAACAATGCGAATGTACTTAATACTATCAAGCTGTAGCCCTAAAAAGGGTTAAGATGTAAAGTTTGTTATTTGTATTTTACAACAATTAAAAAAAAATTTTTTTTAAGTCAGGACTCCTAGCTCCAGCCCTGCAGGGGGGGCTTTCCCTGAGCCCCTCTGCTGACCAGGAGTGAGGCCCAGTCTGTCCCCCTACTTGTGACAGGCTCAGCACCCACAGACTCCTTGCCTGGGCCTCCCTGCTGGGTCCCCATCCTCTGCCCCAGTTCCAGACTGAGGTCACCCCAGGATGAGCACACCCCAGTCACTGGCTGCCTCTCTGACACCTGACCCCAGGCAGGCCTCCCTCCTTTCTCCTGCCTGTGGTCTACACCCAGGCTCCCCTGATCCCAACCTACTTTCTACATTTTAATATAATTTTTTATTTTTATTGTTTTTATTGTGATAAAATGTACATAACACAAAACTTGACCACTTTAAGCATTTTGAGTGTCCGATTCAGTGGCATCAAATACGTTCACGTTATTGTGTAACCATCCCCTCCATCCGTCTCCAGAACTTTCTCATCTTGCCAAACTGAAACAATGTCCCCGGTAAACACTGACCCCCCCCCAACCCCCCACACCCAGCCCCTGGTGCCCACTCTTTTCCTTTCTGTCCCTACACATCTGCCTCGTCTAGGTCCCTCACGTAAGTGGAATCATAGAGTATTTGCCCTTCTGTGTCTGGCTGATTTCACTCTGCATCATGTCCCCGAGACTCATCCGTGTTGTTCTCAGAATTTCACCCCTTGTTTTCAAATGAAAAAAAATTTCAATTGTGGTAAAAAACACAGAACAAAATTTACCATCTTAACCATTTTCAAGAGCACAGTTCAGGGGTGTTAACTGTATTTACACTGTTGTACAATTTGAATTCCACTTCTTTTCCAGTCTGAATAATATTCCACTGAGAGAGGCCCTTTTAAAAAGTGTTCCCAGGGCAGGCTCTCGGCCAGAACAGGAGAGACATGAGCACCGAGTCAGGAGTCCCGGGGCCTCTGCCACCCAGGGGTAGCCTGGCACAAAAGGCTCACACTCTGAGCTGCTTCTGCCTGTGTCAAAGTCAAGGTGGGCTCTGACAAGCTGGCAGACAGGTGCCATGAATGACAGAGCCCGTCCAGGTGGGAGAGGGCAACACGGGTGAGGGCTGACCCTTGGGAGGAGCTAGGATTCTACTCCTGGAAAGACAGGAGCAGCCCCTGCTGAGGGCTCAAGAACACTCCCATCAGCCAAACTCCAGCTCGGAGTCCGGCACTGGGAAGACCCTCCGTACCCATTGACTCAAAAGAGCCTCAGAACAGCCCTGGTACTACTGGTCCCCATTTCTCAGATTAACCGCATCACCATCACTAAGAACACTGAACCCAGGGGCGCCTGGGTGGCTCAGTCGGTGAAGCATCTGCCTTCGGCTCAGGTCAGGATCTCAGGGTCCTGGGATCGAGTCCCGCGTCAGGCTTCCTGCTCAGTGGGGAGTCTGCTCTTCTCCCTCTCCCTCTGCCCCTCCTCCCTGCTCATGTTCTTGCTCGCTCTTGCGCTCTCTCTCAAATAAATAAATAAAATCTTAAAAAAAAAAAAAAAGAACACCGTGCCCAGCCCACCTGCCAGGCTTGTTCTAAATACTTTACTTATGTGAACTCATCTCATCCTCACACAACTAACCTATCTGATGTTCCCCATTTCCCAGATAAGGAAGCAGGCTCAGCGATGCCAGGTCACCTGCCCGCTGTCACCCAGGGGAGCTAGAATTCAAATCTGTGTCTACTCTAAATCCTGCTCCTCACCACTGAGCTGCCAGTCCTCCCAGACACCCCATTCGCAGTGCCACTCCCCACCCCATGACCATTCCGGAAAGCTGATCCTCCAGGGGCCCCAGAGGGACAGTTCCCCGGGCCCCTCTCCCACCTGGCGTACCTCGATACCAGATGACCCGGGGTGGGGGCACCCCAGACACCTCACACACCAGCACAGCCTGATCCCCGACGGCAGCCAGCACCACCTCATTTACTGCAGAGACTGACGGTGGATCTGCGCGGGAGCAGATGGGGAGCTTGGGACCCGCCCACAGACTCCCTAGGTCAGCAGTGCAGCTTCTCACGGTGGGGGGGCGGTGAGCGAGGACAGGGAAGGAGCTGCATCCTCTGCCTCCTCCCCACCCCCCACCACTCAGGGACCGTCACGACAGAAAGATCTAGCCACTGTTGGTTTTCTTAAAAGTTTCTGACCCAGGACCTCTAATTAAAACCAGTCACTCCTGGAACCAACCCACCCCACACACATCCGTTTCTCATTGAATTTGCCATAAAAGTCGAAACCTGGGGCGCCTGGGTGGTTCAGTCAGTTAAGCGGCTGCCTTCGGCTTGGGTCATGATCTCAGGGTTCTGGGCTTGAACCCCCAGTTGGGTTCCCTGCTCAGCGGGGAGTCTGCTTCTCCCTCTGCCTCTGCCCCTCCCCCTGCTTCTGCTCTCTCTCTTAAAAAAAAAAAAAAAAAGCTGAAACCCTACAAGGTCCTAAATGCCCTGCATGGGCTGCCCATCCCTCCCCCTGTCCCCGTCCCCGACTCCCTCCCATCCTCTCCATACCAGCCTTCTTGTTGCCTCCTGAGCACCCCAGACTCATTCTGACCTCAGGGCCCGTGCCTCACCAGGTCCCTTTCCCATTCTTGTCTCTGGCGAGCATCCGCCCCTCGTGGAGACCTTGGCCCATCCTGTGTGTACCAGCCGTGTCCCTCCCGTCCCCACCTGCACATCACACTGCTCCCATAGCACACTCCGAAAGCACCGTTATCCGTTTGCATGCTTCTTCTGTGCCTCCCCGTGAGAATATGAGCTCGCCCCGGGCAGCGACCACGTGTTCACTGCTGAATCCCCAGGGCCTGGCACACAGCAGATGCTCAACAAGTATTTGTGGATGGGAAGGAGGGAGGGAGAGAGAGGAGGGAGGCTCTTCTGAGATGCCCAGGGCCCAGGTACCTGTATAGTAGAGGGTGACCATCTCTTCGTCTGTGCCGACCTCATTCACAGCCTGGCAGCTATAATTCCCAGCATCCTCTGGGGCCACTCCCTGAATGATCAGGGTTCCCTGGGCATCTACATGGATTCTGGAGTCAGGCCATAAAACAACATGTTCAATGGCCAAAAGGCCAATGAGGTCCAGTCACCCGAGGACTACCTCAGTCATCACAACAACAAATTAATTAATAGCATCACTAGCGATCGCCATTTTCTACTGACTGCTTGCTCTGTGCCTGGCTGTATGCTCAGAGCTTTGCATAGATTGTCCTTGTTAATGCATGAGGTTCAGAGAGGTAAAGCGACTTGCCCAAGGTCACACAGCCTGAATGGCAGGGGCAGGATTCAAGCACAGGTCTACTGGATTCTGGAACTAAAGCTCCCTGACCCCTGAGCTCATACTGAGGCATCATTATATTTCCAAAGTGATCTTGCTCCTGAGTCTCAAATGATCCCAGAAGAAGGCAGGACAAATGCTCCCCTCTCCCCGCACCACCCCCCACCCACCACCACCCCATTTACAGGTAAAAAGATGGAGGCCCAGAGGCATCCCCCAGGAGTCCTTATTCACCTGCTCCTGGTCCCAGAGCCCCTGGCCCTGGGCCCCTCACCTGCTGTCCTCTTGCAGAGCATGACCCCCACGGCTCCAGGAGATGTGTGGTGTGGGGTATCCAGAGGCTGAGCAGCTGATGTTCACCTCCATACCCTGGGAGAAGTGCTGGGACCGGGTGTGGATGCTGACCTGGGGGGCCTCTGCAGTATAAAGAGTGGACAGGTGGGGAAGAGCCTGTCAGGGCAGCCATGCTGTTCCAGGTGCCCAGCCCCAGCCTCCTCTCCATCCCCAAAGTCACAGATGGGCCAGACGTAGGAAGCAAAGGCCCCAAGGGGCCTGAATCCCCAGGGAGTGGCTTTCCTGGGAACTGGGGTTGACCAGGCAGCCGCCCAGGCCACACAAAGTGGCTTTCCTAATGCCCCCACAGGTTCTGCTCCAGGCTGAGCATCTTGGAGAGGGTCAGGCAAATAGGCAGATGCCAGAGCTGGGGACAACTCTCACCTCCAGTGACCTTGAGTGGACCCCAAGGCCTGCCCGAGTATTGGCCCCAAACCTAGGTTCTATTCACAGTACAATAGGCTTGTTGGACTCAAACAGACCTCACCAGGCCAACTCACCTAGAAAACGTAAACAGGCCCCTCCCATGTCAGTGGCAGACAAAGCTAATAGATATGGCAGAACCTAGACATGGCCTCAGAATCCTTCTCAACACACTCCAGGCAACCAACCAAGAATTGCTGGCACAAGAGAGAACAGTTGTCCCAATAGGCTCATTTTCACACTTGGAAAAATAGCAGCCCAGAAAGAAAGATCTGTCTAAACCCTGGGTAGACCCGACGTGACCTCCAGGTCCTAAAACTCCCAGATGGGGACTCTTTCCACTGCCTCCCCCGACCCCATCTGGTCGGTGCCACCCAGCCCCTGCCAAGCACATCTGATCTCTGGACTTCCAGGAGTTTCCTGCATTCCATTCCTGCCCTTCATATGGGGGGGGAGGGGCAATGGAGGTGCTCCACGGCATGGGAAATCAATAGGACAATGAAATCGGCTTGGCCTACAGCAGCAGAAATTTAGGTTAGATATTAGGGTGAACTTTCCAACAGGGAGAACCCCTAAACTTATGCTAGGAGGCTACAGAATCCTCTTTCTCTGGAAATTCAGAAGACAGTCACAGGACTAATGTTGCCTGCCCGACGTGATGCCTGGGCAGAGGCATGGATCAATGGGCTCTGGGGAGGAGCACTAGGGAGTGTGTTAAATTGGAAGGACAGACAGCAGTGGAAGGCAGAGCCTCACCTCGCACCAGGAGCCAGATGGATGCCCTGGTGACCCCATTGGCGTTGCTGGCCATGCACTGGTACCGCCCACCGTCGATGGGGATAACGTCGCTGACCTCCAGGGATAGGTTGGCCAGCTGGGCGACTCTGCCCGTCGAGGCCGACAGGACTCGCCAGTCCCGGATCCACGTCAGGTTGTAGGGGACATCACTCAGGACCTGGCAGGACAGGACGGCGGTCTCCCCTGGGGACACGGTGATGTTGGGGGCAGGGACTAGCTGCGGCGGGGGGTCTGAAGGAACAAAAACAGAGGAGACTGGGAGGGGGCGGACACAGAGAGAGGGCCATCCTGCCAGCGCTGGGGGTGTCCTGACTCCAGAGTCCCGCACGGGATCCTTGAAGACACGTTGTCCATCAGAGCAGTGGAGAAGCATCTGCTCACCATCCCAGGCCAGCGCCGCCCCGGGAGGAGGGCCCATTTCCCCCACATCCCCCCACTTCCCCACCACCATCACACCCCCGACGAGGGCCGCATGGCACATGCGTGCTTTTCGCACGACAGCCAAGTGCAACATGGACCAAGATCCCCACTACTCTTCTCACCCCGTGAGCCAGGAACTCCCCTCTGGGGAATACAGCCTCGGAAATCACCGTCAAGAGGGAAACAGTAATGAGTACACAGCTATTCTCTGTGCAGATCGCAGGAGGATCCTCACAGCCAAAATGTACCACGGAGGCCACTGCCCCAAACGAGGAAAGAGCTGAGAAAACCACTATCCTGACAGGAAAAAAGGGTAAGTGATCAGATCAGAGACCATCTAACCAGGGATGTGGGCCCGAGCGCTCGCAGGGAAAAAGCTGGGTCCACACAAGCTACACGTGTCAATGACCTGCTGTCACAAAGAGCATGTGAACTTCACAGCCCCGAAAAATGATACTGCAGAAACCAGCCAGAAATAATATTCTGGGGCAAATGAGAAAATCTGACTGCAGCCAAATTAAATAGCATTAAGGTATTATTGTTCATTTTATTAGGTGTAATCATAAAATTTTTATTATATGGGAAAATGTACTTTCTAAAAAAAAAAAGAGTGATAAATACTGAAATGTCAGGATGCCTACAATTTAGTTTAAAATAGTCTAGCCAGAAAGCGAGAAAGCAAATATGGCAAAATTTTAGCGATTAGTAAGTCTAAGGAATGGGTGTGTGCGTTTCCTTATACTGTTCCCTTTTCCTGTCCTTATCATTTATAAAAAGTAAAACCATGGGGCGCCTGGGTGGCTCAAGTCGCTTAAGTGTCCGACTCTTAATTTCGGCTCAGGTCATGACCTCAGGGTTGTGAGATCGAGCCCCACGTGGGGAGTCTTTCTCTCTCCATCTCCCTCTGCCCCTCACCCTCCTCAAATAAATAAATCTTTAAAAATTTTTTAAGTAATAGAAAATTTTTAAAAATATAGAAGTAAAACTGTTAATTCATTCTGTAGAAGCATGTTTGCAGACACATTATATTGTTAGATGATAAAAAATCAGGTTGCCATATGTGTATGTACGTGTAATACATATGTATAATACTATCCCATTTTCTTAAAATGCGCACATAGATAAAGGTCTAAAAGGAAGTAAATTAAAATGCTGTGGAGGTTGGGGTGCCTGGGTGGCTCAGTCGGTTAAGTGTCCGACTCTTGATTTCGGCTCAGGTCATGATCTCAGGGTCGTGAGATCAAGCCCCAAGCGGGGAGTATGCTTGGGATTCTCGCTCTCCCTTTGCCTCTCCCCCTCAATCCCATGCTCACTCACTCTTTTTCTCTAAAATAAATAAATAAATCTTTTAAAAAAATGCTATGGAGGTTGTCTCTAGAATAAGACCACAGGTTATCCAAATCTTCTTTTGCCTGTCTGTACTTCCCCCCGTCTTCCTGCCAGGAGCATGGCAGTCTGTGTGAGATTAGACGATGCAGACTGACTAATCTTTCCATGTTCCTTGGGCTCCTTTTCTTCTCTTCAAGACAGTTTAGATTCTTGATTTAAAAAACGGAGCCCATTTCGTTTCTAGACGGCCTGTGACATCTCCAAACTTCCTGAGCTGGATGGTGCTATCCTGGCAGGGACCTGGAGGCATTAAGGGAGGGGGACTTCCGGATGGACAGTGGCCCCTGGAAGGGCCTAGGGGAGGAGGGCATGACCCTAGCCGGGCTCCTCAACCTTCCTCCATCTGAGATCCACAGGCCGCTCCTGGGTGACAGCCCAAACGGGGCGCCAGGGGGCAGGTGGCAGCATGGGCAGTGGACTCTGGGGAATGGACAGTCCCCGGCAACTGGCTGGCATGCTCCCCCCGCAGATGGAGACGCCCTGGGGGCAAACCCTAGAGGGAAAAATCAAGAAGGGGTGGGGAGGGTATACGAGGGTATACGAGGACGGGCCGAAAGGACAGACCTGTGACAACAATCTGGGCCTTTGCTCGTCCAGTCCCAGCCCTGCTGATGGCCGTGCACTCATACACCCCTTCCTCGGTCTTGGAGGCCCGTGGGATCTCCCAGCTGCTGTTTCCCGACACCCTGCAAACCCAGAACAGCTGGAGACACACAATCCCACTGACCCCAGCCAGGGTCCCCCAGCTTCGTCCGGTCCCTAAACCCTGCCCAGAGGGAACAAATCCTCTTGGAGAGGCTGTCTGACTCTTCTTACCACCAAGGACATGCAAATTTTACAACATGCTGTGTGACTCTGAGCAAGTCCCTTTCCCTCTCTGAGCCCCAGACTTTCATGCATGAGGGGGCGGGTCTCAGACGGTCCTTCCTGTTCTAACCCCAGGAGCTGGGCCCTGCATGGGATGAGTGTTCCAGAAGCTGGGGAGGCCCACAGCTCCTTCACAGGGTGATGACCCAGCAGCGGTGGGAGCTTTGGGGACCACCCTCCCCCATCTTGGGCCATGCTGCGAGGTGCCCAGGAGGACATTATGACCGAGACCAAAGGTCCTTCTCCCACCACCCACTCCCCTCAGACCCCCGCGGCTGGGGACACTGGGCGGCCGGCACCCACTCACTGCAAATGCCTCTCCTCGCCCAGCCTGGCTCCGTTCCGCTGCAGCTGTAGCCGGAAGGGCAGGGTGCTGTGCACAGAGCAGGAGACCAGCAGGGGCTGGTGCAGGTAGCCATGGATCCTGGGGGGCATGCTGACCAGGGGGGCACCTGTAAGCAAGGCCCAGCAGTGAGGATCCTTCCCTGCCGCCCCCCACAGCCCGCCCTTGTCAGCGATGCAGAGACTGCCGGGATGAGCCAGGATTCCATCCGGTGGTCACCAAGAACAGGTTGCTTTGCCCATGCCAGCTCAGTTTCCACCTCTATTAAATGGGCTTCATCCTGGTACTGACGTCCCCATGCTGTCTGGGGAGTTGGTGAGAGACAGGGCATGTGCACACGGCATGGCAAGCCCCCTCGGGATGAGCTCCTGCTGTTTCTGTGGTTTGTGGGAAGACCAGCCGAGATGGACCAGTCTGCGCCCCCGCCTTCTCCACTGTCCAGGACGTAGAAGTCAGACCAGTCCAGAGATCTGATGAAATGCTCCCCAGATTGGGCTCTCTGCGCTTCCAGACCTCTCATCTGCCTGGAGGGTCAGTCTCACTCAAGGATGTTGGAAGAAAGCCTTTTTTTATATTTAAAAATAAGCAAAGCTGGAGTATGGCTGTGAACCCAAAGTTCACACGCATTTCTGAGATAAAGTAAGAGACTTAATGAAATCTCACAGTTTGTGATGAGCCCCGTGGGGCCCCCTGGAGACACCCTCCCCCACCTATCCCTGGTCTTGGGGTGACACGTTCTCTCTCCTTGGCTATTGGAATTGCTTCAGTGGGAAGGTCTGAGAACACCCCCACAGGGTCAGTGACTGCCATCAGGGCCTCGCTGGGGGATTGCAGGCGTAGGCTCAACTCTCGTCCTGCCCTGCCCCCCCCATCCCCACCAGAGATGCTCCGTGGGTGAGACAATGCACCAGACGTCCTCCGAGCCCAGAGCTGGGGGTGGGCGGGTGGCGGGTGACATCATGCTGCAGGCTCCCTGCCACATCCCAGGGGAGAGGGATGTTGGACTATCCAGCCACGTCCTCAGCTGTGTGCAAAGCAGCCACTGCTCACCCACACACACTGGAAGCCTCTCCAAGGCCAGCTCAGGCTCCATCCTCCATGAGCTCAATGGGCCCAGGGACCCGAGGCCCAGCCCTGCCACCCGCCCATGTCTCCCAAACCCAGAGCCTCCTGCTCGAGGCCAAACTCCCAGCTTCCCAGACCTAGAAGGTGGGGAAGGAAGGAAAACTCCAAGCCACCTCCCTTCTCCCTGCCCTGCCAACACAACACACACACACACACACACACATACACACACACTTTCATCTAGAGCTGAGGTGAAGACCAAAAGCCAGAGCTTAACTCCAAGCCCTTAGATTCATCTGAAAGACCAGGAGAGAGAGAAACAGAGGTTGCTACTGCCCCTGCTGAAACTCCTTCCTGAAAATTCCTCCTTGGGGTTATATAAGCCAAGGGACAAGGGGCCCAGGGACCACAGCAGGGGAGTGGAGACCAGGAGGCTGAGAGAAGGGGGTCCCCAGCCCCCCACCCTGCCCCACTTGGGTTCTCAAAGTCCTTCACCTCACCATGGGCACCTTGGTGGCCTCCATGCACCCCTACTTGAAGTAGACAGAGGAGTCTGCCCCTTGTCAAGAGATCCCCAGCAAAGATGTTGGGTGTCAGTGACATCCATCTCTGTGTGCTCCCCCCAGGCCACTGCCATGGGAAAGGGGGTAGGGATCAGGAGGAGGGAACAAAGCCCAACAAGGAGGCTGTTGGCCAGTGAACTCAGATACCCCAGGCTAGGATCAGAGGCAGAGCCAGAGAGCTGAAGACTCAGCCCTGTGCTCTGGAAGCTTCTGACCTGGATGGGAGACCTCAGGGACACAAGGGAACGAGCAAAAAGCCACACATGACCAAGGATAGGACCATAAAATGACCTGTGCCCACAATGACATGAGAGTAACAGCAGTTGCTACATATGGGGGGCCCTGGCCCACAATGCCCACATCCTGGGCACAGCCTCAGGGTACCCAAGAGATGTCTTGTTATGTGTATTAGCTTATGGAACCCCTAGGGCAACCCTGTGAGATGGGTATCATGAGCTTCTTCATCTGTAAAGTGAGGACACACCTCAGAACTATTACAAGCACTCAGTGAGCTACTGTATGGCAGGTACTTGGCTCAGGATTGTCCCATGAGAGGTGCTCAAGACAGTGACTGGTATTACCATGATTATGGTTATGGAAGAGCACACCCACATTCACTGCCATGCCCCCCGCTGTGCCTACAGTGCCTAGCACCATGAAAAACACAAAAATGAATGCTAGATGGATATTTGGATGGATGCATGCATGCATGAGTGGGTGGGTGGATGGATATTTGGACGGATGGATAGATGCATGGACGAGTAAGTGGGTGGATGGATGAATAGGCAGATGAATGGATGGATGTTTGGACCAATGAGTGGGTGGGTGGACAGATGAATGGGTGAGTGGATGCATGGGTGGGTGGATAGATGGATGGCTTGGTACTAAATCCTTGACCTGACTGCTACATCTGAAGCATCTCAGTATTTAGCATGATGCATTGCAGAGCGTGCTGCTCATAGAAGTTTAATGAACTTTTCCTCATCTCATCTAATCAGGGAAGGTTTCCAGGAAGAAATGGAGTCTCCAAGTGAGCCAGGGAGCTGGGAGCAGTGAGAGCCACTCACTCACCTGGGACCACCCCACTGTAGGAAACTCCAGAGACACGGAGCAGGGGATTCCCCTCGTGGTCTTTGCCCTTCACCTTGAGGTAGAAGCGCTCCTGGGGGGCGTGGAAGGGTGGTCCGCCCCACAGCTGATGCGTGGATCCGTTCGAGAGGGGCCTCGTGGGCAAAGTCAGGAGGGACCGCCCTGAGCTGTGTGAGAGCTCCACCGAGTCCAGGCGGCCGGGTGCCTGCAGGCCCGTGGAGTTGATCACCAGGGAGATGGGCACCCCTGCAGAGGGAAGGGTGAGGAAGAAGATCCTGGCGTCTGTTCTGGGCTCCATGATCCTCTCCAAGCAGGGGCCCTCGGACCACAGTCAGGGACCCAGCCTGCTTGGCCCTCTTACCGGCTTGCTCACCTTCTGTTCCCTGTGCCACCTAATGCTGGGGGTGGATACAGAGGGGGCCTGCTACTGTCCGTGGTCCTGAAACGCCACTGTCCATCCAAACCATGGCTTCCCACGACTGCAACACCTCCAGTCTGCAGACTCGGGCTCACGTGGAGTAGAACTGGGAGAGGGCATTTCTCTCCACCCTAACCCGCCCCCCCCATTAACTCTGGAATTGCATCAGGTAGGTTCTGGGACCGGCCTCAGTGAGACACACGCTAGTTTGGGAACTCTGGTTCCTGTTCATCCTCCCTCCTCTGTTCAGCTTTCCTTTGATTTTCCTTCTGTTTTATTAGAAATGGACTTTTCACACTATCCCAGAAAACATAAAATTGGGGTTGGGTTTCATAATTCCCTTAGTTGATTTGGGAATGTCGCTCAGGTCTTTCCCTTTTCAAACAGTTATTATTTTTTTCCTTAGAGATCATAAACCAGGAAACAGAGGGTGTGGTTGGTATGATCCATCAAATGCCTTAAAATCTTTAAGAAACATGGAACAATCTGGAAAGGGCATATAAAAATCTGGAAGTCCAGATTCCTTTGAAAAAGAATGTGTGTCAGTGCTGGGCCCCATCCCCATGTTGCAACAATCAGCCAAGGGCATGCTCCCTGTGGTAGGGCAACCACTACCCTACTCCCTGATGCCCCTTCAGTGAAGCCAAGTGCCAAATGCTATTTATCACTTGCAATCGCCCTGCTGTTTCTCTCTCCTTTTTTTTTTTAAACTGTCTTGGACCCACCTCTTTCTCAAAAGCAGAAACCAAAGATCGCATGTGGCCCGCCTTCAACCTCTTCCACTGGGGACTGGCCCTAGGGGCCCTTCAGTTTTCAAGCACTGCAGTTAGGATTTTTTTCTCTCCTGGCTCTAGAAGTTTCCCTGCCTCTCCCCCTTCCTACCACTGGGAAAAACAAGCACTAAATAAGCAAACGGCCCCCTTTTGCTTTGAAGATGTTACCGCTAGTCCTGGCAGAGAACCAACCAGGGCTGACAAGGATGACAAAGATTAGAGGAAATGCACATTCAAAAGCTCTAAGGATCTGGCATCTACCATTTGGGTCACCAGTCAGTGATCTGGAGTTAGCCTGACCTAGTCTAGGTCCCTCCCCATCTCCCTTCTGAGCTGGACCCAGCAAAATCCTCTGAAGGGCCCCTGGTGAGCGATCATACTTCCCAAACTATAAATTGGGACCCCTGACCTGGCCACCAGATGGTATTTTCTGGCATGAAGCTCTGGCAACCTGAGCCAAAAGCCCCTGCCTGCTCTGGAGCCCAGGCTTCTCCAGATGGAACCATGATGGGGCACACAGGCAACACCAGATCCCAGTGGGCAGCTTCTAACCAGAAAATCGACCTTATGCCTCCAACTCTAACATCTCCCTAGGCTCCCAACCCCCACCCAGCCTGCACAGGGCCCATTCTAGCTACATACTTAGGGCCTGCCCCCCCCACTTCCAAAAGGCAAGCCCCACCTCTCCAGAAAGCAGCTCTGCATCGCCCCCAGGGTCAGGAGCACTGTACCTTGCAGGGGCCACTCAATGGTGTGGTTGAGGTCCAGAGAGGGCTGAGTGGAGAAGCCAGCTCGGAAGTCGATGTTGCTGACACCTGTGATCCTCACTGAATGGCGACCACTGCTATAGACCTAGCACAGACCCAGACCCCATCACCAGGGCGCCCGACGCCAGCTCCAGGGCAGAAGGTGGCCACCCTGACCTGCCTCCGGTGCCCGCAGCTGCAGTTCTCCCACCTTTACAGACACATGGGCAACTTCCCTGCTCGCTGGGGGCCCAGCGCTATGCTCCCAAATGCAGTAGAAGAGGCCCCAGCTATGGCTCTGTCCTGAGCGGGACTCTGGAACCTGCTCTGCCTTTCCAGCTACCCCTCCCAACACCCACAGCCCCGTCTGTCCCCCTGCATGTCTAATCCCCGCCTTGCCTCCCCACTGGCAGTGGAGCTCTTGGCTCAAAAATGCTCAGAGTTGGGATGCCTGGGTGGCTCATTCAGTTGGGCGTGTCTGCCTTCGGCTTGGGTCATGATCTCCAGGTCCTGGGATCGAGTCCCGAATCAGGCTCCCTGCTCAGTGGGGAACCTGCTTCTCCCTCTGCCTGCAGCTCCCCCTGCCTGTGTGTTCTCCCTCTTTCTGACAAAAAATGAATAAAAATCTTTAAAAAAAAATGCTCAGAGTTTGAAGGGCAGGGTCAATGTTGCCCCTTCGTCGGTACCATCCACACCTAGCTCAGGGCTTGGCACCTAGGACGTGCTCCATAAACATTTGCTCAACCATCAGGAGCTCACATCCTTCCCAGGCAGCAGCCTGCCCCATCCCAGGACCCTCTGCCAGGAGCCCAGCCTACCCCCAGTCCCTGGACTCCAGCACCTTGCAGATTAGAGCAGGCCTACCTCCTCCTGCCAGGCATGTCCCTCTAAGCCATCCTTCCCCCAAGGTCACCCTTGCTTCCTTTGTTCATTCTTCACAGGATAGGTTTCTGAACCTCAAGCCGGCTTGGTCACCCACCTCTGGACACTCAAGCTGTTTCTCCAACTCCTTCTTAAAAGTTCCCTAACTAACCCCAAACCACTCTACTTCCTCTCACTGCTGCAAAGCAGAATACTCCTCCTCTGTTCTTGACCCTTTGCTTCTATTGATATGTCCCCGTCACCACCCATACTCCAGCCCTCAGCTTCTCAGGGCCCCAGCTCCCCAGGACAGGCAGGAGGGAGACAGGGTCTTGGCTTGGTGAAACCGGTCCCCCTCCCTGGGCACCAGGGCCCCCCTACCTTGATGGACCACAGCCCAGGATGCTCAGGCTTAAAGGCCACAACCTTGGCGGAGTCAGGGATGTTGAGAAGCACGTTGAGGCCCTCATCCTTCTGTAGGATCTTCCCTGTGGAACCCCCAAGGATTTCTCAGTCCCTGATCCTTTCCTGGCCATGACAGAGGCCCCAGCCTGTCCCCAGGAGCCCAGGGCCCTCCAAACACCAGCCTCAGGCTTCCCAGAGTAACTGACAAGAGACCTTTGGTGGTGCTCGGCCCTTCACTTCATTCTGTACTCCACCCTCACCCACCTCCAGGTGGGGGTTGGACACCTCGCCTCTAGACCTGGGAACTCGTGACATCCTCGGAGCACCATGAGGCCAGGTGGCTGGGTCCAAATCACACTGACCCTAGGTGACCTGGACAAGTCACTCCACCTTCCAGAGTCTCAATGGCGTGCAACTAATTCTTGCCCTGACTGACCTGCTAGGCCACTGTAGGGATCCGCTGAGAACATGGGGAAGACCACACATGAGCCTCACATCCCAGGGACTGTGGTTATCTTAATTCCCCTCGCTTGGCTGCTAACAGCCTCCCTGCTTCCTCACCCACCACAGGCACCCTCTCTGCCCTCCATGTGGCATCCCCCCTCCCTCCTTGTTCCCGGAGCCTTGTGTCCAAACCCCCTGCCACCCCGGGTCTCTCTCTTTATCCCATCCTGGACTCCTAGCTCAGTCTCGGAGTCAAAGATGAGGCCCGTGCTGCACATACCCAGTGGGTCACGGACTTCGATCTGAGGCCCTGGACCGCTCAGGGAGATGGTGACCTCCTTCAGGCTGGGGTCAAAGGGAATCTTCCACGTATGCTCGCCCTCTTCCTTGTGGTCCGTGGACAGCAGGTGCACCTTGGTGGCCTGGACCGCTGACTCTACCCACTTTAGCACCTGGGAGGCAGGCGTGAGAAGTTGATGCCAGCAGGTGCCTGTGGTCTTGCTTAGAACTGACCCACTGGAGGCAGGTCTCTAATAGGTTCCCAGCAGAATCCAATCCCCCACCTGGGTTTTAGGCAGCATATAGGCTTTCCAGGTCACCCAAGGCCACCCCCACTCCCACTGCCCTACACCAGGCCAATTTACATTTCATTACCTACCTGGCCTATGGGCTGGGAGCTGTGACACCCGAATTAAGGCTACTTGGAGGGAAGGGCCAATCTCTATGGCACCCATTACTTCCTCCAGGAAGGCTTCCTGATGCCTCCTACACACAGGTGAACCCTGGAGATCTGGAATCTCCCCCGGAACAGTGCAATTCACCATCACCCCAAGGGGCCTCAGACCACCTTCCCACCAGGGTGTCATGCTCTCTAAGCAGGCCTGAGAGGGTCTGCTGCAAAGACAGAATCTCCTCCTGATCCGTTACACAATATTGAGAAATATTAAATCCTTAAATCCTATAACTGCAGATTCATTCTAAAATCTTAAGCAGGTAACAGGTGAGGACTCCCCCTCCAGACTACCAGACCACCTAGGTACATGTTTAAAGTATGATTTGGGGGGATTCTCAAACTCCCTCAAGCACCCCCTTTGAATGCATAGACCCCATGTCAGCAACACTGGATCCAGTCTAAGATATCTCACTGAGCACAAAATTATTGAGTTTCTCCAAATCCTCACCATGGTCTTCAAGACCCTATATTCTGTCCTGGGTTTTAGGCAGCTGTCCAACCTGACTCAACGTCAGTGTGCCCCTGACTCTCCCCATGCTTGCAGGGTCGGACTCCCATGGTTGGACCCCCATGATCCCACCACACATGCTTCTCTCTTGCAGAAATGACCTGCACTCTCTTTATCAACCAATTCCTGGCTAGATTCATACCTGTCTCCCCTCTTGGCCTGGGAGCCCCATGAGGGCAGAGACCCTCTGCTATGCCCCGAGCTCCGTGGCTGGCACAGAGAGGGTGTTCGGGAAGCTTCTGTTCACTGTGTGTGATACAGCAGGGCATCCACCTCCTTAATAGGGGCATCAGATTCACCTTACAGACACCTCACTCCGTTCCACCCCCAAACCAGCCTTGTAATAGCCACACCTCCCAGTTTCCCGTTAGAAAACCAGGAACGAGGATGAAGAGGGGGCCTCCTTCCAGGCCAAGTTACTTTCACGTTTTCCCAGGATGCTTCTTGAACTAAACAAATGAAACATGAACGTCACTGTACAACAAATGAGCACCATAGCCACGGAGAGAAAAAAAAGAGCTCCTCGTGTACTGAGAACCCAGGGGTTCGACTGAACTTTCCCAGTGGAAGGCACCCTGAGGACAGAAAGAACTGCAAAGAAATTCTTATTTCATAGCTTTGAGTTGGGCACAACCATCAATACTGTGCTCATAAAACTGTTTTATGTATCTTGCAGGATAAAGCAAAGAAGTAAAAGATGTTAAGGCTTGCTGAACGAAGATTTTCTCTTACAGCCAAGTGTAAGAGAGAGTTGCAAGTATTTTATTTATATACAAATTCATTCCAAGTGAATTTATAACCCGGGGGTTTCTCAATACCATTCCCCACTAGGATTGTTTGGAGAAATGGCTGATTCCAGGTCTGGGGCAGGTGACTCACAAGGTAAGCCTGAGACAACTGTTAGTTCCATTAAGCAAGGAAGTTCTCAGAGACTAATGGGACATATCAACAGGATACAGGAACCAGCCGAAGGGCAATCCCATTAGCTAAATCTGGGGGAACTTGAGCCCCCCAAAAATAATGACTTGAATCAACACAAACACATCCAATTAAAGAATCCGTGTGCCCATAATAGTACTCGAAAAAGAATAGCAAAATTCAAACAATAAAACCTCTTGCCACCAATGAAGGCAACTTCTTCATTAAAGAGAAAGAACTAAGTATGATCCCTGCCTTTTCAATAGGTTTTCTGTGCTTCAAAAAACCAAGTCATCAAAAGCTCTTCTTCATGGAAGGATGCCCACTAATAAATGTGCAAGAGATGAAATGTCCATGTGGAACCCCAGCATTACCCCCACAGACCACTTGAGCCATAAAGGGAAAAAGATGTCCCTACAATACAGAGAGCTGGCTGTCACCACCTTCACCTAGGGACCAAACCTACTGTCAGGAATAGCAGGACAATCAGACATGACTTACCTCCTGGTGTGATGCAACAGAAAAGACACACAGCACCAACCATGAAACATTCCTGCCCCAAACGCTGGCCTCCACTAATCAGTCCCTTAGAGCTAACTGCCAGGTTAGGGGATATACAGCGGGAGAAAGGAGCAAATTAATGACATAAGGAAGCAATCAGATGAATCTGGAACCCGGGGTATTGTACAATCAAGGCCTCTCCAACAAGTTAGTGGCAGAAAAAAAAAAAAGGGTAGAAGGCTCCAGATGTAATCAGACTTAACAGACATAATGAGCAAATGAAATGCACGGCCCCTGATTAAATCCTGATTTGACAAAAACTGTTACCAAAGACATTTTGAGGACAATTAGGGAAATTTGAATTTGAACTTGGCATTGGATAAAGCAGCAAAGTACTCTTCACTTTATTAGAAGATATTGTGGGTTACATCCAAGATCATATTTCTTTTTTAATTCATACTGAATTATTTACAGAGAAGATAGAACAGAGAGATAAAGCAGGTGGGGCAAAAATGGTAAGTGCTGAATCTAGTTGGGACACAGGTTCTTCTCACCCTTTAAGATCTTTCATAGTAATTTTTTTAAGTAAAAGTCCCTTAAAAAGAGCAAGTATGCCATGACTTTCATGTATACCCCTAAGCAACCACAGTGGGGATCTGTTGCCAATTCCAATCAACTGGAAGTGATATTGTCGGACAAAATCCAAAGCTGCATTTGGTCACAGAGAGGAGAACGCTCTGTGATTGATGAGTAATGTCTGCCACAGATACAGGATGAGAAAAGCAGTATCTTATGTGCTGCATATTGGCCACCCTTGCTCTGAATCATAGTCCTACCGTGCAATCCTCCACGAAAGTGAACAGGAAAAGAAGGGAATTGGACGAACTGCCCAAGATTGAAAAAGTGAATATGTTTTATTCAGACTGAGCTGGAATGCTGGTGCCTAGATTTTAGTTATCCCAGGATAAGAACCCTGTGTTCTGAAAACTCACTTGTCTGTATGCTTGGAGCTCCCTCCTTCTGTTTTGCCTCGCTTTCTAAGTAATGTTTCTCTTGACAACGTTCTCCGTGCACACAGGAGCTGGCTGGAGGAAGCAGCGGCCAAGGCCCCCAGCTGGAGGGATGGACAGAAGCTGCCGAGGTGAGGCAACTGCCCCCACCCCAAAGCCACAGCCCCCTGATCACTGTCCTCTTCCCCCACCCCCCAACCCCAGGGTCATGCCTTGTCAGGGGTTGAGAGGAAATCACAACTGAGCAAAGCTGCTGGGAGGCGGCAGCAGCACTAGCTGACACCGTCCCAGAGAGATCACACCCACTGCCGTGCTGCAACTGTCATTACAAGCCTGTCCTAAGATGTTCCGACAGAGGGACGATGCCCAGGAGTTCAGGCTACTGAACCTCAGAGAAGGCTCACACAGAGGACGATGCCAATGACCCCACCAGGAGGCGGCGTGCCTCCTGTCCTCCTGCCACGGGGTCTGTCCCTAAGCACATCACAGCCAGGGAGCTGGGGGTGCTGACCGTCTTGCCCACAGCAAGGCCAGACTCCCTGTAGGCCCAGGCCTGCAGACAAGGCTTTCTGGACGCTGCAATGCCCCCAGGGCTCTGGGCAGAATGTAGGGAGCCTTCTGAGCAGAGAGCCTTCATCCAGCAAGCTCAATGTTTATTTGGCGGAGACAATGGCTTCCAGATGTTAGCAGGACTGGGGGCCTGCGAGCCCGAGCTGCAATGGGGCTCATCTCTTTGTCACCGATAGGGAAGGAACGAAAGAATCTGGCACTGCTACCCCGGCCAGATGGCTGCCGCTCGGCCGTTCACGGCAGATAAATCATCCCCTGAGGCTCCTCCCCGGACACTTGACAACCAGGGCGGCCGAGGAAGCAGAGAGGAGAGGCCAGGGGGCCTAGAGGGCCTCAGAGCCACAGAGCAGAAAGCTGGGGCCCGACTGTGGGGCCTGGGTCAGGAAGCTCGGTGGGCAGTGATGGAGAGAGAGCACCCGCCCCTTCCAGATGCGCACCGCTGGGCACTCAGGTCCTGAGCACCTGTTCCGAGAGAGCCCTTACTCTTCAGGGGGCTTCACTGGAGCCGGGCATACGTTCTGGGCTCCATACCAAAGCAGGGGGCTAGAATCACAGCCATCACTAACTCTTACCAAGGGCTTCCCAGTGCCTGCCGGTCACCCCTGTCTCACTAGGCAGGGGCTCTCTTAACCCACTGTGCACAGGAGGAAACAGAGGCCCAGACAGGTTAAGTACTATGTTCAAGGTCACCCTGCAGGCAGGTGGCAGGGCTGGGGTCTGAAGCTGGCATGGGGCCCTAACCTTCCACCACGCTGCCTCCTCCCGGAAGAATCCAGAATGAAGTCATCTCTAGGGCCTGTGCCTCCTGATCTGTTAGTTGGAACCACCTGGTCAGACCTCCCTTCCTCCCCCACCCCCCCACACTTACTGTCTTAGAAGGTGGTTCACCTTTCCCCTAGTTGATGTGCAGAATCTGGGCGATTTGGCATATTTGTACGGGCTGGTGCTAGACAGGGGAAGAGGCTGGGCTCCCAGAACAGACTTCCCAGGAGCAGGGAAGGCTGCAGAATGAGGGGGTTTGCCCAGCAATTCTGGCCAACTTTTCTGGGGCTGGTGACAGTACATTGAGCTGGGTCTGAGCTGGGGTAAGGCTGTGCTTCGGCCGGTGGGGGGGTCTTGGACCTAGCTAAGCCTTGACCAGAAATGCACACTCCCAAAGGGCCATGGTGCCCACCTCCCCTGTCCATTGAAGGATGGCAAGAGCTCCAAATTACCCCCACCAGGAGGAGGGGATCTTCACGTTGCTTCAATTACCCTAGAACCTCAAAGGGCTACCGACAACTGGAAAAAAGCAAAAGCTCAAAAGCACTGAGACCTAACCTGGGTGGATTCTGTCTCTGTGCCCAGCACCTGGACCTGAGCTAGCCAATAGTAGGTGCATGGTAAGTGGGAAATGAAGGCAAGAGAGAATGCAGAATGTGTCCCTCTTGCTACACCGGGCATAGTGTGCAAAGGTAAAAGGACTGACTACACATGCACAGTTTTGGGGACTTTGGCAACTTCTGAGGAGTCATTCTCTTAGCTGGAGCCCCCTGGCTTGGGCAAAGGCACTATTCCCTCTCCTTGGGCAGGGGTGGGGAGCACGTGGGGGGAATGACCACAGCCCTGGCTGTCCTGGCCACTTTCCCAGGCTTGCTAAATGTCTGGGAACATCTAGAATGACACAGCTCTGTGTCCAGGAAGGAGAAGGATCCAGGCCCCTACCCAGAGGCAGCCAATCCTGGCCACTGGAGGTCCCATCACGTCAAACGCAGACTGCCAAGTCAGGCTCCCACAGCAGAAGGCTGGCCACCATGGCCAGGAGCCAGTGGATTCACCCCACTTTCCCTGCCTCAAGAGAGAGAACAGGGGAGCCCAGCCCCACACCTGGGCAAGCTGTCCCCCGCTGACCTGTCCAGCTGCCCTGTTGATTTGCCCCTGACCTTCAGAACCCAGTCACGCCCAAATAGGTCTCTCCCCAAAACGAGGACTGAGCCATCCCTCCACTCCCAAAGGCCTCCCACCCTCACTTGGGCGGCTCAGTGCCAGAGAAGGCTGACATGCCAAAAAATAAAGTCTAATGTGTCCCAGAGAACCATAAACGCCATTTGTCAACAGGGAGTTAAGGCATGCTAATCTAAACATGGCCCTGGAGACCATTCTCTTCAGTCCATAAATATATAACACAAAAAAACTCTCCTGGAGGCTACAGCAGGGCTGCTGGGGCTGGCGCCTGCCTCCCAGACACGGCCTCTCTTGCCTTCCTCTTCCCAGGGCCTCAGGCACAAGGGACCCCACATCTGTCCATTTACCAGCTATTTACTGAGCACCTGCTCCGTGCCGGTAGCCGCATGAGCTGCTGGGGATACAGCAGCAAAAAGGACCCATAGTAAGGGCCTGTCGCTCATTGAGCGCACAGCCTAATGGCGTTCAGTGATGCCACGGTTATAAAACTGCAGTTACGTAAAGCAGTACCAGGAGCTGGGAGAGGGTACGAAAGAAGACTTAATCTTGACGGGAAATCAAGGAAGGTCTCCCAAGGAGAGAGCATTTCAGCTAAGACTGGGAAAATGAGGAGCCAGGGGAGGTGTAGGAAAAACAAGCTGCATGAGCAAAGGCCCTGGGGTAGAAAGACATGGGACACTGAAGAAACAGCAGAGTCTAGTGGGGTGGCAGCAGTGAGCAAGGGGAAGAACACAGGTCATGGGGTCAGAGAGGCAGGAGTCAGAGAAGGCTCTGGACCTTCTCCGGGGGACAACCAGGAGAGACCCGTTGGTCAGATTTGCTTTAGAAAGATCCAGTGTACGAGAGATGGCTCATAGAGGCTCAAAAAAGTCCACTGAGAGCATCCCTTCCCAACTCTGCTCAGTGACTTCACGATGGCAGCTTGAAATCAGCCAGGGTAGGAGGATTTATACCACGGAAATGGGCATGCTTGTTCTTTTCAGGGAGGTGGTTGTGGACATTTACCAGCATGTCACTGGAAGGATCCCTCTGGCACCTGGGAGGGAACAGACATGTGGGGAGAGGGAAAGCAGGGCGAGCCCTGAGTGGCCAGTGGCGCCTGGAGGAGGGGGGAAGGACAGACACATGGTCTCGAACAAGACAAGGACACAGACACCTGGTCAGCACCGAGCTGAAAGAATCCAGATCACTGACAACCCTGTGCCTCGGGACATAGGGCCAAGCAAGCCCCCGCCTGCTAAGTCCTCCAGCAGGATCTTCTGGCCCTGAATCTGATGTCCCTTACCCCCCACCTACTCCTCTACCCACCCCTGGGTTCCCTGACTCTGGGGAGAAGCTCACCCCCTACCCCCACCTCTGGCAAACTTTGTTAGGTCCATCCTCCCAGCCTGCACCATCTGGGGGAGCCAGGATGCTTCCTCAAGTTCCAACCTCTTTACCTGCAAAATCGGGAAGTCCAGCGCACCTGCCTTTGGGGTGGGCAGCAGATAGAAGGGTCTGGCGAGGTGACGTCATACAGCCCTGAGCATTGCACTCGCTGCGCTGGCCACAGGGCGAGACATGGTGCTGCTCATCGATGGCAGCGACCCAACAGCCAGGCACAGACACCCAGAGATCCAGGATGGCCAGGGAAGGCTCACCTCGGTCACCTGCTGCTTGTCCAGGTGGAACACCTGCCCAGAGCTGGTGGCAGCGATCTCCTCGTAAGCCAGGTAGCCGGGATGAGTGCGGTCACCACAGTCCCCTGTCAGCACGAAGACCACCTGGAAGAGGGACATGAAGCCTGGCTCGGGGCTTCCCTGGCCGCCTCCTTCAGGTGTGCGCGGCAGGGCCGGAACGAGGGAGGAGGGACCCAGGGCGAGCCCTTGCCTCTCTCTGGGCTCAGGCAATGCATCTGTAGAATGGGAACGATGGGAGTACCCATCCCGTGGGGACCAGGGCTGAGGCGGGTCAAGGGTGTAGCACGGGACCAGGAACACTTCAGGTGCTCAATAAATGGGAGCCGTTACTAAATCTACAGCAAGGAAGGGAATGGAAATCGGCTCACTCCAAGCAGCCCCTGGGGAACACAAAGCTAGAAGAACCTTGGAGAATGGAGTTTGTTCCAGATGGGAGACCAGACACCAGAGAAGCCGTCCCAGCTCTTGAGAGCTTGGCGGAAGAGGTCACACAGTTGGGTGGTCCTTCCCCCTTCCCTGCACACATCCCCCCCACCCCAGCCCTGGCTGTGAAAGGGAGAAGCAAAACCCCAGCAGCAAGTCAGGCCCCCGAGGCAGTGGGAAAAGGGCCCCGCACCGCAGAGATGGGAGCGGGGGCGACGCCAGGAGGAAGATGGATTTGCACAGACTCTGATAGGGTGCGAGCGAGAGGAGCGGGTGGTGTGGTCTTTATCAAGAATGAGCCTCGCCAGGTGGCAGGAGCCCCGGCGGGCGGGGGGCCCAGAGCATGAGAACACACTTGGACTTCACCAGACCAGCTTGGTCTTGAGGGCTGGCGGCTGCACTGGCAGGGACCCTGGAGGGGAAGCAGCCGCCCTCCGCTCGGCAGGTGGGGGCTCAGGCTGCCCGCACTGGGGACCCCGGCTTCCTCAGCAGCCCTGGGGGCCCCCATGCTCGAGCCCCCCAGGCCAGCCCACTCACCTGTGACTGTTTAAGCTGTAAGAGCCGCAGGACCTCCTCCTTCTTGTGGTAGTCCTTGGCGCGGGCATCCGAGAAGACGTAGATGAAGGAGCCGGGGCTGGCCACCTCCACAGCAGCCTTGATGGCCCCCACACTCATCTCTGGGCAGTCACCGCCCCCCTGAAGGGCAGGGGTGTGTCAGGGGCTGTTGCCCACCTCTTCTGGGTGGGGCCCACCTAGGGACACCTCTGACACCAGCAGGTGGTAGGGGGAGGTCTAACTTTAGACGCGTAGCACCTTCCCCTCGCTCACCCATGCAAGAGAGGCAAGGTCCCTCCCGTGGGGTCAGCACCTCACGCTTATTTAGTTACCACTACGATGAGTGATACGAGCTGGGGAGGAGGGCTGGGAGCCCTGGGATATCTAACAGGTGCCCCCAAAGAAGCCCCATGTTAGCCGAGGCTTGGGAGAACAGAGGGTTCCAGGGGGTGGCTGGGAGAAGGAGTGGTGGGCATGGGGCAGAGAAAAGCCTTCAAAGCTGCCTCCCCAAATCCACTTCATAGCCTGCCCTGGAATCAGTCCCAAACCAGCACACGCTCCCACCGTCCCTGACCACGGACAGGAGCTCTGCTCTGGGGAAGGCAGCATGTCCTGCCTGACCGGCTTTGCCCAGCCAGTGCCAGCAACAGGGTTTGCACATGGTCACTTTTCAGTGATGCTTCTCTCCTGGGTTCACTCATCCAGCCCACAAGCACTTCCTGTCCCCTCTATGTGCCGGGCCCTGTTCTGAGCCCCGCGGGAGCTGGCCGTGAATTAGATAGGTGGGGTCCCTGCCTTCAGGAAGCTGCTGCTGTCGGTGGGCGGGACAGATGCTGAACCTGGGTGTTCAGTGTGGCAAAGAAGCCCAGCTGGTTTTGGGGGTCTGGACTGAGACGTCTCACACCCTCCTTCCACTACCACACACCTCTTCCTTCCACTGCTTCACCCATTCGCTAAATAATAAGCACCTACAATGCGCAGGGCACAGGGACTCCCATAGGTACTTGGGTCACTGAATAAAGGAAGAAACCCCAAGAAGTACAGGATCTTCAGCATCCCCAAGCTGGGGCGCAGGTCAGAGGCAGTGCTGGGAGACAGTTCATGACAGTAGCCGGAAGCCACCATCTTGGCCCCTGGGTGGGGCAAAGACCTTGGCCTCAGGCTTGGACTGGGAAAGGAAGGGGGGGGTGAAAGCAGCCAGGGGTGGGGTGGTCCACCTGCACATAGAGTTCTCTCAGCTCTCTCTGAAACACCGCTGGGTCTGCCGTGAGGGTCACTGGGCCAATATCTGCAGGGAAAAGAGAGAGGGGCTGAGGTGGGCTTGTATTCCCAGACATACCACCTCCATGGGGTGGGGCAACAGTTACAAGATGTGCGACCAGAAGGGAAAGAAGGTAAAACCTGGGCCCCAAAGACACCCTCCCCAACCAAAAGGGGAGCAGTAAGGGGGCAGTTTCCAGGTTTTCCAGGCCATGCAGCCCCCTGCCCTGCACCAAGCCAGGCCCAGAGCTCCAGGGGAGCACAGAGGTGAGACAGAGGGCAAACCCCCAGTTCCTCCTCAAAACCACAGTTCTCAATCTTTTCTGAACATGGCTGTCCTAGGAACCTTCCCTGTACCACTCTGCCCACCCCACCATCAGTGGGAAAGGAATTCTGGAAAGATAGAGACAGAGAACTGTCCAACACCAGACTGATCAACGAGAAGAAAATCTTCCAGAAACTCCATCCATATATTAGCTCATTTAAAAAGAGCAGCGTTAAATTGCAAAGGTTGACTACACCAAATGTAGGTGAAGACACGGGGCAACTCTAACTTCTGTCCGCTGCTGGTGGGAATGCAAAATGGTTCAACCACTTTGGAAGATAAACAGAACTTTCTAAAGCCTTAAGCATGCACATACCATGAGACCCAGTCATTTCACTCCTAGGTATTTACCCAAGAGAAATGAAAACATATGTCCACACCAAGACTTGTGCTCAACTGTTCAGAGCAGTTATATTCATAATAGCCCAGAACTGGAAGCCAGCCAAATGTCCATCAACCAATGAACAGATAAACAAACTGTGGTCTCTTCATATAATCCAATACTGCTCAGCAAGAAAGCAGAACAAGCTACCAATGCAGACAACCACACAGATGGATTTCACAGATATCACGCCGCACGAAAGAAGCCAGACACAAAAGAGTACACATTTATATGGTTCCACTTATAGAAGTTCTGGAACAGGAAGGAATAATCTAAGGTGGAAAAAATCAGAACAGAGGTTGTCTTGGGGGCTAGGGAGATACAAAGGGACTGTCAGGGAAGGCAGAAATGTTCTATAGTGTGATGAGAGTGTGGGTTCCACAGGAATAAGGTTTCTCCAAAGTGCAAAGCAAAGATTTGTGCATTTCAATGTATGTAAATTTCACCTCCTAAAGCCAGCGCTATAGAGAACAATCATCACTGAGTGGGGGTGGAGGGTGAGAAGAGGTCTAGATGAACAAGAACGGCAGAACAGTTTTGATATTTGGTGATGGGGATGTAGGGATTCATTACACTACTCTGCTGACTTTGTATATATTTGAAATGTTCCCCGATAAAAAGATTTTTTTAATAGCTGTTAATTGAGAGTCACAGCATAAGACAAGGCTATCAGGGCACTGAAAACAGGGCTAGGATCCCAACTCCCCATGTGGATGTGTGCACTAAGGGGGTTTTACAAGGTTCGTGGACGTCAAATTTCTCAGGAAAATATTTCATCTGAGTCCTTGGTGAACTCCAATAATGGACTGTTTTTAGTTCAAGAATTCTAAATTCTAGTCACCCTAAAAAAATTCCCATACTCTTCGACTAGTCGACTGACCTTGGTCCTTCTTAGGGAAGGAAGCCCATGGAATTATCCAGCATTCATCCATAATTCTCAAGGAGGTGCGGACACCAGCTCTTCTGCCCAACAACTTTAGGAACCAATCGTCCCCTGACAGCCCGTGCCTCTGTGTTCTGAATTTATTATTCATCATACCCAACACCCCTCCCTTAGCTGCTCCGGCGTTTACCAAGCCTCCCCCCTCCCCCCGGCCTCTCACTTTCTGAACTCTGCAGAATAGATTCAGCCAAACCCTCAGCCTTTGCTGACAGATCTGATTGGGATCCTGACTCCATTCTTGAGCCACGGGGCCTCTCAGACCTTACTTCACTGTCCCCAGGCTCAGTTTCCCCATCTGTAAAATGAGGCACAGAACAACACCATCTCTCCTAGCTGAGAAGCATCACTGTGAGAACGCAGTGGGGTCAGGGAGGGACAGACCCCACATGGGTCCCATGTACACAGCAAAGGCTCAGCAAATATGGCCACGTGGCTGTTCACGCTCCAGCATGAGGTCCTCAAGCTCCAGTTTGACGGAGAAAAGCAATAATTTTATTCAACATTGGTTCTTTCTTTATTACGTGATAATACATGGTCGATATTTAAAAAAAAAAAAAAGTTCACTAATGATACTGACATTTACTAAGCACTTACTAAGTCCCAGTCCATGTGCCGAGATGCTTCCCGAGCATTCGCTCGCTGAACCCTCCCTGGCACCAGGTCGGTCTCAGTCTCACCCACATTTTACAGAAGAGAACATGGAAGACTAGAGAGGTTAAGTGACTTGCCCAAAGACACACAGCCAATAAGTAGCAGGGCTGGGATGAGCCTAGGTCTGTACAACTCCAGAAACCGAGCTCTGGAGAACAGCTCCCTGTGAACTATATATAGAAATTCCTGACACAGAAACAGAAGGGAATTCTACCAACCAGAGATAGTCATTCTGATTTGTATACATAACCTTCAACACTTTCATGCATATTTGTAAACCTGCCTCTTGCACGCATGCATACTATTTTACACAGAATTTCTACCGAAGTACAAATAACATACTATTTTTAACCTAATTCTTTTTACCGAATAACATATTTTGAGCAATTTTCCAGAAGGCTGAACGCTCAGTTTCAAAATCATTTTTAATGGCTACAAAGTATTTCTTTTGTATAAATGACTAAGGGTGGATGTGCTTGATCCCACATTGCTTTGTTTCCAGTTTTTATAATGAGCAGTGTTACCAAGAACACCTCTAGATCCATAGCATTTACGCACCAGTTTAGTGGATGCCTTGGCATATACTCCCATGAGCACAATTACTGGGTCAAAGGCCAGGACGTTTGTAAAGACTCTGGAAGCAAGTTCAGTAACCTCATAACTGTCCTCCCCTCCTCCAGATGAGCCAGCCACTCATCTGTCTACCTGCCAATGCTAGGGAAGCTGGCCTGCGCCCAGTTTTGCTCACATGGATAATGGACACCAATGGCTCATTGTCTGTGAAGCCAGGGAAGCCATGGGGGAGCCCAGCTCTGACTCTGGCTGCCCCCACCCCCCATGGTCTAGTGACCTCAGCTACCCTCGGTTCCCAACACGGGACCAGGGCTCAGCTGACCACCTTCTCTCCCATTTGCGGCAACGTGAGAACAATAAAGTCGGTGACATCAGTTATCACAAATCAAGCAGCGGTTGGAAGGGCAGCCCTTTATTCTCCAGTCTATGCTCTTCCTCCCTGGGCGGCAGGGGGGTGGTGAGGATTACTGTCTTTCGTGGAGGGACAATAATTGTTCAGGGGAGTTGATTCTGTTCATGGTTCTACCTGGTAAGATAACATGTTGGTCACCTATGTCCATTCCTTCTGTTTTTCTTTCCTTTTAGTTTTTTTTTTTTAACAATTTTACTGGATTGAGAAACCCAAAGTGGGCGGCCCGGTGGTAGAGGGCAGGGAGGATGCCAAACCGACCATCTAAGGTTTAGCCTTCCACCGCCATGGCTGTTCTAGGAGGGTCTGCCCTCTGGGAGAGAGGAAGATTCTCCCAGGAAATCGCCCATCCTGATTCTCCCCACACCCCTCAGCCATGCTCAGTGACATCCTCATCCAACCTCCTTATGTTCCAAGCACCCAGCCAGCTCATGCTGAGGGCCAGGGACTATATGGCTAAAACACAGACTTGGAACATTTCAGGAGCCAGAGAGGATCCTCTGAGCTGGAAAGCCCTGGAAAGGATTTTAAGGTTGGCCTCTGTATTAGTTTCCTATTTCCACTTTCATAAATTACTACAAACTCAGCCTCTTAAAATAACACACATCATTTCTGGAGGTCAGAAGCCCTCAAATCAAGGTATCATCAGCAAGGGTGTGTCCCTTCTGGAGGCTCTACAGGAAAATTTGCTTCCTTGATTTTTCCATCTTTGAGAGGCCGCCCACACTCCTTGGATCGTGGCCCTCCTCCATCTACAAAGCTTGCAGCAGAGAATCTTCCAGTCTCTCTCTCAATCCCCTCTGCTTCTCTGCCACATCTCCTCGGACTCTGACCCCCCTACTCCCTCTTACAAGGAAGCTTATGATTACTATGAGCCCATCTGGATAATCCACGATAATCTCTCCATCTCAAGATCCCTAACTTAACCACACATGCGAAGCATCTGCTGTGTCAAGTAACAGATTTATGGGTTCTGTGGATTAGGACATGCACATATTTGGGGGAGGCGTTTCTTCTACCTCCCACAGACTCCATCATCCTATCTCTGGCAAGAATGGACTTGGGAGGGTGCCTGTGTGGCTCAGTCTTTAAGTGTCTGCCTTCGGCTCAGGTCATGATCCCAGGGTCCTGGGATCGAGCCCTGCATCAGGCTCCCTGCTCCGTGGGAAGCCTGCTTCTCCCCTCTCCCACTCCCCCTGCTTGTGTTCCTGCTCTCACTATCTCTCTCTCTGTCAAATAAATAAATAAAAATCTTAAAAAAAAAAAAAGAATGGACTTGGGAAAAACCAATTTGGACTACAAACCTATGTGCCAAACATAACAAATTTGAAGATAAAGAGATCTAAAGACCCCACCTTTTTAAAGATGGAGAAACTGAAGCCCCGAGAGGAGAAGGAAATCCTTCAAGGTCAGCTGGGAATATCTGGTGCAAGAGTTACCTGGATATATCATACAGACAGTGACCCCTTCTCCTGTTCACCATTGTAGGCCTCGGGCCAATTTCAGCCTGGTATATGGTAAGCGCTCAATAAATGCAGTTCCAATGAGTGACTGAATAAATACATTTGAATTCCATATTGCCTGAGCAGCTCCAGGTCAGGACAAAGCTTCATTTATCTCTATAACCTGTCCCAGAACAACACTAGGCATACAGTCAACACTCAGCAAGCATGTGCTGAATGCCAAGCCCAGCCAGTCCCCAGGCCCTCCCACTACAACACGCTGCTGCCCATCTCTCAGAGAAACAGATACAAAGCGAAGCAGGAAACTAATGTGATTATTTGGGGCACTCAGAGGAGTTGGTCATACGGAGGAAGGGCTGGCCAGATGGACAAGGGTGTCCGTGATTGCTCTCAAGACAGAGGGCAAGGCCCCAGCAAAGACTAAAGGCAAGGGTTTTTTAAATGCCTGCCTCAACTTCTGAGAGTACACACTTACACTCACACACCCACAGGAATCTGGGATTTCTTCCTTTTGCTGAATAGATCATCCCCAAGCCAGTTCCAGGTACGGGGTGTTACTGATGACTGGTCCATCATTCCAGGGCAGGACTGGCTCCCAAGATGCAAAGAAGGGGCTGGGGGTATGGAGGTCTCCTTGCCACCTGTTCTCCCAGCCACCTGCCCATCCACAGCTACAGGCAGCAAGCCAGAGATGGATGCCTTCTTGTCATTAATTAACACTGGCCCACAGCTTCCTCTGTCATTCCTGGGACCCGCTGCACATTATCACTCACCATCCTGAAACCCCACCAGGACAGGGTGCTCTCAGCAGGATGACCATTTCAAGACCCATCTTCCAGCAGGACAGAGTGAGGTGCCTGGTCAGGGCAGGAGAGGGTAGGACACCTGACACATTCCCATATGAGTTTACCCACTGAAAGGGGTCATTTGAGACCCTCCCAATCTCCTTCTTTCA